>NC_139511.1:12882310-13233834 GCF_008360975.1 Lichenostomus cassidix | reverse complement strand
TCTCATGCAACTTGGTGCCATTCACAAATTTGCTAATGATAGACTTCATCCATTCAGACAGATCATCAATAAAGATATTAAACAGGACTGGGCCAACACTGATCCTTGAGAGAAAACAAACAAATAACCCCTTACTTGCTGGGAACCAGAGGAAATCATAGAGTTAGATGCAATTAAAATAAAAGTAGGCTACAGCATGACAAAAGCCATGCTTGAAATACAGCTTGACTAGCATTTGCAAAGATAGAGTGGGCAGGGAGATATTTGCTTATAAACTTTTAAATTTTTATTCTGTCAAGTGTAATCACTTCCAGTTTTCTTATTTTCAAAGGTTTTAGCTTATACTCTAATTAAAAAAAGTCCTTTGGCCTTCATACGGGAATTTGGTTTCAAGAAATTCTAGTCAGACTCAAAGCTTAAAGCAGGAACAAGAGTAGTTCCTGAGCTTATAAAAAACATGCTGCTGTAGGTAAGAGATTTAAAATACCCAAGTAGTTAAAACCTCAAGCTCTCTTTTCAAAAGATTTTTTTTTATTAAATAAAGAAAAACTTATGAATAGGTGAGTTCACAACATGACAAAAGTTTACGTTAAAATCAAATTCCAAGCTCACTGTGGTTCCCAAACTTCAGATAGTTCAGGATTTGCTGTATTCTTAGTATATCCAACTAGACTGCTGTGGCTTCATTTCTGAAAATCTTTCAGTTAAGGCTCTGAAAAGGAGTTTTTCCTTAGCAAAACAGTTAAACAGAGTGACGTTTTTTCTAATAGGTCTTTTAACGTACAAAGACACAGTTCACCTAAAATGGTGAAAAACATAAGGAGGCAAATTCACATGGTAGATAGTGACAAGGAGTTGTATAGCAAAATGGAGAGGTGAGGAGAAAGAGAAATCTGAGTAATTACATAAAATCTAGCTCTCTGCAGTTTCATCCTAGACACTTATAACTCTCTTACACTAACAGAACAAAGTAAAAAAGCTATAGCAGAAATATTTGACAGGAAAATAGTTTTTTAATTTCTTATCTAGCCCTGAAAATCTCAATACTGTTTGAAGCTGTTGAGCCACACCCATTTACAGGCTTTGCCTGAATTCATCTCTTTCTGAGGTCAGAACCCAGAATTATTTAAAGACAGGTATCAGCTTTTGTTCACAAACATGAGTTTAAAGGTTAGTTATGCTATGCTCACTGGACTTGTACTCAAGAGATTTTCCAGAATGCTAACAGATGTTATTAAAAACCCTGCACTACACTAAAATTGTCCAGAATCAGCATCTTTCCTAGTCTCATTCAAGAGTGAGACTTTTCCAGTCTCATTCAAAAAAGTCAAGAGACTTTCACCTTTGCAGCTGAGCAACAGTGGAATTAGCAAAGGGGGGAGTGAAAGAGCCTTTCTGCCACAGTTAGGTGCTCACATATCATTGAACTACAACCTTAAAAAAAAAATGGTTCTTGGTGGTATTTATAGAGACAAACTTACCAGTATAAAAAAACCTCAAATAATGCCAAGGAGAGAATTGCTCATGGCATACATAAACACTGGAAGTAATCAACAGTATACTAATGGTTTACACTGTGACGTGGGAGTCATGGTATAAATACATGCATTTTTGTGCTGAATTTGTCATATCTGGAGGAAAACTCTGTCCTAATACTTTTGTTGAAGCATAAAATCCAACATAGCTCAACTCATTTTTTGTTCAGTACAAGTTTAAAATTAACTTCTCCCGACACAGGTATACTGTTGGCTATTAATTGTGCCCATGGCATACTAGTTAAGAACAAAATGGTCAGACACCCCAATAATGCAAAAACAAGTTGCCTGAAGGAGTGATTGCTTAGGAGAGAGTTCAGATAACAGGCTTCACTGCTTTTATTACCTTAACCCATCTTCCAGCTCTCATGCATAATGAGTTCTTACCAGCACACTATTGTTCTCAAACTGTCTCTGAGGCTCATTCTGAAGTCAGTATGTAATGAGTTTGGATTTGGAAATCTCCTTGTCACTTTTTCCACTACTGCATTTGGGTTTGCAGAAAACAAACCAAGTGCTGTAGTTAAATCTGTCCCCTTTTCCACATTCTGTCTTTGAAACTCCTCTTGTATAATTAAGAATAAATCTTAAAGTGCTCTTCAAATCAGGAATTAGCATTGATGCTATTTATGAAAATCCTTGCAGATATCTCTCACAGTGTTCACATTGACTGAGATGGAATAATCTGCACATTCACTAAGCTTGGGATGATTTCTGGCATTTTCCCACTGTATATAATGCTGGAAAAGTTTTATATTTAATTTGGGCAATAGGCTGGACAGAGTAATTCTCCTCTACTTAATAATTGTATCAGAATATAAGGGTTTTTCCTTGTTTTTCAAAGAATGAGACATGGACATCAGAAGAAAACAATTGGAAAACTGTTTTTCACTGCATAATCATACCATCAACCCACAGTTTCACTGCAATCAGAGAACTTGATACATGTTACATGCATTCCTTCTCTTTACTATACACAAAGAAGCATTTTACCATGAAGAAAAAGACATGTTCTGTGAAGAAATATTGATGTGTATGTGATGGTATGGAGCTGTGGAGCTCTCTGATATAACATGAACATCAGCAATGGTCTGATGTTGTTGACCTCAGCATATTTCTGAGCTGAGCTGGTGTATACAAATGTGGGACTGAACTTCAGCTGACATGGTCAGACAGCTTGTGGTACCCAGTGGAACTCATTTCGATCAAAATCAGGTATCACTGCTTACTATGCAGATTCACACACATACATGTATATAGAATAATATTTATAAGGCCACATAAGTGCACATATATACATATATATGTCTATACATACATATATACATATATATGCATTTTTATATATATGTCTGTATATATACTTGCATATACTTAAACATCATTATTAAATTCAAGTCTCTAATTCTTACAGGAATTCCTTTTGTGTGACAAAAAAACCCAATTATAAGATGTTCTCTTATAATGGAATGATGCACACTCTCTCTCTTTTATTAAAGACAGATGAATATTCTCCTGGTGTGGATCTACCCTGAAAGCAACCTTATAAGATGTTTTCATAGAAAGAATTTGCACATTCTTTTGTTTAGTCTTTTCTGTAGATGAAGCATGTAATTGTGACACAAAGTCAAAAAGCATATTAGGCTCATATCCTGGAAGAGCTATCACCACAGATTAAGTTTGCCAGAAAAGGAGCCAGAATAAAAAAAGGTAAGAAAGAGCAAAGATATTTATCTATGTGTCTCCACTTAAATGCATTTGGTTCTTTGAAGATATACTGTTTTAATTAGGACAGTTTTCTGTGCTTATACATGGCTTTGAAAGGGCTGTGATAATTGTCAACAATACAGGAATTCTCAGATTTGGAACAGTTTGGGTTATAACATATTCATTATTACAAGAGAAACAGTTCAGGACAAATATTTGACATGATAGTGTAGTAATGTTTTATAGCAAATAATGTATTTAATAACCTAAGAGATGGGGGGCTTAAGGCTTGACTTGGTGTTGAGGTTTTTAACTAAGAAATTAAGTGGAAGAAAACCATTCTCTTTTGCTCATTCTGCAGTAAATTCAGACGCTGTTTTTGTCCTTTAGCCTGGAATTGCACAGTCTCAGAAAAGAATAAATAATTTAGCCAAGCAGACATGCTTGAGCCAGCTCTGCTAAAATGGAGAAAATGGAGCAATGCACAACTGCATGGAAAGTGTTGGATTGCGTTTGGGTGACATGTTTGCCTCATCTTCACCAAATGAGGATTCCCCATGTCCATTTCTGCACTTAGTTGTGGGCTTACCCCCTCATCTACGTGGAAGAACATGAAATACAAACCAAAATAGACAGTATAATGCCTAGTTCATGCTTTTTTTAAGGAAATACTTACAGATCACTATAGACAAGGCCATAAATCTGTGCTGTGCTGTGATGATAGATTCCTCTCAGGATAATTAGAAGAAGGATCACAACAAAAGCTGGAAGCCCCCAGCTTAAAAAGAAGTAAAGCAGATAGCGCCGCTCTGTGTGTTCATCATTCATCACAAGGACGTACCAGAAATTAATAGCCTGAAGAATAATGCACAAAAACAATCAGCAGACTTGGTGGTAATAAGCTATGCCAAAAACTGATTCATTCTGGAGGTCATAGTGCAGCATATTTCTGTCCCAGTACATGTGTATGTATAAACACTTTTTAACAAAAAATACTTTGTCCCCACTTTTTTCTCTTAAGTAGTCAAAAGTAATTATAAGATAAATATGCTTATTTATGTAACTATTTTGAATTAGACTAACATAGGGGAAAGGATACCCTGTTTAGCAGAAAACACTATTTTTGCAATGCAAAAAAAGCTTTGTGGTGCAAAAGTCACTTTCTTCTTGGACAATTATACCTTCACATGCAAGACTGGCATATAGTATTTCTAAATCTGATCTGTACTTAATATTTTTGTGCTATTGTTCAGCTCTGTGTATTTTTAGGGAAACACTCCTTCAACAGTTTTGTGATCCTCTTCTGGGTTCAGCAGTGCAACAGACATGGAGCAAGTCCAGCAATGGCCCATGAAGACCATTAAGGGATGGAAAACCTCTCCCATGACGAGAGGTTAAGAGAGCTGTGATTGTTCAGCCTGGAAAGAGGATGCCTATGGGGATCTTATCCATATGTATAAATATGTGATAGGAGGCAGAGATGAAGAAGATTGTAGACTCTCCTCAAGGGTGCCCAGTGGTTGGGCAAGAGGCCATGGACACAAATTAACATACAAGAAGCTCCACCTGCATACAAGAAAAACCATTCTTACTGTGAGGGTGGTCAAAAACTGGGCCAAGATGCCCAGAGAGATTGTTTGAATATGTGTCCTTAGATAATCAAAACCAAACTGACCATGATCCTGGGCAACCTGCCCTAGCTGCTTGAGCTAGGCTGCTGTACTAGACAGCTTCAATGTACCCTAAAACTTCTATGTTCTATGATTCTGCGTAATATATGCACAAGAGTTTGAGAAAAAAAATGCAAATAAACGAATGTAAATTCACAAGCATCTCTAAAACAGTCTGTGTTTTCTTATGATCAACTCAGCATCAAACAGAATACTTAGAGTACTGCCTCGATATTTGCTTGTTCTTTAAGATATTCATAGCAGAAACACATGTTGAGAGCATTTTTAATGCATATCTACACACTGCTCTTTTATAAACAGCTAAACTATCCATAATAAAATTTTTTTTGGAAAAAATTTTTCCTTATATCCTCCACTTCAAAAATGTTATACCACCAACTGCTCCGCATGTTATATTGTATTTTGTCGCCTTTTATGTGGGGTGAATAAGGGATTAACGTTGTCTTTTTCTGTATATAAAGTATCTATTTTGAGCTTGTGCCTTTAAGACTATCTTGTCAATGAACAGAGACAGGACGGGTGCCTTCAGGCACTTATTAATCCTCACCCAGGCATATTCATCTCTCTCCATGGCCTACACAAGCGTTTCATACAATAACATCGATTTACATACTTAATTTTCAGCTGTCTACTGTAGGGATAGGTAAAAATTCATAAACAGTGACAAAACAAATGCAATGTGATCATTCTGTAGAGGAAATTTTGCAAATTTCGCTCAGCCAAGGGCTTGTCTACCTCTATGATCAGGAAGACCTAATTTTCACATTCAAGTACTTAGTTGTTTCTGGATTCTTTATGTAGATCTCACTAGTTAACAATCGCTACAGATTTTTTCCTTTTGTTTATACAGCATGAATATACAATACTTTCTGTCATGGATAATAAAGCACATTGCACATGCTAACAACTTGTTTAAAAAGGTTAGTAAGTGTTTTAAATGCTTTTTTAGAGAATGATATTTCATAGCTATGTCCAGTGTACATAATTATAATAATAATATAATAATAATTATTATGTCTCTTTTTATTTTCATTTGGTGATTGGTGCTATATTAACAAAGGCAAAGTTTATTTTCCTTAAAAGATCACAGTTAAATCCTACCATATAATTGCAACTACCCTGTGAAAGTTGAAAGAGCACAGAAAAACTACTAAATCCATCGCTGGACATGAATAGGAAGAAAATATAAAACAGAATAAATTGATATTTGGACAAAATCCTTAGGTTGTGGAAAAATTTGGTTGTTCTGTTGACTTTTACATGGAATCGAAAACTCATTCAAAATTGTGTTTGTCACTGTATGCCAATAAACACTCTTCAATTACCTGCCTTTACAGTCCTGGCAAGGCTGTGCCTCACTGCAAGCACTTCCAGACAGCAAAATCCTTGAATTGATATGTGCCATTTTACTCAGGGATTGCTGGTTCTACTAATTCTGCTAATCTGATGAACATTGTTCTCAGTCATCCAACTAAAATTGCTTTCTATGAAATCATATCTCATTTCCTTGCTCTGTGTTTGTTTAGTCATGTTTAGATATCTCACCTCATTTATTACAGAATAACACTTAACAACTCAGCTGCTCTAAAGATGTGAGGTTAGATTATTCACATTTTCTACACAGTCACATTTGTATTTTTATAATTACAACTTCTTATCTTCAACCCCTTTTGATGCTCCAAAATGTAATCAATTAAATAACAGAGGAGATAATTTTAGCAAATCCTTTCCTGTTGCCATGCTGCAACAATAATTAGTTCCAAAGAAGAATGAAAGGTACAGTCCATTTTCCAGATGCTCAGGTGGAAGAACAAATGGGCAAGTTGTGATTTCTTCTGATGTAAAATGCAAAATAATTGTTTATTCACATAGCACTCTAATGAGACAATGTGAATGTCAGGGAAGGGTTTTTTCTTTTAGAATTACGTAATTAATAGTAATTACCTTTCCAATCCTGGGATGATTTTCTTTCTTTCTTTCTTTAATTAATAATTCCTTTATCTTTAGAGATAATCACAGAATTTTAAAATGTTTTGGGTGAGAAGGGACCATCTAGTTCCACACCTCTTGCCATGGAACCTTTTCAACTGGACCAGTGTCCTAGTTCCAGCCAGAACAGGGTTAATTTTTGCAGTAGCCATGGGTGAAACCCAGTGGTTATTCTGTACCACCTCCCACCACTGCTGGGGGCAGGGGGAAGGAACTCTTCAGGGGAGAAGGGAGCCCTTCTGGGTCAGTGCAGTGTGGTGGAGGGAGCAGTTGAGTGGTGCTGTTTCTGTGTGAATCATTCACCTCTTTCTTGCACTCTCTGTCATTAGCACTGTTGTTACTTCTTTGATTCCTTATCTCATTGCTGTTTCCAGTAAATTGTTCTTATCTCAACCCATAATCCTTGCCTTTTGTACCTCCAGTTCTCCTCTCCAGCCCCATGAAGGGCAGAGGGAAGGGGAGGCTGGGAGCAAGCAAGCAGCATATGGATTCAGTGGGGCCACTAAACTGGAGAATGGCATTCCTAGACAAGGACAACCAGGTTGCTCGGTCTCATCTCCAAACTGCCTTGAATACCTCCAGGGATACGGTAGCCACAGCTTCTCTGGACAACCTGTTCCAGTGCCTCACAGCCTATGATAATCTGTGGATACCTGGCAAATAACAGGTGCAAAATACTTTAAATAAATTCTTTTCCAATTCAGTAGGAAAACTTCTATTTTCCTTCTTTCTTAATAGTTGGAGGTTTCATTTTATAACAATTGTATGCTTTCATATAATTCCTTTTTTGAAGTTGTTAAGCAGCCCATAAATTACTATTAAAACAAAAAGAAAAGCATCAAATTTCCTTTAAGATCAGGAATCATCTTATAAGTCTCACATAAACTTATAGAAATTTATAGAACATTTAAAGTGCCATTAAATCTATCTAGGAGGAAGATTCAGCTATGGGTGATAGCAAGTTCATGACTTTCATTCTGGTTTTCTTGTTGAACTGACACTTTCACTCTTGATTTAATTCACCCTAGCACTAGCTCAGGAAAGCACAAAGAATCATATTTTTCCATAATTCTATTCTTTGTCAGAATTGGCAACTACATTTTTTTTTTACCTCAATAGACAGCTTTTAAATATTTTTTTGTAACTTACTTTTTGCAACACATTAGAAAATTCTAATAGAAGAAACTTTCTTTCCTTGTCATGATGAAATACACTCTTAGCATGTGCACCTAAGACAAAAGTGTTTGAAAATGCAGGCTTATGCTGTTCAATTGTACAAAGGGACACTTTTCAGGATGAAGACTTCTGGATTTCAGGCATTAATATAAGGCAAATCTTTCAGGCCCATGAAGAGCCATTTGCACCTCACTTACTTCTTTGCTTATGAAGTTAACAAAGGCTCATCCCTCAAAAAATTAGATAATGCTATCAACTTTCTGTGACTTACAAATTCTTCCCATAAAAGGCAAGATACAAGACCATACAATACAAAGGGAGAGGAACAAACAGACAAGCAAGGATTATTTGATGTGATCTTTGCTCTGATGCTGAAATGGACCAGGTGACCTCTGAGATTCTTTCCATTCTTACATTTCAGTCAATATATGAGCATTAGATACATTTGTAGCAGAAATACTGGTATTGAATATGTCTGCAAATACTAGAGGCTAAAAAGAGAGCAAGAATTAAAATGTGGAGCTATAAATATTTTTTTGTAAAGAGCATTGATGTAAGATAAAATGTTAACCACAATTACTGTACCTAGCACTATGCAGAAGATGGAAAGAATACAGAAAAAAAAAAAAAAAAAAAGATAAGGAAGTTATCCTCAAGTCTAGAAGCAAAGATCTTTAATCTGGACAACAGAAATAAATCTGTATAAGCCTGACTGTACTGCTAAATCTGTGTTTTCCTACAGAGTTTAGTTTCCTGGAAATATTGCTCCACTGCCTTTTGATCATTTAAAATCATCTGAGTTTTACAGATATTTCAGTTCCACATAACACTGATTATCACATTCACCCATTTCTACATGCTGTGATCAAGGCAGTCACATGCAGATTTCTATGAGGTAAGTCAATGATCAAGCATATGCACTATCCTGTGCAGCCTCACTGAGGGCAGAGTGACTGCCCAAGTGACACAGAATCTATTACTGTATTTTTGCTCTTTTCCACACATAAGTAATTAAGTCCCATTTAAGTACATATACGTGATTAATTCTGCTTTCCAAATCAAGTAATGTATATTAAGTATACTATGCTGAGAAATACAAACATTATTTTCCCAGACTTTTAAGTCTGCCATTCAGACAGCAGAAGGATCTAGAGTTCCCAAATCAGTCTGGTTTCCCCTTGGATCCACAAGCTTTGCTAGAGTTGTCATGGGGACCAATTCAAGCACAGAGATGTCCTCGGCACTCCTTCCTGTGCCCTGACATAGCTTACTCACTTTGTAATGAGAAATAGAAACTCAGGACCTATTCCCAGGCAAGAGGACTAAACTGTAACAATGGATGGGGTTGATCTATATTTCAGATTATTTCTTTCCTTTTGGGTGTTTCAAAGTTCAGGAATTATTCTCATCTAAAGACCTGCACCTACAAAAAGGGGAATCCTCTTCATTAGGAGTTTTACTCCTGGCAGCTTAGCACCCAAGCAGGCTGCAACAGATTCTCTCTTAAGCACCTTGTCCTGTTAGATTTGCTTGAAGAGTCTCCATGTCTAACATAAGCCTGAGGCTCCACTAAATGCAATGTAATGTGCAAGGATTTAGGATTTGGCCAAAGTCTACTTCAAAAAAATAACACTGGATTTCAGCTACAGATGTAAAAATGACCGTTAAGAGTCATACAATTTTTTTGCCATTATCAGTGATTTTTGTAACTCAACATAATGGAAAACATAGAATGGGATGATGAAATACTACCAAACACTTGGTTGTCAAAGCTTGAGATATCCCAGTAAAAAAGAAACTTAAAAGAATTACTCTGTCCCAGTTAGCAAATGGTGACAAGCTCTGAAGCAACCAAGAAGTTAAGTGAATGAGCAACTGTGAAAAATATAATTTACAGCTTACAAAATAATTTAGAGTAGTTAGCCAACAAGAACATCACTAGTCAAGCACACAAATTTCTGTATTGAGGCCACCTACATGTAGCATCATAAGACTAACAAGAACAGTTGAGCTGCTGGAGAGGCTGCTAAGTTCTCAATGAATATGAGCCTGACATAATCCCAGGAAAATACCACATATCACATGAATGTTACTGGGAGAGAAAGTTGTATTTAGATGCAGCCTAATTTGCAATTCTTGGTCTGACAGTCTGCATATTGGAGGATTTGTATGGTAATGTACGGAGCTGCATATATAAAGCTATATGCTATAATAAAAATGATGTGGACAAATCCTCTTAAAATAACAGACAAACAAATACCTTAATTCACATATTGGTGCTAAATATACATTTCTAGACAAGGGCATAATAATGTACTTTTTCAAATAGTCCCACAGCTTGTTATTTTGACTACCTTACAACTGGTAATTTTCCATAACTAATCTAATTGTTCATGGTGTTCCATATTAGTTCAATTGTTTTTTCCATCATTTACTGTTCTATAATACATCAAATGAGCAACAGAGCTGTAAGTAATCTAGAGTACATGTCTGATGAGGAATGGCTGAGGGAGCTGGGGCTGTTCACCCTAGAGGAAAGGAAGGAGGAACATGGTTTCGTTGTGAACTTGGCAGTACTGAGTTAACTGTTGGACTTGATCTTAGAGGGCTTCTCCAACCTAAATGATTCTATGATTCTATAGAAATTCTGGCAATAATTGGGAACATATATATTCTGTATTTTAATGCAAACTTGTGAAGGCATGCTTGTCATGTTATCCAAGTTTAATAACTAAAATGCTACTGACTCAACATATTACAGTGTAGTTAACATTTGCACTTCATCTGCAAGAGACTGCTTCAAAAGACCAAATGAGAGATGTTTAGAGAAACTATTACCATTAACAAAAATAGTCCTTTACCATTCTAAGACAGTAACTTCTTTACAGGATGAAGTGAGATGAGGACATTCTTACATACTTGTAATGGATATTAGTGGAAAAAGCCTTGATAGTGTTTGTATATTTACCTTTAGAGCTCTGACACTTTAGTTTTAATAAAAGCCATCTAAGGTTATGCCCTTCTAGTAGCACTGAGTTTAAGATATCTCACATTATATATAGATATACATATATGTATATATACACTACAATATAATACAAATACAGTCTAACAATCAGTTATTTTCACAGGTGTTTTGGGGAAGCGATGAAAAGGACTAAGAGACCAACCTGAATAAGCATCCAGCTGAACTGGCAGAGGTAAAGGTAATGGGTAATAGATGCAAGGGCAGAGCAGCTTTCCTCTGAGATATGCTGGCTCATGTAAGCAGAGGCCAGAAATGAAATCTGCAGGGGAAAAAATGAATACATGCAATTAAACAAAATTCATTAAATATTAACAATTAGGGGAAAAAAATTAGTTTGGAAGTAAAACATACACTAAATTACTATTTCAGAGACTCAGGAAAGGTATCTTGGACATTTAATATTCACCCAAAAAAAGCTATGCTGAAACACTGTCAACCACTAAACCAGCTTTAAACATTTTGCAGACTATCTAATACCTCTTTATTGAGAGAATGTTAGTTGTTTAGTATGACCTGAGATTAGCTTAGCTGGTTAGAACATGGTGTTAACTAATGCCAAGGTTGTGGGTTCAATCTCTGTATTCACTTAAGAGTTGGACTCAATTATTCTAGTGGGTCCCTTCCAGCTCAGAATATTCCATAACAGACAAGTAAGTTTTACATACAATGAGTTACACTGAGTTAAATTACTCTGATTTAGTACGTTGCTTGCTTTGCTTTACTTGCTTAGCATGAGCAGCTGGATTTGATGAAGCCTTAGATGACAAGCTGTGGTCTTACACCTAGATGTGTTTTTGGCTGGAATGGAAAAGAATGTTGATGCTGTACTGATGTTCTTGGTGTTGCTAGGTAATGGTTATCATAAATCTAGAGCTTTTTAATTTCCCATACTCTGCCAGGTAGCAGGTGATGTACCACTCTTAAATTACTTATTTTTACAAATCTGACACCTGAGGCTCTGCTATGAGAAACCAAGGGTCAAATGTGAAGAAGGAGGAAACACACCTGAGAGGGAATGTAGGTGTGAGCAAGGAGTCAGGAGAGACACCCGTGAGCCATCTGGAGCTGCCTGCTGTGAAGGACCCTGGTCCCAGCAGGGGCAGACTTAGGTGCATGTGTGACACCTCAAGTGGTGTGAGAACACTCAGGCAGCAGCTTCTCCTTTAACACATTACACCCTTATATGAAGAGACTACAGAGAGACTTAGCATTTATTGCTTAAAATTGTTCCTATGCAACGTTAGACACTGGTTTTGTAATTGGGGGTGGAGATTTTCCTCCATAAAACTAAAAGATATGTTATCTTCTGATTTGAGTAAATCCAGATATTTTATCAAGTAAACAAACAAACTCAAGAGGCATTTACTGTCTCCGGCTGTCAGACATGTAGGAATATAATATCCCATAACATAGCGATACTGGACAAAATGCAGGAAGCATTTATTCCTTTGTCTAATAGCATATCAGGATTTCACACTCACAAGGCAGTTATAATTTAGGGTTTTTTTCACAGATAAGCCAGTGTCAAAGGACTATATGTTGGCTGAATAAGTAGCCAATGCATTGTCTAAGGAACAAAGGTATTTCAACTCTGACTGCAAAGAATGAAGCTAGAACATTTCAATATAGCATTTTAAATTAAAACACAACTCAGAAAACTTTAGTCCTGCCTTCTGTAAATTTCTTTATAGAAGAAATAGCTCTGAAAGCAGAATTTATAAAAAATTAAAGTGTTCACATAAAGAAAGATCCCATTCATCCATTATGCTGATCATTTTTTCTTTCCCTAATAAAAAACACTACTTTGATCACCAGCCCATTGACTTGTTAGTAGCAGAAATTAATGGGCTGTACACACTGATTTTATGTACATAAAATAACATGGGATTGATAAGGAAGTTAAAGTAAAGCTAAGTGATTTGGCATACGTGTGGACACTGTATTTACAACAAAATACTTACACAGTCTCTTTGTCATAAAAGTACCCTTATAAAGACATGACAATGTTACCTCACCATGAAATGGAAGAATAAAAATGAGCAACTGGGCAAAAAGTGGACTATTATGCATTTCAATATCTAAAGGAAAAAAATGCACTTTAAGTATTTTGTGTGGGGTTTATCAGTCTTCTGCTGGGAACTGGCAGCTAAGCATGGCCACACAACAATTCAGTTATTAAGAGGTTAACACACAGCTTAATATAGCCTGCACTTTGTCAAATTCTGACACTGCTGAAAGAAATCCCATTGTCTGGAGTGGGTTAAACACAACTTAAATATGTCTGCAATAGCTGCCATATATGAGGTATAAACAAGAAGTGTTTGTGGAAATAATTCCATAGCACCAGCTCTCTCAAACACTACCACTAATTTTTCTAAAACTTGAGCAAATTCTTCTACTGACAACAAGCATCTGGGTGGAATACAACACGTATCTGGGTGGAAAGGCTTTACCACCTTTTGTTCTCTGAAGGCCTGTGTATATGTCAAGGACAGACTGTTAGGCTTGAGATAAACCAATAGGGGATGAAAACACAAAAGCAGATGGATGAAGTCCTGGAAATAAATTTTTAACACCTTTTGGACTAAATGTTGGCTTGAAAGCATTTTGCATCTATAACCAAGAAACTATAAGTTCTAACACTCTCCTGTTCTTCAAGAAAAGTAAGGTTTTGCATATTAAAAAAGAGAAGTATTTCACTGTATCAACAACTTTCCAATGGAAAAAATTCAGAGTCCAAATATTTGCTAAAAATGTGTATCTTTGAGAGAAACTGATTTGTCTTAAAGGAATAAGACTGCAATATGGCTGGAGTAATCCCTCAGGTAAAAATGCAATGTAATTAGCAGCCTTAGAGTATTTTGGACTGGAAAAAAAAAAGTGGGGGCTAAAAGGAAAAAAAGGTAAAATATAAATTTTCAGATACTTGTTACCTTGTATCTTGGTCAAAAGATAAAAATGAGAGTTAGTTTATAACACAAAAAACCACAAAAAATGTGCCTTCTAAATAAACTGTTCCTTAGACCTCATTGTCTCATGTCTTCTGCACCTCACTTAGTTATTAACTGTAGGGCGCAATCTTTTGTAACGAGGAACTTATTACTTTAACAAGAAAAATATGTGCCATCTATTGGAACAAGTTGTTCCCTCTTGGATCTTTAAAATATATGCTCCTTTTAATACCAACTGTCCAGAGCTCTTTTTACAGATAACTTACGGTTTTGAATAGCCCTTTTCAATCTTTTTATACTCATATTTAGTTCTATGCTGAGGTGATGACATAATGCGTCTTCTTTGTACGTATGAAGGAGATCATTCTTGACCCCAAATGATTTAACTGGAGGATAATCCCTTAAGTCACTCAATTAGCAGGCTGATACTTTTACTAATTTTATTGATAATTTTATTGATTTGATTATGATGGTTCCGTACCACATTGAAATTACAGTGATAGCATATCATTCACAAGGTTGCTCTCCACAAAGTAAAAAAGAAAAAAAAAAGTTACAAAATAAAGTATGATAAATAAATGCACTTCTGTTAAACAGCAAAAAGCTCTTTGACAGGGTTGCCATCTGACAGTCATTTACTCAGCTAATAAAAGGATACCACAATTCTTTTAAAACTTTAGGACAATTACCTAGCAATTACTTCAAGGAAATTATTGCCAGGATATTCCATTTAAGTCACCAACATCAAAATATAAACAAATAATTTGAGATAATCTGCAAAATTGTATGTTCCAGTATGAAGAGGAATATTTTTGTACTGCTCTTTCCAAGGGGTAGGCTGTATCTGAACATCACTCCTCTGCTAGATGAGATCTGCTCCTAGTTTCCAGCCTGCACTTAGTCATGGTTAGTGTGTATGTCTTTTTATTTCTGTTTTAAGTCTCTCAGGTAACATAGGATTTCTTCCTCCTTGGCGTTTGTACTATCATGAATTCACAGAAAGCAGAAGTACTCTCCCTCAGGCTCCATTTTTCAAGGTTAATTAAGCCACCGTACAACATGGTACTCTGTAGAAGATGCCTACACTGATCTGGACAACACAAGCAGTTTAGCTCCATGAATACAGCATCTACCTGGATCAATTTACCCTGTTTCTCATGGTAACTCTACATACTGAAATGTAGGCTCAAATGTGAATACTTGTCCTTCTGCAAAAAGTCTTTGCAGCTTATGCACCATTTCATTGTCCCTCTCTATATGGGTGACACATGGATTTCATCTTTCATGAAAACACTTAGTTAGGGTTGGATGGTAAAAAGCTGCAGAGGTCTCACAAGAGTCATAGATTCACAGAATGGTTTGGGTTGGAAGGGATCTTAAATATCATCTAGTTCCAAAATCCCTGCCATAGACAGGGCCATCTTCCATTACACCAGGTTGCTTTAAACCCCATCCAACCTGGCCTTGAACACTTCCAGGGATGAGGTAGCTACAGCTTTTCTGGGCTGTCTGTTCCAGGTCCTCACCACCCACACAATAAAGAATATTTTCCTAATATCTCATCTAAACTTATTCTGTCAGTTTGAATCCTTTCCCCCTTGTTCTGTTACTACATATTCTTGCAAACACTTTCTTTTCATCTTTCTCATAGGCTCTGTTCAGGTACTGGATGGTGACAGTTAGGTCACAAAAGCCTTATCTTTTCCACACTGAACAATTCCAACTCTCCTAGCTTTTCCTCCCTGGAGATATGTTCCATCCCTCAGACCTGATTGTTGGTGGGGTTTCACAAGAGTGGAATGGAGCAGCTAAATACCCTCCCTCAACCTGCTGGATATGCTGCTTTGGATCAAACCCAGGATACAGCTCGCTTTTTGGGCTGATATATGGTATTATCCCAGTGATCATCTGGTATACACAGCTTTCCTTCTTTTTTCTAATCAACTACCTCTTTGCATAGAATTTTGCTGTAAGCCTACAAGTCATGACTGCTTGACTTGCCCCAGAAAATATTCTGGTATTTCATACTTCAATCTTCAAAGGTATTCACACCTTTCTATATGCTACCTCACTACCACTCAATGTCAGTGCTTGTCTGCTTTCTGCCATTGCTGCATTTTGCCTGGGCATGTTATTTTCTGTCCCACACACCAGGGCCTTAGGATCAGTACAGTATCTTTCTTTGTCACTCTCTCATGGTCTTTTCCTGTTAGTCTTTCTCTTCTCAGGTCTGATGTCCTGAACTAATCCTCCTCCATTATTAGTTTACTAATTATGTGACACATCATGTACTTTACTGTATTTATCTCATCAAAGAAATCTATCAGACTAGTCTGGTATGATCTAAGCATAAAGATATGTAAGTCCTATTCCCTACTTCATTTATCACTATTGACTTTTGACAGAAGTTTTTTCTAAACTCTTAGATTATTCTGATATTGTATTAATGGGCCTGCAGTACGCAATATTTTTTTTTTTACTATATATTACTCTTAATATATTATTTTCCAGTCACACAGTGGCACTTGGAAGTGAAGGATTTGTTAAAAGCACTTGCTGTGAGATCTGCAATGTATTCTACCAGTCTTTGCAAAGTTAGGAAAGGGAGTTTTTTTGCTCCAAACTATGAATGAACGTATCCTTTGGATGCTCCTTCTCTTGCAATAGCCATAACCTTCACTCCATGCTACTAACTCTACACCATCATGACTTCATCCCAGTGGTATCCTTTAATATCACTATCTTCTGTGACAACGTGAAGATTGAACTTTCTTTTTTTGTTTGAAATTACACCTAACATATTTACTTCTCCTGCCCCACTGCAAAGTTTTACTAGAAATTTTACATTGTTCTCTCTTCATTTATATAACAAAAAAACCCCAACCAACCAATCAACAAAGCTTAACAAAAATTCCACACAAGAAGGTGACACTATTGTCAACCAAATGTACATAGTTTATTCACTGATGCCAGTGGATAGATTGTGTGAGGAAATCAGTCAACTTTCTAATTAAAGAATTTACTAAACTCTAAGTTCAGAATTAGCAGAGCTTAATTAACCTGGCCTCATTACAGAAAATTACAGAGAAAACAATGAGTCCAAGTTGCCTTTTGAATATTGTGCAAAAGAGAAGAAGGAAAGACCAGAAGACTGAAGAAATTCCATACCAATCAGGTAAAAAACAGCCAACAGAGAAGTAAGTTTCCTGAAAACAGAGATAAGAATTATGCATGAAAAATAAATAGTGCAATACAGAGCAGTAGTAATTCCAGTTTGTCATGGTAAACACTGAAGTGCTACCATACGTTAGACTTTAAAACGAGGGTGCAGCATACGACACATGGAAACAGATCTAATCTTTATATTTCAACATGGAAGTACTAAATGTCTTCCTTGCCCCAGACTTTTCTAGCAAGACCAGCCTTCAGGGATGCCAGGTCCCAGAAACCAGAGGATAAGCTTGGAGCAAGGAAGATGTACCCTTGGTGGAAGGGGATCAGGTCTGGGAATAATTTAGCACACAGGACAATGGCATCTGTGAGTGCCATTGAGTGTTGAGTGAGCTGGCTGATGTCATTGCAAGACCACTGGAGATAATCTTTCAACAATCATGGTGACTAGGAAGTGCCCAAAGACTGGAAGAATGCAAATGCCACCTGCATCTTCAAGTAAGGCAAGGAGGAGGATCCAGGAAACTACAAGTTGGTCGGCCTCACCTCCATCCTGGGGAATGTGATGGTGCAGCTAAACCTGCAAATCATTTGCAGACACACTAAGGATGAGCCAATCACCAGGACTAGCCAGCATGGTTTCACTGAGGGAAAGTCAGGCTTGACCAACTTGATAAACTTCTGTGATGAAGGGACTGGCCTTGTAGATGAAGAGAGAGCAGCATATATTGTCTACCTGGACTTGAGTAAGGCTTTTGACTTCTTCTCTGGTAAGATACTCATAGACAAGATGTTGACTTATGGGCTGGATATGCAGACAGTGAGGTTGACTAGTTTGAACTAGTTTGGAAAGTACTGTTTTAAAATGGTTTATGTGACAACCCTTCAGAACTTTTCAAAGAAGTGCAACAAAACTGATGAATTTGAAGCACTGTGATGAAAGAAAATACTCCTTTTTTTAAAGAGGAGAAAAAACTTAAACAAAACATTTTTCCTTGTATTTTGCGGAAAACCATATCACATAAAGTATTTCCATTCAGAGAATGTGCAACATTCAGTGAAGAGGACCAGAAGACTTTTTTGGTTGAAAACCATAAGTAACTGATTAACCATATTCCACTCAACTCAAATGAGTCTGTCTTAATTTTCCATCCCAATTTTTCAGCCTGACAATGCAGTAAATACTGAAAACCAAATATTTTACAAAGACCTAAGCCTATCTGATGAAATATTAGCTATACAAGTTGTTAAAAGATACTAGAAAACAGGAGATTTCAGTACTGATACTGCAAATGTTATAACCCTTAGGTAGTAAGTAAAATAAAAGGTAAAAATAAAATAATAAAGCAGTAAAACATAATTTATAGTTTTAAGACTTGAAAAATGTTTTTACAGGGGGAGAACGAATGTGAGAGCAATAATCTTTCCCGGTTGCAAGAAGTGCTGAAAAGGCAGCATGTTGTGATGGGTGAAGAAAAAAGAAAGAAAACATCTTGCAATGCTTTAGGGAAGGAGCTGTGGAGAGGGCTAAACCCAGAAAATATAAAAACTTCAAGCAGCTGAACAACAAACATTTAGCCCTGGAAGGGAGCACAGGGCTACAGTCGGACACATCTGCTCACAACAGTTTCACTTTCCTATTTCAGCAGGAAGCACTCTGTGTCCTGCAGCTGAGAAAAAGATCCTTCCCACCTGATGAAACCTGCAGACCAACTGATCAACTCTTTTAGAACCCTTTGGAGTGTGCCTGGGAGGAACATATCAGTATATTTATGTCGAATTTTTGCAATTTATGTCAATTTCTGTTTGACAGTGTGAACTCACAAAGCTTTAGACCTTCTCCTAGACAGAAATGCCTTCTATGTCTTACAGAAATGGATCATAACAGTGTTCATTTCATTTCTTTGCGCATTAAACAATTTTTTTCTCTTTTATCAATTTCATTATTTTAATAAATCAAGATTTATTTATTTGCTCCATGGAAATTGTCTCCATGGAGATTATCTGCCTTACAAAGATGGTTTATATGCATCTATATTAAAAAAGAAGAGAAAACAAACAGCCCAACCAAATGCTAGCTATGATTATACCAACCCAATCTCAATACAGGAACAGTATCAAATGCATAATTTAAAATGCTGTTCCTTTTGTTGGACTTCATTGCAATGGACAATAATGTAGGAAAATAAACATATTTAAACTCTCATGTCCTCACTGAACTGCTCTCTTATGCTTTGAATTTACTTTATATGGGTAAAAAAGGAGTTCCCCCTATGAACACAGGGACACTGCTTATTAATAGTTCATATGAATCATGTTTTTTGTTGCTGCTTGGTAGGACAGGACAGCACTGATGTGAGCCAAGTATTCTTGTGTTTTGTGTTCTGATAATAAATGCCAGGACAAAAATACCAACAAAGGATGTACAAAAAACTGGAGAGATTCACGGCCACCAATAAATATTCTAAGTGACTCTTTCTGGAAAAAGTAACAATACAACACACAGCACATATCAGAGCACAAAGGAAAAGGTTATATAAGTTAGAAGATTCAAAACACAGTATTTAGCTGGGTGAAAAATTCAATAACCAGTTTTCATTTCACATTCATTCTGTATTAATATTGCTTTAAAAAGCAGTTATGTTCTTTCATGAACTTCTGTGAATGCTAAACGACCACTTGGCATTAAGGGGTTTATTTGAGAGGAGTGCTTTCTAATTGACAGCACAAAAAACCCATACATGCAAGTTAAGCTTTATTTCTGCCTTCAGTTAAGTCAGTGTGCATCGATATTAAAACATAAGTACCTTATAAACAGCAGCACCATAGTCTTGCTCTATAATTTGTGTGCATTTTGTATTTTAGAACTATTTTTGTGTTTATGATTTATTTGCTTTGACTAAGTTTCTTCTATATCACTGCAAGCTGACATTGTGAAAAAACTGAACAACTAACTAAAACAAAATCCCTCGAAATGCTGAAATTATATTTACAACAGTGACCCACAGTGTTTTTTTGTAAAGATGTTTACACTTGCAGCAGAAGAACGGTTAACCATTTTCAGTAGTGATTAGACTAACTATTAGATCAGTAACCATATGTTACTCATTCCCTTCCCCCAGCTGAGCAGGATGGTAGTTGATCTCATGCTGGGTTCAATCCTTGCCCTCTTTGGTTCCCGTTTTTAGGCTCAGGGACATTTTTTTTTACTTCTCTGAGCAAGGAAGTAGCAATCTGAGGGTGCAGGACGAGGGTAGGAGGGTGTGAGGCACCACGATGCAGAGCACAGCAGCACACAGCTGGCTATGCAGTTGACATTAGCTGTTGGGGAAAGGATGGGGTAGCTTGCACCCTCTTCAAAACAAGCCTGACACAAGCACCCAACTGCATGGGGTCCTCTAACACCATTTGTCTTCTGCTCCAATCATACTGTACCTTACAAAGAATGTGGCGAGAAAAATAAAGACTAATATGGGCTTAGCAAATTCTAACCCATCTAGTTTTATATAAAGATTCAGAAAAATGTATGTGGCACAGTACCCTATAAAGAGAGTTTTTCTAATCACCTTTTTTTAGATCTGCAACGCAGATACGTGTTGCTTTTTTTACTCATTACAGACCACAAGCCACACATCCTGAGTCCTGCTGCAAGATTCACAATAACACAAAATTTTTAATGGAATGTGCAAAGAGAAGGTGAAAAAGGTTCTTTGTAAAATTATCAGAAGTTTATCTACAGTCTTTTCCAAGTTCAAGTATTCACACAGAGCTCAGGGCTCTGCTCTGAATGTGCTGGTTTGGCAGGTCCAAAACAAGCTCTTCTGACGGACGAAAGATCTGTCTCATATTGTTGTCTCTCTAGAAGTTCAGATAAAACCTGAGCACATCTGCCATGTCACATGAATTTGCTCTAGAGATTTCTCAGGTTGAATCTATATTCGTTTATGGGGTTTATCAGGAAAAGCTTTCAATAATGTGGCTTCTCACTTCCTACATTTCCAGATAGAGTTTTTCTAAAAGTTCAGGTTTAAGTTTCCTGCACAAAGTACACACAAATTTGGTGACATTACCATTTATGAACTCTAAACTGAATTTAGGTCTCTATCCAGGTCCAACAATATGTGATGTTGGGTAAGTAAAATTACTGCAAGGGAAACACATCTGATAACCTCTGATGCTTTATGTAAATAGTTAGGAATGGTCAGTACCCCATGTCCCGTGGCCCATGTCCCAAGCCTGTCAGTGTTTAAGAGGCATGTGGGCAACACCCTTAAAAATATGCTTAAACTATTCCTCATCCTTGAAGTGATCAGGTCATTGGACTGGATGATCACTGTAGGTCCCTTCCAATCAGAACTATTCTATTTTTCTGTAGTCTAGAAATAACATGAAGATGAGAAATATAAAATTACTCCCCAGAACCTAGAGGCTGGCTGGAGTAGTGTGCAAGTCTCTTTCCACCTGCATACCTACACATTTCCCCCTGCAGGAGTCACAGCACAGGGTAGGAGGGTAGGAGAGACTTACCATAAACTGGGACCAGGATTCAATCAGGCTGTTCATGGATAGTATTTTAAGCATGGTAGAAGAGGTATCTCCTGTTTCTCTATAAGGCCAGTCAACTGAGAAGGACATGCTGTGTGGTGTGGTCCACATACTGGGCAGGAAAGGGATGAAACCTGCTCTAGTGGAAGGTGTCTCTGGTCACAGCAGTGGGGTTGGAAATAAATAATCTTTAAGCTCCTTCTAACTCAAATAGTTCTATGATTCTATAACTATTTGTTTATCTTCTTAAAAAATAAATAACCAAGGTGTAATTCCAGACAAAGAGCATCTTCTGGCTTCATAATGCATCAGCAAGACTCTGCCTAAAGATTAGTCCCTCTCTACAGCTCTGAAATCATCTTGAGGACCTTTTCCTTTTCTCTTTCAGTTACAATACAACAGGTCAAGCAAAAACTCCTTGGTATACTGTTAATGGTAATCTGAGACATATTTGTAGAATCAGTGGCTGCATGTGCAGATCAAAAAAACAGGTACACTAAAAATGCAACCCCTAACAGAAGGCTAGTGATAGCAAATGATTATTATTTTCAGCAGTACCTCTGGTGTTAGAGTGCATGCTGTCTACAGTCTCAAGAAAAAAACAGGTTTCTGTATAGAGAGAGATCTTCACAAGACCATGGGATCTTTCTAATTTATTCATTGGAAGAGCTGTTCTAATGTGAAGTCTGGTGTGAGATGAAAGAATATTTAATTGAAGCAATTCAGGTTTTACCAGAAGCATTTAAAATGTACACAAATTTACTTAACACAAACCAAGCATTCTTCAACAAGGGCTAACAGATAAATTACCTAGTTCTACTGTTATTTTTAATCCATGATGTTAAAGAAATTATTGTTTATTTAAATATATGTGGTAGTATTTGATCCAGATTCCTTCTAAATATTGAAATCCAGCCTAGGGAATGATGAGGGTAAGTCCTATGAGGAATGGCTGTGGGAGCTGGGATTGTTTATCCAGGAGGAGCTCAGGGGTGACCTTATCACTCTCTACTACTGCCTGAAAGCTGTGAGTCACCCTCTTCTCCCAGACAACTAGTGACAAGATGAGAGGACACAGTCTCAAACTGCTGCAGGAAAGGTTCAGATTGGACAGTGGGAGGAACTTTTCCACAGAAAGGGGGATTACACATTGGAATAGGCTGCCCAGGGAGGTGGTTGAGTCACCATCTCTGAAGGTGCTAAAGGAAAGACTGAATGTGGCACTTAGTGCCATGGTCTAGTTGACATGGTGGCGTTGAGTCAAAGCTCGGACTAGATGATCTCAGAATTCTTTTCCAAGCTAACTGACTCAGTGATTCTGTGAATTCAGTGATCAGTATTTTTTTTTTTTTTTGTGATATAGATCGCTTTAACTGCTGTTTTCTCTGTGTAAAAGGCTTCATAATTGCAGTGAAACAGATGGTTTCCCTACCTAAAAACAACAGAAAAAAAAACAAAACCCTTTGGATTTTATTGTGCTAGTGGAAAGATTGAATTTCTAACCCACAATAATCAATGTGTTTTAGTAAATTGCATGCGCTTTAACAAGCAGTAAATATTTAATATGATTCCACTTGAAGACAGGGGTTTTCAGATGTGTATAATAAAATTTTTTGGACCATACCAGCTGATGTAGATTATTAAAAAGCATTAAATAATGTCTCGGTAGTCATTGTCTATCTGTTCTTCACAGAGTCACCTCATCTCTAAACAAATGGGGGAAAGAACTAGGTCACTAGAGCTCTGAGCATTAACTTAGATAAAACAGACAAACAAAGAAAAATGCATTAAATATGCCAAAAAGATAAGGATCCTAGAACTGTATCTACCCTAAGGCAATAGTATAGATAAAGTATTAAGTACAACTTTTAGTACACAAACATTATTGTAAAAAAAAATTCCAGAATGTGGCTCAAGTATTTATAGAATTCAGAAGTTGAATCCTCCTGCTATGGACTTTGTTCAGGGGTACAAACTGAGTCACTTTTTCAAACTCAAACATGGAAACATCCTTATCTAGCTAGAACTTGTGCTCTGTGGTTTTGCCAACATGTGAAAATGACCTGCAGAGAAAATCAATTATTCCTAAAATTACTGTTATTCCAACTGTCTTTACACAATAAGTTAGGGGTTTTATTTGGGTTTTTTTTTTTTAAATAAACCAGTGTTTATTCTGGAATGAAAGCATGTGCCTATGAAATTGGTCTGAAAAATTCCTCTGTAGTGCCTACTACATTATTTTGGTATTTAAGGACTAGAACTTCCAGTGAACACTAGAGGATATAATGTTTCCTGTAATAGTTTCTCATGTATAATGAGAATTCAGAACACGTTATCTTCTTTTTTTAAGTAAGCGGTCTTGAAGATAGTATTTCTGCTCCAGTCTGGGTCAGCGGCAGCTTGTCAGTGTGGGACAGAGAGCTCTGAATGGCCCCAGCCCAGCTGCTTCACCTGCCATGCCCACCTTGCTGTCCCTGCTGTGAGAAGGGCGCTGACCCCAGACAAGCTGTCAGGTCTTCATCTGCTGCTGGAACTGCTCTGTAAGCTCCTGTCTTCCCAGGAGGGCTCTGACACTGTCTTGCCCCTTTGTCCTTCAAGCCATGTGGCCACCCTGGAAAGGGGTGCCGTCTTGGGAAGGATATTTCCAGCATTTCAGATCTGCTGGCTCATATTCAAGTCATCACTGACCAGGACTCCCAGGTCCCTTTCCACAGCACTGCATTCCAGCATCTCATTCCCCAGTATATGTCTGCATTCAGTGCTGCATCATCCTGGCCAGGTCTATAGTAGACTCCCATGATAACATCCTCATTATTTGTTTGCTCCTTGATTCCAACCCAGAGGCATGCAACTCTGCCATTGCCAGCTGTGAGCTCCATACATTCTATCCCTTCTATTACATACAGTGCCACCCCCAGCCTCTTCTGCCCTGCCTATCCCTCCTGAAAATCCTGGAACTGTCCAACAGGGCACTCCAGCCACAGGACTCATCCCATCAGGTCTCACTTTTGCCAATGAAGTCAAATCTCTGGGATTCAGAGAAAGCCTTGAGCTCCTCCTGTGTGTTCCTCATGTTGTGCACATCAGAGAAGAAACATTTCAGGTGGGGCACATTGTAGCCAACACCTCCTGAAGCACACTGAGAGATCTGGCACACCATCCTGTTGTGCATCACTGTCAAGCCTGGTATTTTCCCTTTCCCCCTCCCAAGCTAGTTAAAAGCTCTGTTAATGAGCTCCACTACCTCCTGTGCTGGAGCTCTTTTTCCCCTCTGATAAAGGTGTATGCCATCAGGTGACAGAAGACCAGGTGTTGAATAGATCATCCCATGGTAAAAAAGCCTCAATTTTTTCTAATTACAACAGTGTCAGAGCCACATATTGACCCAGTGGATCTGCCTATTCCTATCAATATTATTCCTAGTAGGGCAACAATTTCTGAACCATTTTCTGTTTTATTGTGGCAAGCTGAAACCACAAAAAGTAATGGGAAACATTTCAAATTAATTTCCAACCAACCCTCTTGAATAAAAATTGCTTTTAGACAAGAAAAGATTTAACAGGTGATTAGGACGCTATGGAATTTTCATGTTCAAAAATAATGTCTTCTACTGTACATTCTACAACCATGAGGAAAGTTTGTCATATGTAATAATCATACTATAATTATAGTAAAACTGGTATCCAGACCACTCTATGTACCATTAGTTGGTTGCCAAAAAATGCTGCAAAAATAGAAAATCTTCCATAACTTCATAGGATGTATATTGTATAATGCAGTGCACTGGAGAATTCCTCTTAAATAATAACTCGCATACAGTGTTCAGCTTAAGAAGGATAAATACCTATGGCTAAATAATGCTTTTTCTGAGCAAATATTAAATGCTGCATATGCTCCTGCCACTCATTGCACAAAAACTACTTTGCTTTTGATGTGACAGAATCAAAGGACTTCAAATCTACGTTCTTTAGATAAAGCTATTTGTAAGATGATCGCTGCCTAGCCCAGTTTATGTTCCTTCTCTCAGATGACTGCAGCTCCTCTGCAGGTCAGTTGCTGTAAAACTTAGAGTTGTTCAAGTTCAGCCAAAAGCCCTAAACGATATTTCTCATGCATGTGGGGTAATTCTGTAAGCAAAAAAAAAGCTGACAGAACACACGGTTCTGAGAACCAGCTTTGCAAAGTGTATAGTTAAATCCCAGATACAATGAAAACAGGCTGAGGCAGAACAGCTTTGTATATGGGAGCATATACAAGAAAGCAAACATCCTCTCTGCTTAACTGATAGCTCTAACACAATTAATCACATTTACTTTCAAGACAAGAACAAGAGCACTTTTTCTGCAGCCTCTTTTTATTGTAAGAGCATGGTATTATCCTTCTTATCTTTTATTGCAACACCAGCCAAACACAGAGAATGTTTGTCTTAAAGTCACACATCTCAAACCTGTCTCCTTACAGAGTTTGCTCCTGTATTTAGTTTCAACATTTTTCTTGTTCCTACAGGGATGTTTTCACTGTGACCAAGTGTTTCAAATTATTCTTATGCTTGGCTATACTAATAAAAGCAACTGCTCTCCTCAGACCACCTCCCATGTGTTAAATTAAAAAACATCAGAAGGTCAAATGTACATAAAGGAGCTTATTTATTAATTTATTAACTGAAATGACCTCATCACCATGTTTTGCTTTTCTGTTTCTTCTTAATATGTTCATGTAGTCAAATACTGTCACTGAGATATCTTCTGAACTCCAAACTTTCATTGACTACATACCACTTGCTTTTTGACTGAAAAAACTGAATTCTGTCATTTCAAAGAAAACAATTTCCTTAGCTCCTCAGTTAATCTCATCTGTGGAGGCACCTTCCTACACTCTTCCTGCTTCCACCTCCCCATTCTGCCACCCATCTCCAGGTCGTGCTTGCAAATAGCCCAAATGTATGTCCACAGGCCCTTTGGCAAAGTGAGGAAAGAATTTCTGCCATGCATGGCCATTGCCCATGCTGTTTAAGACCAGTTTTAATTTGTATTGTACCTTCCACATGGATGTGACTGTATCTGCCTTATGCTTTAAGTCAGCTGAATTTGAGCTAGCTCTAGATCAAAAGCTGCATGGTTTGGCTAACACTGTGTAGTACTTGAGAAAGTAAGTCTTGTTGAGAGGCTGAGTCCCATATCAGTTTGAACCCAAAGTAACTCTTAACTGCAACTAAACAGAGCTGGTTTGAGTCCAGTTTGAAGCAGAAGTTTATACTTGTCTCTGCCAGGAAAGTATTTCACAGGCATATCCTTCCTTTCCAAGGCCTGACAAACAAAATGTCCCTGGGTAAGATTAGGTGTATGCTTCATTTTTCACATTGCATGGCCACCTGGATGGGAATTTTAAGAAGGCCAGTGGACTTGTTCAAAAGAACCAGATGAGAAGCTGGGCAGGACCAGGGTGAGCTCTGTGTTGGTGAGATGACCGCTGCTTGTCCTGGCCTCCTGATGCCTTAAGTCAGCCACTGTTCCAGTCCAAAATGGTGCATGCTGACCATGTGGCCCTGCTAGAAACACTAAAGTGCAGGTACATGCCTGGGGGAGAGCCCCAGGGAACAGGAGCAGATAAAAGGATGGCAACACATGTGCCAAGTTGGGGTGTTCCACTGCCCCGGATTTAAAAGCAGCTGAGACCATGCTGGGTCCTCAGTTGCTGACCACACACCACACTGGATCCTCAGGTGGTGACTATACACCTTTCTCTCTCCTTTTTCTCTCTTTCTCTTTTTCTTTTTTCTGCTACCTTCTTCTTCTGAAAATACACTGTAAGCTAGCCTAAAAAATTCCAATCAATGCCTGGTTAAGTAACTTGTTGTGTTTGGATAAGTTAAAGTTTGTAAAGTGCCTTACTTTCTCTGAATGTTGTTTTAAAATTTGCCAAGTACCTTACTCTACCTTAATGTTCTAAAGTTTGCAAGTAAAAGTTTATTACTGAACCTCCTGAGAATTTTGTTGTTTGTCCTGTACAGTGCCCAGAGAAAATTAAACAACCTTCCCCTAAACCTGCCAAGTGGACCAGTGCATTAGAGAGTTCAGGAAAAAGTATTAGGTTTAAAAAAAAAAAAAAAAAAAGAAAAAAAAAAAGAGAACTAGGGATCTCCTAAAATTTCTCAGCATTGCAGGCTGCCATGATGATTCCTTTGGGTCACTGGCAAATGACAAAACTGACCATTTGTTGAGGTGGCAAATTTGTGTAAAGCATCTAATCAGTAAAGAAATGCAGACATTGAGGAATGCTATCTGCTTCTTCTGTTCTTCATCACAACAAATGTTGGCAAATTAGAAGTCTTACTTAGTTTCTCCAACTGTATGTTGGTGTAAAAAAACATATTATCTTGTCGTACAAATGGTGCTGTGAGCAAAGTGCAGCTACAGCAGTATTTCTGCATGAAGCATGACATAACTTTGCATATGCCTCTGAACATGTATATCTCTGCCATTGGATGTAAGTGTACAGCATGAAAACACAGAATCAGGCAAATAGATTAAAAGACCAGGTGTACAGTACATTCCAGGCTAAATCTTACCCACACAGACCCAGATCTCTGACCACAGATTTTCCTTTGCTTCTCTGATTTGCACACAACCAGCAAGCAAACTTGGAATCTTATTTGAAGCAAAGTGAATGTAATAAAAAAATATAAGTTCTACTTTTCACTCCACATGATTATTAATTTCAACCATTCTTTGTTGTGAAGTATAAATTGATACAATTGAAATATATTATTTTCCTATGTTTTACTGCATTTTTAAGTCTTGAATACAAATGTAAAGCTCTAAGTTTCTAAAATCTATAGCAGAAAATAGCTATGCAGTAGCTATGCAGGAAAAATTATCCCAAATTTTTTTCATAGTTCTTCTCTTCCGCAGGCTTAACCCTGTTACTTAATGCCTTGTTTCTCAGTATCTGAAGCATATCAGAAATATTGATATGACTGCTTAAGACAGAGCATCAATTCAAAATGCTTTTTTTTAAATACAAAATTCCCTTTCATTCTGTCCTTAGGTAAATTACTTGTAAAGAAAATCCCCATAGAATAAGTATAAAAATCCCACATGAATGAAATTTTAAAAGTGTCGGTCTTCTGAGCATTTGGACTGGAGTGTGGGTAGAGACTGCCTCTCAGTGGGCACATCTGTTTGTCTCAAAGTGAAAGTCACCTGAGTATCTGGAAATCTGCCACCATCATGTGCTCTAGGGAGTTTGTCACTGTCTAAATAAACAAACCTGAAGGAAGATTGCCATGAAGCATGTCTCAAGAAATGCACAATTCCTATGATTTGCTATACTTTTGTGCACTATTACAGTTATCATAACAAGATCACAGAATCACACAGAATCCCAGAATCAGTTGGGCTGGAAAAGAACTCTGTGATCATCAAGTCCAACCTTTGACTGAAAACTACTACACTAACCATGGCACTAAGTCCAGTCTTTCATTAAGTTACTCAACCACATTCCTGGGCAAATAATTTCAATGTTTAATCACCCTTTCTGTGGAGAAATTCCTCCTATTGTCCAGCCTGAACCTCCCCTGGTGCAAATTGAGTCTATTTCTTCTCATCCTTTGCTGGTTGTCTGGGAGAAGAGATTGACCCCCACCTGGCTACAACCTGGACTTAGAGAGAGTGGTAAGGTCACACCAGAACCTCCTTTCCTCCAGACTAAACAACCCAAATTCCCTCAGCTACTCCTCACAGGACTGGTGCTGCAGACCCTTCATCAGCTCTGTTGCCATTCTCTGGGCACACCCCAGCACTTTGATGTCCTTCCTGAATTGATGGGTCCAAAACTGAAGCCAGCACTCAAGGTGTGGCCTCACCAGTGCCCAGGGGGACAGTCACTGCCCTGGTCCTGTTGGCCACACTGTTGCTGATACAAGCCAGAATGTCACTAGCCTTCTTGGCCTCCTGGGCACAGCAGGGTCTTGTTTAGCCAGCTATTAACAAGTATCCCCAGGCCATTTTTGGTGGGCCACTGTCCAGCCACCCTGTCCCCAGCCTGTAAGTCTACAGGGTGTTGTTGCAGCCCAAGTGCAGCACCTGGCACTTGGTCTTGTTGAACCTCCTACCTTTAGTTTTGGTTCATCTTTTGAGCCAGTTATACAAAATGGAATTCTTACACTTAAAATGCAGGCAGCTTTTCTGGGAAGAAAATGGATTTTTTTTTTTCACCTGCACATGTTAATAGTGATCTTTTCTTCATATTCAAGTATACTTTGATTAATTTTATAACGTTTTTTCCCCCCCAGAAAAGATAAATGCCAGCAGAGGTCTTGAAAAAAGGTTACGGACTGATCATTTTACCAGGAGTATTAACTTATTTCCCACTAACCAGGATGGACCATGGGTAAATAGCCAGTGCTCTGCTCTCAAAACCCCTAACTCACACTACATATCTTTAAAACAAAATTAAAAATGTTTGTTTTGACTGGAAAACTACAACCAAAAACAACCACCAAAACAAAATAACAAAAAAAAACTATCAAAAAAAGTCTCAGTAAGTAAATAAATATATAAAATAAAAGTAAACTAAAACAAAAACAGAAGGCAATCACTTCTGTAATACTCTGATGACAGTAAGTATGTAAAAACAAAAGACAATTCTGAAGATATTATTGTGGACTGAATGAAGACCAAACAACTGTTTATGATCTTTGATAGCACATTCTACTATTTGACAGAACAACATATTTTATTTCGTGTTGAAGGAAGAAGTTCAACAGTAATGACGTAAAAGTGAGATGGAAATTAGTACATTTTTATAATTATATTGTTATTTTCCCTGTGTTTATCTCTGAATTTTGATTTTTGTTTATCATAATTTTATTATACTAATCTCTGTCTTCTTCCAGCAATGTAATGACTTTGAAACTTTCATTATACTATCTTGAATCCACACAACTTCTTAGTCTCAGGAAACAATTTTACAAATATTTACCTTCACTCAAAGGTTTTTTTCTTTTCACTATGTTTAAACAACATGACAGAACATGCCAAACAAAACCAAAACTGCTGTTTGTTTCGGAATCAGACTAAATGATGCAGGAAGGGATGGCTGGCACAGAGGTGGGAAAGGGAAAAGGCATTAAGAAAAAATTAAAGGGTGAAATAAAGTTGCAGAGAATTGGAGAGTTTGCAATGTAGTATTTCTGGAAATTCTGAATCAGAGCACAGATGGAGAGGAAAAGTCAAAGTTTATGTCCCCCAGGAGATGAAAATCTTTGAAGCCCACCTGTTTTCTTGAAGAAGACCACCTCTTTCTAGGCTCAAGTCCTGTGATGATGAAATATTTTTGAAATGGAGTTTGGTTATGTTCTTTGTGCAAGACTGACACAATCAGTTTATGAGGTGCCTGGCACCTCTGAAAGGTTAGCAAGCCACACAACTTTGAGAACAACATAGTCTTGGCATGCACTTAGTATTAGGACATTGTTGGGCAGTGAAATTTGAAGCTTTATGCTCCAAGAGCAATCAAGCAGGTGTCCATACTTTTTTACTCTTCTGAAATCTTTTTCCTCTAGTCCTGAACTGACCCTAACAAAGGAATTAAGCCAAACTGTTGAAGCATGAGTCACAGAGAAGCTGACTTGAAAATTAGTATTCTTTGGCTTCTCCTTTACTCTCCTTTTCCCCACCATCTTCCCTGAATTAAAGTAATTGATTTCTTTTCTTCCTGATATCCAGCCTAAAAATCAAAATATTTTATTAAAATTAGGCATAGAATCAAGATACTTGGAAGTAAGGGCTACAAAGAAACAAACCAGAAGCAACTTCAAATGACACAGAGAGTTAATATTATTTGTGTTTTGAGGAACCACACAAAAAAAGGTTACCTAGCCCTTAAAAACTATGACAATGTACAAAGCAGTACCATTGCATACAAGAAGTTAGTATTTTGGAGTTGGGACAGTTACTTTTCATATTTAAATAACCTAGGAAAGAGTTTATTCTCAAACTGACTATCCTGTATGCCAAAAAGCTTGCTTACAATGCCACAGAGAGTTCAAAACTGTGTTGCATATTAGTTAAAAAACACCACAGCCCTTCTTCCAAAATCAAATTAATCTATTATTAGTTGCAAGAGAAGTTAAGGTTTAATTCCCAATATATTTTTCCACTCTGACAGGAAAATGTTAGAGGGCAGCTAAGTAAAAACATTGCCATGCTGCCAGTGACTTTGCACTTGGCACCTATGCTAGTCAGAGATGTGCTAGTCTTTGTACGTAGAGCTTTAAGTTATTTTTATCTGAGAATCTTCAGTGTTTTCTGTGAGAACTGCCAGCTATCAGCCAATTAAAATGTTTGTCATTTGTCTCAAAATATTTTTGCCAGATAATCAGACAACTATGCTACAAAATGTATTTGAAACTCTCAGTGTAGAAGCAATATTATTAGCTTTATCCAGTGAGTACATTTAAATGTTTTTCACATATTTTATGCCACTAACAAGATTTAATTCAAAGCTGGAGGCTGGTTTATCAGTTTTGAGGCACTGGAATGAATCTGTCATGAATGCCACCATACAGATATCTTTCAGGCTCTTAATAAGAACGTCCATGTTCTTTCCTTTTGAATTTTAATGTCCTTTTATTTGCAATTGAAAGAAAGAAAAAGTTACAAAGACCAGTTACAAAGGACTGTGCTATAATTTGCAAGCAGAAGGTAGAGGTGAAAAGATCACTATGTGCTAGGAGACAGCACTATCCAAAGGAGTGGCCATTGAGTCTATCAGTGGTGCTCTGTGTACAAAAAAGTACCCTAGCTGTAAGCAACAGATGGAAATTTATTCATATATGAAAGGGATGATGAATACAGTTTATAGATGATTGGTAAAAACTCAAATATCTGAAGTGCATAAGCTGTAATATAGCATGGTATCGCGTGTTCTAGTATGGTGCAATGTAGTGTACTATAGTATAGTATGTAAGAAGGAAAGATATGTGTTCTACTGCAGCATCTTCCATTTCTCTACATGAGGAAACTGAAATGAATGTTGCTTTAAAAAAGAAAGACCAAGTAACATAAAAATATTCTTGCAGTAACATGCACTGAGTACAACTATCAAATTAGGAAGTGAAATCACAGCAACAAATGCTGTCAGTACCAGACAAGAGTTCATCTCACCTAAAAATTCAGTGATGACTGAAGTTTCTCAAATTCCAGAAAAGATCTGCATGAAAGTATGATTGCCTTGTATATGCACTGAGACTTCAAATATGGCTTTTTCTTACCAAACTTACAAAACACAACCCATAAGTCTACTTATACTTTTGCACGGGCTGGTATAAACAGCAGATTCCTTATCACCATTTTTCCTCTGACTTACGTTTTCTACTGCAGGTAAGACATGGCCACCACTTGATAAGGAACAGAATAGTTTGGTGAGACAGTGAGCACAGGCTACTCAGTTTTGACCCCTCTATGTAACCTGCAAATAAGTTTTAAATATTCAACAAAACTCCATTTCATCCCTGCCCTCTTCCTAGTAAATTATAATTGTTCTTTTTTTTTTTTTTTCCCCAAGAAGGGAAAGGTGGAAGAGCACCTTCTGAATCCAACATTAACTAAACAATCATAGTTTCTATTTTTTATGTGTGGAGTCCATATAAAGGAATGTTTTTCAGTGTAATCTGAAAACTATTTTCATCATTTTATACCTTCTCTTATAGACATGTAATTTCACTGGAGACAGGACACTGCACCTTTTTCACTCATGAACTATATCCAGTCTTCACTACGGAAGTTGAATATATGGTTAGTTCTTAAGATACATAAATTTACTGCAGTAGTGTATATATTGTAAATTGTTTATATTTACTGGAGTAGTTTGGATTTTCCAGCATAAGAGAAGAGCAAGAGATTATTTGAAAATTTCTGCTTGTGGACACAAATTAATACTCCTTAAAAATTATTTCCTCCTCTTTTTGCCACCTTTCCCTTCTCAGGTTAATGGAAAAACTACCAGTGGAACCACTGGCACCAGTTCTGCCTGCTTCTGATCCAGCTGCTAACAAGAAGGAAAAGTGTTCTTTACTGTGGAAAAAAGATTGAAGCTTCTGGCTCCGGTATAATTGTTTATAGCTCCCTAAAGCATTCAACTGCTCACTTGAGTCTCCATAAATTTATATGCAGAAACAAAAGGAGATATTTGTATGTAGCCACAGCATGTTTTTAGCACTGCAAGGGCTACTATAAGTAAAACCTCTCTGGCTTTATGGTTTCAACGTCTTTCTCAAGGGAGAGATTTTTCCAGGAAAATAATTCATTGCTTGAGTGGAGGTTAACGGCATTGTTAATTTCTAGAAAGTCCTCATCAATAGTTTAAGAACTCTTTACTTACCCCAGTTAATCAGTAACAGCACAACCACATTATGAGGCAGAACTGTATAAGTGATTAATTTCAAATCTCCAATAAACTTATCAGTAGCACATGGAAAATTACAAAACGTCTGCCCTGTGGTAAGAATTTAACATCGTATCTACTGTGGAAAAACCTAGGAAAACACACAAGTAAATGAGAGAGGGCTCTACAGGCAGACAAAATTTTAAACCTTTTCAAGTGAACTATTTTGAGAAACAAAGAAACTCCCATATATTTACATTTACCTACTAAATATTGAAGTTGCTACTATTTTTTTAAGGAACCTTGTTTAATTATTAATGTCTTTACTTAACAATGAATTTATATCATCAATTTAAAAACAGGCAAGAAGAATACTGCCTGTTAAATACCAACCCTGAATAAACCTTCACAGACTTGATTCCAGCAGATACTCTCAGAGAATGAAACTGCTTTTTAATGGAAAATTTAACAGAGAATTTGAGCTCTTGTCAATGGGAAGCTTTTAAAGTTTAAAAGCTCTGAGTGGGATACTTCAAAGAAAATCATAATTGATAGAGAACTAAATTTCTGGGAAAGCAACTCACAATGTAGTATAGATCTCTGGTTATTATCTCCAAGACAAAGTGGGATTATAGACTTTGCCGACAAAAATTGATATTTTTTCCTAAGAATAATCTTATATTTCGATCCTTTCACAGTAAGTAAAGAGAACACTGGACTGGGGCTAGAGGGACCCAGGTTTGAATCATGGCTCTGCCTTATCCTAATGTAAAGACTTACAGAAGCTAAAGAATGCTTCTCTGGCTCTTACTTTCTCTATCTGCAACACAGAGATTTCAAGTATTTTTTTAAACAGCAACGGGCTGTTTAAAAAAATGACACATAAGTATTACATGCTGTAGCTATGCTTATTTTTAAAACCATCTGTCACTTGAAAGAAAGAGACAAGTTGTCGTACTTGAACCATGCAGCTGTATTTCAGACCTCTACTGGCCTAAGGCTATGAAGATTAATAAGTAATACCATAATTATGAATTGTGTCTAAACAGCAATCTAGATTCCAAAGCCAATATATACAGTTCCCTTTCACATATACAAACTTGCTCCAAATTAAACAAACCAACTTCAAAGGTTTACAAGACCAGAACTGAACACTGTTACCTTTGAGGGTCACTTTCTGAACATTGTCCTTGATTTGTTAAAGTTCACTGGCCTACATTCATACTGTTTGTTAATAAACATTAAATCTGATTCTGTGGGAAAAAAGTTTTTTTTTCATGAATGTTACACCCTGTGCTAGAAGCTTACAATTTACAGCTTTTTTGATACTGTTTGGAACATCAGCCTATAAAAATTAACTTCCTATTTTCTAGTGATGCTTTCACTTCTGTTTTTCCTACGATAGTAATAAGAAGACATCAAGGACCTTCCATGCTGGGAAGTTTTAACTTAGTTTCCTCGTAGTATTTGACTCAAGAGACACCCAGCTGGATGCAACTTTTTGTGCCAAAATGTATGATCAACTTTTGCCTAGAGTTTTGGCTGTCTTTACCACAACACCCTAGGCATCACTGAAAAAGTCTGTGCCAACACAGCAATACCAAGAAAAACATATTAATATCATACATTTTGAATCTGGCAAGGTGTGAGTAGGGGTTGACTGATCTACTGATAGATTAGCTAGGGCCAGCAGAAGGAATGGTCACACATTATGAGGTAGGTGTCTCAGAGAGAGAGAGCTGAGAAGTGACACATCTTGGTGGCCAGAGTGTTGTCACCACTGTTGCCCCTACCTGATGAGTTCCCCTTGTGGAGCAATTTCATCAGTCTGGAAGGCTCAGGTGCAGTTGTCTTGTTTCATTGCTACTTAGCTCTGTACAGCTCTGTAGAGTCAGGATGCTGAGTATTTTTTTTAATATTTTTTTTCAAATTTTTTTTTCCCATCTGAGGGAAGGTTCCTAACAAACCACATTGTACATGATCTTTTAGCACATGATCTAAGTGCAATAGATAAATGTCAGAGATGTTGCCATAAGGATACTTTCTACAGAGTTTGTCAACTCTAGATTTCAAGGAATGGCTGGTTTGGATAAATAAAATAAAATCTCCTACCCACTGGAAACTTTGATTAAAATTTTGGGCACAGCATTTTGATGAGAAAATGATTGACTAAATTTTTTTCCAGAGAGCTCTGCTTTTAACCCAGAAATGTCTTCCAGGGATAATTAAGCAGTGCTGATTTTATACTGCAGAATGGCTCTTCAAAGGTACCACAGTGTCTGGGTCAAATATCCAACACAGAAGCTGTTGCACACAAACAGCTACCCTCATGGGTGAAACCTCTTGAGCAGGCAGGTTCTAGTCATCCCAAAACACAAGAAAAGCCACAGTAAGCAGGAGCTCCTCCATCTGAAAATCTACAGTACTAGACTGAAGGACCAGAAGGGATCTAAGCAAAAGTCTACTTATTATCCAGTTATGTCCTTTATTACTAAGCCAAAAATTCTAACTGATGTCTCTTGCTTGTTCCCATGTTCCTATAATTTCTTGTCCATGTTGATTCACGGAAGGACATTCTCTTCCACAAAACATGAGGCTACATAGGGTATCCTCATCTGACTTTTAATCTCTTCTATGCCATTGCTATTAATCACTATTTCACTGCTTTAAATCTCTGATTTTCACTGTGATTCTTTATTTTTACCAATCTTGAGTAAATACGTAACACAAGCAAACTTTTTTCCAAGTACGGATAGAATTTATGTATAATAAAATTTTAGTTTATTGGATAGATACATCCTTCTTTCTCCTGTTGTTTCATAGTTTGAACAGTGTGAACAACTGGCTAATTTCTAGTACCGTGTAAAATGATACAAGTTCTTCAAGCATGACCACAAATTCACTGAAAAATGGTCTGTTAAGACTCAAAACACATTATTTTTAATTACTACCGTAAATTTAAAAAAACCCACATTGTTCAAAGTCCCTCCACCTCTGCTTGTGTGAATAAAGTGGGAAAGTACAATTTGCTTCTTATTTATTGTTGCCTTTTATATTCTTGTCTTCATATTCATTTTGGAAACATAAGCCAGGATCACACAAGGAATACAGGTAAGGCAACATCTGCTGACCACACAGCAAGGACTGGTGGCATATTTTTGGAAGAGAAGTCAAAATGGAATTTTGTATGTGCTTAGCGAAAAAGATTTCCTACATTTCTTCTGACTTCCAACAGGAACAGTTATTTGGTATTTGAAATCTATAAAAAACCCTTGAATGATGCTTATACAGAGCCAAGGAAAAACAACACCATGGGCATACAATGTACTTTGCCATCAATCATGATATTACCAGCTGTTTAGGAAAACAGTATTATTCTACACTGTTTCTGTTTCCCAGGAAACACAATAAGACAGCACAAGGCAGACCTCAGCTTGAACTCTGCAAAGGTACAAAGGTGACTTGCCCATGCACTCATCACATGATTGCTGAACAAGAATGTTTGGGTCTGGAGATGCTGGCACACACCTGTATTTACTAATAATGTTAATAAAGCCAAGTGCACAGTTTCCAACCTCTCTGCCTGTGAATAATTACCTAAGATGCTCTTTTTAACAATTTCTGTTTGTTCTTTTGAGAACTGAAATATTCATGACTGCAGGAATTACTCCATGCCCCACTTGTACCTCTCTCTCTGTGGTGCTTGCAATGAAAGTATGACAAATAGGTGAGGCTCTAAGGTGCCTGTTTGTTTGACCCTCTCTAAAATTAGCTAACTTCTTTCCAAAGGAGTAAAAGTATTACTGTTGTGCAAAAGAACAGTGTCCTGAGAGGACTATGTCTTGTTTGTGAGAAGGCCAAGTAACAGGCATATATCATATTCTCAAAGGCATTACATTACAATACCAGAGAACACACTTAGTAGTGGTGGCAGCCTGAGTACACTCATGTTTTGTTTGCAGATTCCTGCTTGTATCTGCCCAAACATGGGAAAATTCTCACTCTTGGTATTTAATCTGTAAATTTAAGACTATGGCTTAAGTTTCACCAAATGTATCAGGGACAGCACTGCAAGAACAACACAGAAATGTTTGACAACAGAATAATGCTATTAAAGGGATTGAAAGAATACATTTAGTCTACAGCACAGCCTGCATTTGCCTATTGTCCCCAAAGCCTAACACTTTGAGGCACATGACCAAGAAATCAAACATAGCAAATGACTTTCCATGTTGGATACTTAAAATTGTGCTCTCAACTCCAAAACATCAACATCACAACTGATCTTTGTAGTGAAAACGTGCACCTTCAAGGAAAGATCAGGCTTTTCTCATTAGTGAAAAACAATCTGAAACATACTGCTCTTAACAGTTTAGTACTTCTGTTTATCACAGTCACCAATGATATCACACCTAATCCTCAAAAATGGATTTAATTTACTATTTCTGAATGGAGAAAAAGAGCACTAACGATTATAATCCCCACTTCTGGAAAATTCCACATGCAGGAATTTTCCATTCTTGTTTGCTAAAATGAATACTTCAACTACAGCTGGCAAGAAAATAAAATCTATTCAAAGCTAAGTGAATCTCACCTGTGGAATATTTAATAACCTAGTAGATGTTCAGCCAAGACACAACAGTCAAAGGTACAAACACCTTGCTCTTTCCCGGTATGAGGCACTAATTCATCTAAGGTTAATATACCAGTAATGAGCTGCAAAACATTTTATGCAGAGTGGAACACCTTAACCTCAGAGAAGGAGAGACACTTCAGCTGTACACATCAGTTGTATGAAAACTGATATCAATGAAAAAAATGTTCCTGAAACAAATTGTTAAACTAAACATGACTTGCGCTATTATACAGATAAAATGCTGTCCAAAGGGAGCAACATTGAAACGACCAAGTGATAACTACAGGGTTCCAATGAGCAGCTCTTAGCTTTAAAGAACTCTTTCAAACTTTAACTAGAGTTCAAACTCTTTTCTTTAAATAATTAAATAATACTTTACTTTAAATTTAAACTAGTCACATCATGATTCAGTTCATTTGCAGTTTTACACAACATTTTTAAAGCTACGCTGCCACTGTGCAATAATAAGTATTTCAATCTATGAAAGTCCAATCTGAAGTCAATTAGGGCCAGATTTTCACTGCCTTATTTCCCTGTGTGAGTCATCCCAATGACTTCAGCAGCAAAATCTGCAGAATGGATATATTACCAGCATAAGTATGAAGAGCTTAAACTGTTCTTCACTGCTTTATTTATTTGATATGCATATGTATTTGTGTATATATTACTATCCTTATGTCTATTAATACAATACTGTGGGGATAACTTAAATAAATGCATGCGATTGTACCTATATGCTAGAGAAAGGAGAAAAATTGCAACAATAAAGATTTTAAACTGACACATGTTCTAAGTCTACTTTAATTTTCACCATCAGCTATTTCTAGCTATCTTTTCCTGTTTTCTATATTTCTATATAGCAACTGCATCTCATTCCTACTCAGTTATCAGAATGAGAGGAGGTAGTTATATAATTCTAAAGAAACTTTTTAAGCACCCTTGTACCAGATTAATGGATTCATCTTGATATTAATCCTTATGACTAGAGAATAACAATGCAGAAAGCCAGACTCTGTGGTAAGCCAACAATTATTGATTTGCAGAGCTAAATGCCACATTTTCTGATACTCCATCTACTAAAAAAGTATACCCATTTGTACAAAGTCTGTTTTGACATAATGTATACTTTGTAGGAAAAGCATGGTCATCATTCAATTTCAACATTTGGAATAAAATATGTAATTATTGATTAATAATTCATCATACGTCAAGAAAATACAGATTTCAGGAAGAAGCTTCAGCTACCACTTTCAATAAATTGCTGCTTTCTTAGATCACCAAAAAGATGCCATATTTTTCTTGGATTTTTACAGTTTTTGTTAGAAAAACCCAAACTGAAGCATATTCTACTTTCAGTCTTCAGCAAAAACAGTTAACATATCAAGAAATTATGAAACTACCATATTTATGTTTTTATCAAATATATTTGATAAATATAATCAGCTTATTGCTACATAGTGTCAGAAAAACTGAGAATATCACTCTACTGAGCAGAGTGCATGATAGTCCTACACAGGTTTTTCTTCCCTCTGAAAGAGAAAAGCCATCCTAAAGCTCAGCTGTTCATTAGATAAATACGTGCAAGACAGGCAGCTTGTAAACACCAGGCAGGTCAAGGAAAATTTCAGAGTGGCAGCAGAGACAAATGTATTCTGTATTCAGATAACCATGTTAATAATTAAAGCAAAGTGTGCCTTTAGCAGCCACGTAGGTTGCTGTGCTGTAGCAGTGGAGGCAGAAGTGGTGTCATTTAACTGGTACTCAAGGTATTGAAATGGACCTCCCCTAAGCAGCAGTATTATAAAATTAAAATAAAAACAAAAATTGAAGAACCTCTATATTTGATGGCCTGCCACATAGCAGAGCGGAAACAAGATGAATTTTGTCAGATCAAAGATCTGAAGTGGATTTAGGAACTATTCTTGTTATCAGAAGTATAAGCTTTAGGAAGCCATCTGCAAACAATTTCTTGCACACTGTGGGATCGCAATTTCAAGTATTTATATTTCATTTTTGCTAAGACAGTTTGCTTCAGTAACATTCTCTCTTTCTGTCAACAGCAAAAATTCCTATCATGCATAATGAATGAAGGAAAATCTCCTTGGTCTTCATATTAGGGTTTATTTAATATTATTACTAGGTTATTTTCAAATCAGGGCCACAATAAAATGTTTCTGATCCATGGTATACCTATTCACTATTACATAGTGAACACATGAGACTCATGATAAGTAGATTGGCAGTACAGAAAAAAGGGTGTTAGGGAAAACAAGAGTATAAGAAAGTGGTGTGGAAAGATGCCTCCTATGGAGGCGGTGCAGGAAATCTGGATGAAAGCACAGGTTTTAGGATAGACAGCTGTGGAACTGAAGCTAAGGAGACCAGTATCCTGTTCACTGACTGAAACACTGCCTAGATGGCCAGGACCAAAGGGCAGGAGCAAATGGAGTTCCATCCAGTCACCACCTGGTCGCAAGTGGTGTTCCCCAAGGCTCCATACTGGGACAAATGTGTCTTTAATGTCTTTATCAATAACCTGGATGAGGTGATCAAATGCACCCTCAGCCAGTTTGTGGATAACACCAAGTTGGTTGGGAGTGTTGATCTGCTGGAGGGCAGGAAAGCTCTGCAGGGGAACCTGGACAGGCTGGATAGATGGACCAACACCTGTGTCATGAGGTTCAACAAGACCAAGTTTTGCTGGGTCCTCTTTTGGCCACAGCAACCCCATTCAGACCTACAGGCTGGAGGAAGAGTGGCTGGAAAGCTGCCCAGTGGAAAGAAGCTGGAGATGCTGGCTGACAACATCTAAACAAGAGTGAGCTGTGCCCAGGAGGCCAAGAAGGCTAATGGAATCCTGGCTTGGATCAGCAACAGTCTGGTCAGCAGGACCAGGGCAGAGACTGTCCCCCTGTACTCAGGAATGGTGAGGCCACACCTTGAGTGCTGGGTTCCTCACTGCAAGAAAGATATTGAGGTGCTGCAGTGAGTCCAGAGAAAGTGGAGCTGGGGAAGGGACAGGAGCACAAGTCTGACAAGGAGTGGCCAAGTCAGATAGTGAGGTTGAACCTGGAAAAAGGAATGCTCAGTTGGAATCTCATCACTCTCTACAGATGCCTGAAAGGAGCTGGTAGCCAGGTGGGGGTCGGTCTCTTCTCCCAGGTAACAAGCGACAGGACAAGTGGAAATTGTCAAGTTGTGCCAGGGGAGGTTTACATTGGATATCAGGAAACATTTCTTCACTGAAAGTATTGTCAGGCCCTGGAACAGGCTGCACAGGGATGTGGTGGGGAATTTATAAAACTGGGGGAATTTACAAAACAGGTAGATACAGCAGCTGGGGACATGGTTTACTGGTGAACTTCAAAGTGCTGTTTTAAGGGTTGGACCTAATCTTAAATGTCTTTTCCATCCTAAATAATTCTATCACTCTATACTCATTTCAATCAGAAGAAAACACTACTGGGTTTTTTTGTGCTTATTTTCTCCATGGAATTAATTTTTCAGGAACTTAATTTTTTTTTCAAATAAAGTACATCTTTAGCAGAGAAAGTTAACTCTTCACTTTCATAAGTTGCTTCATTTTATAGCAAGATTATCTTATTTTTTATACTTGTGTATTAATATATCATTTACAAAACTATGTGGTGGCCTCAAAAGATTAAACACCTACAGAGTGTATACAGAACTGAATGATCTGCATATCTAGGATTCTTTGTTCTATCAAGTTGCCACCAGCTGCTTTGAGAGCAGTCTCTGGCTGAGTTTGGGGTGGGGGGAGAGCACAGCTCACAGAAGCCAGGTTTACATAGACTTCACCCCCAGCCAAGGGGGGAGGATGAGGTTTGGGGTGCATGGCATAACCTCTGTCAGAGGCAATAAACACCTATCCTCCTTACACAAACTGGCCCAGCTGTGGAACCCCCAACCCCACAGACCACATCCATGGGACTTTCACGTGAGAGGTAGCTGAGGGGGAGTCATAATCCATCAAAGACCCCCCAAAGCTCTAGGCCTTGCACTACAGGAGTGCACGTGATGCAAGCAGAGTGTGCTGCTAGAGACTGCCCCCTCCCCTGGGTGACATGCCTGGACATTGCCACCTGGCCTCAGTGCATATTAACCCATGGGATTCTGTTCTTTTCAGGGGTCCATTAGCACCAAGAAGACCAGCTGGAGAGGATCAACACAACATCCTTGGGATCCACGGATGGTGATATTTTCTTTATTTTGTCTCTGTCACCCTCTTTCTGTCCCCCCACCTCTTTTCCTACTTCTCCTTTTCTCTCTTTTCCTCTCTCACTCTCTCATATTTACTATCAAATAAAACCCATACTATTGGCTGGTCTCATTTGCACCTTAATTCGGACACAGGTATTTCCAAAGAACCTTAATAATTGAATCATAACACCCTGTCCCCCTGTGCTGCTGGTGGGGAGGAGGGAGGGGGGTGCGCAGAGAAAGAGTATCCTTAAAGGCTTTATTTTACTTCTCATAATACTCTGACTTTGTTAAAAATAAATCACTATTCAACTTTAAGTTAAGCCTGTTTTGCCCTCAGTGCATCTCCCAGTTCCTTGTATCAACTCATGAGCCCTTTTGCATTTGAACCATTTTTTTGTCTCCTCTGCCCAGCTATGGCAGGGGAAAGAGGAGAGAGCAGATGTCATAGGTGCCTGGCATTTGGCCAGGGTCAAACCACTACAAGCACAGACTTACAAATAGCATATTCTTTATCAACACAAAACACAGAAGGGAGAAACCTCCATAAGAACTCATTTCTTATCAGAAGTTAGGCATGCAGTTTAGAGTTGGAAGGTCAAGTGCACAAGTCCACGGGTCCTGATAAGATTCATCTATGGGTCCTGAGGGAGTTCGTAGACTAAGTTGCTAAGCCACTACCCATCATTTTGGAAAAATTGTGACAACCAGGTAAGTTCCCAATGACTGGAAAAAGGGAAATATAACCCTCATTTTTTAAAAAGTGAAAGTGCAAGAACTGGGGAAGTACAGACCAGTCAGTCCTCCCTCTGTGCCAGGCAAGATCATGGTACAGATTCTCATGGAAACTATGCTAAGGCACACGGAAAACAAAGAGATGGTTGGTTACAGCCATCATGGCCTTACAAAGGTCAAATTTGATGACTTTCTGTGATGGGCTACAGCGTTGGTCAACAGGGCAGAACAACTGACATTGTCTCCCTGGACTTATGCAAAATGTTTGACACTGCTACACATGGCATCCTTGTCTACACATTAAATAGACAGGGATTTGGTGGATGGACCACTGCGTGGATGAAGGACTGGCTGGATGGTCCCATGGAGAGTTGTGGTCAATTTCTCATTGTTAATGTGGAGACCAGTGACAAGCAGTATTTCTCAGGGGTTGGCATAGGGCTGGTACTGTTCATAATCTTGGTTGGTGACATGGAGGGTGGGATTGAGTGCACCCTCAGCAGGTTTGCTGGTGACACCAAGGTGTGTGTTGCAGTGGACACGCTGGAGGGAAGGGATGCCATCCAGAGGGACCTAGACACACCTGAGAGCTGGGCTTGTGCAAACCTCATGGAGTTCACCAAGGCAGAGTGCCAGGTCCTACAGCTGGGTCATGGCAATCCCAAACACAGCGACAGGTCGGACAGAGCAGTGACTGAGAGCAGCCCTGAGGAGAAAGACTTGGTGGTGATGGCTGATGAAAAACTCAGCAGGAGCTGGCCGTGTGCGCTCGCAGCCCAGCGAGCCAAAGGTGTTCTGGGCTGCATCCAAAGGAGCATGGCCAGACGGGTGAAGGAGGTGATTCTGCCCCTCTGCTCTGCCCTCGTGGGACTCCACCTGGAGTGCTGGTACAGTACAGTTCTGGTGTCCCAGCAGAAGAAGGACATGGAACCGATGGAGCAAGTCCAGAGGAAAGCTGAGAAGTTAATAAGGGGACTGGAGCACCTTCCCTGAGAAGACAGGTTGAGAAAGTTGTGGCTGTTCAGCCTGGAGAAGGGAAGGTTGTGTGGAAACCTCATAGCAACCTTCCAGCAGCTGAGGGGGGCCTACTGGGAAGCTGGAGAGGGATGCTGTATCAGGAACTGATAGCACAAGGAATAATGGGTAAAAATTGAAAAGGGGGAAATTTAGGTTACATACTTGGAAGAAAATCTTCACTGTGAGGGTTTTGAGATACTGGAACAGGTTGCCCACGGAGCTTGTGGAATCCCCAGACCCAGAAGTGTTCAAGGACAGGTTGCATAAGGCTTTGAGTAAACTAGTTTGGTCGGAGGTGTCCTTGCCCATGGCAGCAGGGCTTGGTATTAGATGATCTTTAACATCTCTTCCAACCCTTAGCACTCTGTGATTCCATGATTCTATATAATGCATTCAGGAACTGATTAGGGTTCACAAACAGACAATTTCTTCTGTATTTAGCAGAAGATTTATTTCTTAAAAAACAAAATTTTTCAGATGGTAGCAATGACGTTCTTTTATATAACAGGTCAGTGTTTGCAAGATCTAATCAGGAAGTGGAATGGTTTATCTTCCATGTCCTACTAAACCTGTGAGTTGGTGTGAGGGTCAGACACATGTCTCTGTACTCCAGTAACTCTTTAACATAAGGCTCTCTTGCATTCTTTTGAGCAGAAATCAGAACTGAGACCTCCCCTCTTCTAAATATGTGCCCAATGCATTTAGATGCAGTCATGCTCCTGCTTGTTCCCTTGCTTTGACCTAAGGAATCCTGTCATAATTTTTTCAAGCTGGCACAGCACCAAAAAATGAAGTGGAGAGAGCCTCCCACCCAGACTAGCCTATAGCCTGGTAATCAGGTTCCAAGATTAAATGAACCATCTTTATTCATATTGAGAACAGGGCATGCCAAAACATCTCATGTTAGGGTGTGTAATGTGGAACTGTATCTCCACATTAAAGTTTCACTTTAGGGAATTGGCTATGTATGACTGCCAACAACATTCACAAATCCTTGCTTGGACAAATGCTGGTTATAAAAATGAACCTGCTTATTGATAGGTACCCAGGGAAGAGGAAAGAAAAATCAAACAGGCAGCAGTTTCAATAGCAGCACTGGGACATTAGCATCTTTGCTGCTGTCTCCCTCAAGGCCACAGTTTGTTTGATAAAGCCAGGGAGTACAGCACTGTTGACAAAGTCCTTCTACAATTGTAATACTTGGAATGGAAAGGGAGATAAGTGGAAAATTGGCATGTTCTGCCTATGGCAAACATGGCTGAAATATTAGCTCCTGTGGCAACAGTTTGAATAAACAGGACCTGGTATGCTAAATCCTAGTGATGTTGGCAGGTGAATACTGCTTGAGGTTTAAGGTAGGGCATCTTTTCTTTACAGAATCATTGGCACACCCACACTGAACTTTATTACCCCTCACTTATGGAACCTGGCACACCTTGGGGTTGGGGGGTTTTTTTGTGGGGTGAATTTTTGTTTCGATCTTGGTCTTCTTGTTGTTGTTGTATTTTCTAAAGAGAAAATAACCAGATGAAGACATAAGAAGGCATATGAAGACATATGTCCGAGGTATATATGCTGGAAGTTTAAGAAAAAAGACACAAGTCAAAATCAGATCACTTTCTCAGCAGTACTTGCTGAGTGAAAAAATAAGTCTGAATCTGAGATGAAAAAGGAAAATTAAACACTAAAAAACTTATGTCTGTAGGTTCCTCTTTAAACTAGAACCACAGCAAAACTTGTTACGGATATCAAGAACTTGTATCTCTCATACATTTTGGTATGTTTGCACAGCATGTCGCAGTGCAATACAAGCTTTCTTTACAGGTTTACCTGCTTCTCATTTCCCTCTAAGATGTGTGCTATTTTATCCAACGTGGACATCTCTGCCAAAATCCCTCCCAATTTCCTCATATACTAGTGATAATACACATGCAAAGCATGAGTCAGAAAAATTCACTTTAAAATATCTGGCAAAATTAACAGCTGATAATACTCTGTCAAAGAAGAACCTGGATAATTTCTAAGCTTCTCTTGCATTTGTGGGTCACAAAAAGTCATGAAACAGACAGACTTTTATGTAAAACTCATGAAAAAAACCCAATTAATACAGACCAATGAGACAATTCAAAGAAGACTACTTGTTTACCACAAGACAAAAGTTGGGTTTGGACCTGAATGGCATCCTGCTGTAATGTTCCATGGGAGCATTCATGTTTCTCATGTTCACCACCTCAGTGAAGGCATTTGTAACTCAGCACATTAAAAGCAGTCCCACAGTATCAAAGAATGAGACTACAGTGCCCAGTAACAACTGGTGACCAAAATCTAAAGAGTTTACAAGGGCTACTGTTTAAAGAAAAAGCAGATGACAGAGTTAATTGGCTTAGATAAATGCAAGAAGTTTATATTGAGATAAGCATTAGGCATAACAGGAGTTGCAGGGAGTTATCAGAAGAAGAAGGACTTCCTTGAGAAGGCCGCAGAAAATCAAATTACAGCATCCAGCATTCAGTCAGAGCTAAAGGCTAGATTTGAAGAGGTCATGGATGGTAATGATCAATGAAGGACTGGAGTGGGCTTAGATGGAGAGACTGCTGAAGGATGAAGCAAAGAAGAAATCAAGCAAATCCAGTATTTCAGTGTAGCAAGGGTGGGAAACAGGAGGGGATGGAGAGATAGCTACAATGAGCACAAGGGTGATATGAGCCATTGTTAAATAGCAGCTGATCAAGACTGGTGAAAGGAAAACAATGAAAACTCCACTAACTGTGGAGAAAACATACTGGTCTTTCTGCTTACAAAACTAATTTTGCCTGGCAAAGGGTAGTAACAGCAGTAATCTGATCTCTGAATCAAAGTAGGAGAATTCAGAGGAAAATGGTCTGTGCCTCATGAATCCTGAAGGCTTACAGGAAGCTAAATCACTAGATTAATGACAGCATGTGTAATCACATGTGAGAGAAGTAGGAGATGATATTTCTTCAATTTAAATCCATCTTGGAACACACTTGAAATGCTTTAAAAACAGCTGGCTTTACGAAAATCATAACCAGTCTCCTGAACAGGCGAGATTTCAGGAATAAATTTGAGTTAAAAACAGGAGGGTAGAAAGGAGGCACCATCAGCAGGTTCCCACATTTGGAAATAATGATATAAAAAAGATTAAATAAAGTATCTATTTAAATATGCACACATTCCATCTATCTAGTTTCTGTCTTTTTCTGTCTCTTTTCTCTGTAACCTTTCCTATGTGTATGTGTATCTATATATCACTGTACATCTCCACATAAATTTTTATATGTATATCTATGGGTGTACACCATAGATACTGACCAAGAGAGGTCAGTTTTTAGATTGATACAGTTTAGATACACTTTTAAAATATGGCAAGTTTTCCATTCTTTATGCTCTCATACTTCATTTTTCAGTGACATGGTTATCCTTGAGAAATGACAAGGCACTGAAGACCCCTAAAACATCCTTAATAAAGGATCCATCCAACATCAGGGTACTACAGCCAGTACTGTGGCTCTGAAACAAATTCTAGAACTAGATTCTCACATCTTGAGATACTTATTCCTAAGCAGGCCTAATGAAATAAATGAGCATACTTGAAAAGTAAGTTACAGTAAGTGGAAGAGTGACAGAAATTGTCTACTGACTGTAGATGTAAACCCTCTCCTTGGAAACGCAAAACTTTAGCCAGATGAAAAATACTCCTTAACTAAAAAAATTTATCAGTGGACAAATCTTCTAAGCTTTGGAAAACCTATTTGGATAATATCTTCATTGCCAATTTAACTTTAGATATAATTAAAATGCTTACTACAAAAAATTAGAACAGAAAACATATTTAGAAATTAATTACTCTTTTTCCTAACCTAGAATAGGTAGGGATCCTACCTAGAATCAAATCCTAGGATATTAGAATATCAGATCAGTTGTCCAAAATCAAGGGAATAACAGCAATGCCAAATGCATTCACAATTAAGTGCAGACGTTCCTTGTTGACCTGTTTCTCATATTGGGGTAGTATTCTGCCACTGATCACTTGTGAAACTTATTACTATTTAATGGGACACTCTTATCAAGATAGAAAATTGCCATTTGATATGAAGACTCACAAAACAAATAAACATCACTTTGACATCACACAATAATTTCAAAGAGGACCATGGAAATTGATGAAGCTTAATTGTTTCCAGTTTCTTCTATCATCTGAAATCTGCATAATCTTCACCTTCATCAGTGACCTGAGATCCCACATTCACTGTTCAAATTAAAAAGTTCCCAAATTCATAGGGACACTAGGAAATATAACACTGGAGGGATGGAAAAATACAAGATTACTAAGCTCCCCACAGCAATCCTTTAATGAAGGTTTTAAACTAACATGAACCCATTAAATAATGTCACATTTAATCACTACTTAAATAATGTCATTAATAATGGAGTAATTGGACCTCTTTACAAAAAGAAAATCTATTTAGCACTGTTATCATTTCCGGCAATACAAGTTACTGAATAGGGTCTTATTTTCAGTTGTTATTATTTTCTAAACATAAATAAGCCAGAAATAATGAGTGAGAGCAACTTCTACGGAAACTGCAGCCTCACCATTTAATTTCTATTCTGTAAGAAAAAAACCCACTTTTGTCTACCTCTGATTAGATCAGGTGTTCATATAAGATTACTATTGTGCTACTCTTGTCTTGGAAGTGACTGCAGTTTGACTCAAGGATTGTATTATGTGAAATTTCACAACAATTATCAACCCAAAGAGAAAATCTACAATGAGGTTTTTCCACATGTAATCACTTTCACACATGACCAAAATAATTTATCATATGTAGTTTCATATATTTTGCTATCAATTAATAAAATTTAGCCTTCATCATCTAAGTCTTTAAACAAAGTCATAATTTAGGCACCTCAATGCCGCTTAGATAAATAGACTGATATCAAGTCAACCAAAACAAATTTTTTGCTGTTGTTTTGTGCAGACAAGAGACAGAAATTTCTTTTCTGTTTTTAAACACGTGAATTTTTTAAAAGAAATTAAAACCAATGCTTTTGAAATAAATTCTAAATTCTAAATATTTCTACCTTGTAATTTCTCAAGAAATTAAATGATGATTTAATGATACAAAATGGGACAGCTAAGAAAAAGACATGTATTAGCTCCATAACTCAAACTAGTAACATTCATTTAGCCTAGTAACTAACCTTTTTACTAAAGAAGTTTCTTATCATATGTAATTAGATGATCCTGATGATTTATCCCATAATTTATTATATGATTTAAATTACTGATCCAAGATACCTAAAACATCTTAAGAGGTCTAAATCAAAACTATATACTTCTTATAAAATTTTAGAAGCTACCTTTATTTCCTCTGAAATTCTGAATTTATACGAAAAAGAAGAAGGAAATATTTGTTATTGTTGGACAACTTTGCGACCACTGCTCATTTCTGTTTGTATCCCTTAGCACTCCAAAAGCTGATTATGTCCTGCTTTGCTTTGATATCAGCAAAATGAAGACACCACTAAGGAGAAGAGGAGAAATTAACTTTCAAAAAGCTATATTCAATGTGGCAAATATCATCTCACTGTGGACAAGGAAGAGGGATAGACTCCCTCACAAAACTATTCAAAGCAGGAGTCTAGCTTGACCACTCTGAAGGTGAAGAAGACTTTCTCCGTGCAGGAAGGGAGTATGGGCAGGTTAGGGCCACAAAACTGAAGACAGCTTTTGTGAAGCCCTTATAACTGGATGAGTTCCTGAAAAGGTAAAGCTTCTGAGACATGCTCATCCAGGTCCATCTCTGTCCAATCAATATGCCCAGAAAAGACAGAGCAGGAAGTCCATGCTAACATAGCTTACTGTACAATTTTATAATACTTAATTATACTTATTAACAATCATAGGGAAATTAATTTTGATCTCAACTCATATTTATTAATTACTAACCATGTTGACAACTTTTTGTAGTTGTTTATAACAAAGAAAATGTTGTCATCATTCCCTGTGAACAATTAATCACAAGGAATATGAATAGAAAGGTTGCTCTACAGACTTCCGCAGCACATAGCTGGTGTAACTTGGCTGTCACATATAAAGCTTCAGTTCTCCTGTGCAGAGTTGGATTTACCAGAAGTCTTTTCTGGTGATATTCTTGATCCTATTATTAACTTCATAGGATAACTTCTTTTTTTTTTTTTTTTTTTAGTAAACAACAGGAGTATTTTTACTGTACCACACTATCATGTTTCTATGTAAAATAAATGACATATTCTGATTATAATAGGCTCAAAAAAGCATGATATAAATGAGCTACCTAAATATCAAGTATATCTTCATTTCACATGAAGTGGGAATTTGCTGGAATTAACCTGACATTAAACCTCTTGATCCATATTCTAAATCAAAGTTAAACTGGAGAGGAAGATGTGATCACATCGATGGAGGCCGTGTGATAGAGAAACAGATTAGAAAATTTAATGGAGGTAGAGATTAAGCTTCTAAAGGGTTCTGTGAGAGATATTCAGTGGTCCTGCCTTTGATCAAACCTGCTTTGCAAGAAGAACATCTAGCACAACATTTCAGCATTTCAATCTCAGATACACATACACCCACATAGTAAACCTGTGCATTTTATTACATGGTGAGAGAAAGTCTGGTTTGTTTATTTCACTTGAATTGTTTACAAACAGCTTAGAAAATAATATTAAAAAGTCAATGTATCTGGTAACTCTAAGTTTTCATATCCTATAAAACTCCGAAGTTAAAAGTACATATCTCTGAAACCAAAGTGAAGATATCACCCAGAATTATAGCTCATGCAACAAAATACCTTCATTAGAACCACTGGACTCAACCAAATAAAAGTGTTTTTAGAAAATTCAATAATAAAATTAAGCAGGCAACAATAAGATCTACACAGATAAACCGTAAGAATTATCTTCAATCACTACATGTAGCATTTTGAAAAATACCTGCTGTTGGAATTATTTAGACTATTTAGAGCATTTAGACTATTGCTTATTTATGATCCATTTCAGTTGGAAGCTTTTGATTCATAATTTGGAACAACCTGAGTTATATAAATAAAAAACTCTCCAAATCCCATTTTGAATTTCAAATCCACCCAGAAACACCAGAATTGCAAGAAAGAAGACATTTCCTACCATACACCAGTCTGATCAGAATGAAATCTATACTAAACAACTCTCTCTATATTCTCTCATTTGAATGGGGAGCATTGAGCAAGGAGTAAGACTACATGATCTCTAGAGGTCCTCTCATCCTCATTATGCCATTATTCTGTTCTGTGATTTAGCCATTAATGACCAGTTAATTTCTACCCTGATGCACACCTGCTACTGTATATCTGCTACCCACACTCAGCAGCTGTATTTGGGTCAAAGTCACTCTCTGTTCATAGTTCTTCTTAAGTCAACTCAAACGTGCTAGGCACTGGACCAAAAAACACATGAGAGAAAGAAATTTCACAGACTGACTTGGTTTTAGAACAAACTCCAGCAAATGCAAAGAAAGAGAAGTGGTCCACTGGGAAGAAACAGGAAGTTACAACTTTTATGATTTTATGCAGAAATATGAAAACATGAATAACACATAAAGACCAAAATTTATGACAATCTTATATTACCACTTTCCTATTCCCAAAATAAATTTAGAATCACTAAGTGCTATGATGACCTATACCAACAAAAAGTCTGAAAGAAAAGCAAAGAAACAAAAAAGCACCTACCCCCAAACCTCTAAAATAAACAAATACCAGGTTTTTAATTTGGGTTTAGAGAGAAAAAGCCCTGAGGATAGTCAACTGTGAATACAGAGACATGTTTTGCTTTTCTTTTTCAAATGATAAAGTAGATTCTGCAGCACTTTTTCTTAACAGACTTCCTGACTTGTTAAAATGTCAGAATTAGTTTTAGAAATTCTGTATTATCTGAGAGTGTAGCAACTGCTATTAGTCTGGTGGGTTGTAACAAACAGACAGAGGGCCATCATGCTGTGGAACTGACCAAACAGCTCAACTGAGGCTAAAAGCAAATTACAAGAAAAATACTTGAGTCTCCAGATTTCCACCTGATGTGCAGGGAAGCCTTGCCATGGTAGGAAGGGAACAGAAACCTTACAGTCCAAGATGAGTTTCTAATGTTTCTAATTTATCAATGATGATTGACTTGCCTGAACAGTATTGTCTCTCATAGGATGTTACTACACAAAACTTTGCAAACCTTAGTTAGAAAGCATTGACCATACCAAATATCATATTCAACAATGTGACTTAGGAAATAACTTATTTTGTGAAATGTACCAAAATTAGTCCATCTCACTCTATTTTAAGAAAATCCACTTAATTAGCCAATAAATGGCAGCTCATAATTTACCATATTATTTAAAGCATATTGCTTGGTAGTTATTGAAGAACATATTCTTAACCTCATGAATTTGTTTCTTTCATTTGAACAAATGTACCATGCATATTTGAAAGTCTTGACTAGTGGGCATGATTGAATATTAGGAAGCAGAATGACAAGACTGAATTTAGATAACATCCCAACTCTACTTACTTCAGACTAAAAATGCTGAAAATTAAAGTACAAGGACTCTATCCATTTATTTTACTCCACAGAACTTCAATACCATTTAAAAACTGTGTTTCTCTTCCCTTCATTAAATGCAGTAAATTCATTAGATATTTTGAAAGAATAAGATTGGATCTTGGTTGAAAGCTATCTACCATAGCTACAAACCTTTCAACGCTTTACCTGTGGCAGCTCAAAATTAGGACAGTACAAATGAAGCCTTACAAAGCATTTATTTTTTTATATTTTTGTGTCCTCTCCGTGTTTGAATATGGTAGTGTGATATATCAGATTTTCTAAGCAACAGACCTACCTAGGATTATTTAGCATTTTAGGAGATTATCACTACAAATTCTTGTGGCTGTTTCAACACTAAATTATGCAGGATTATTAAATAAACCAAGTGAAGTTACAACATTTATATTTTCATCACTGATTGCAAATGACAACCTCCAAAGCTGGAGTCATCTGCTCAGTCTGTATCCCAATCAACAACCCACAATAACTCTGAATATTTTGAAAGGGTAATATGATACAATGTTCAGTGGTAAATTCAGGCAGAAAAGTAATCTGCTGGAATAAAGGGGATTCTTTATAATAAAAATTCCTCAGGTCAGATTTTTCTTCAAATTACTATTTATAATATCTAGTATATTGTAAGCATCACAAATAGTGTAACGCTTTATAAAATAAAAAAGCTGCAAGTGAGCAACCCATTTACAAGTATGAACTAGCTAAGTGGGCAGTAAACTACTGATAAATCATACTCATTTATTTGGTTTTACTTTAAAAAAAATATTTCCAGTTTTTTAAGCTATATTAACTAATTAGGCAGCAACTTTGAAAAGGAAAGAACCGTTGTGTTATATAGAGCTAAATGCTAGCAGAATCCTGTAGAATATTGTAGCATTTTGAAGATAACATGTCAGTAATTTAAGAATTTAGAAAAACAAAGTGCTCGTTTTTCCTTTGATAAAAAGACTTGTCTCCTGGAATATTTATCTCCTGGAACATTTATCAAACTCACTAATAACACCTGTGCATCTCAGCATTTCAGGAAATAAAGCTTTTGAACATGCTTTTTCCTGGGGTGAACCTTAATAAAGACACTCGTGCAAGCTGGAGGAAAGGGCAATATATGTCTTCGAGAAGAAAGGTCATACTGGAAAACTGATATGCTGTGTTTCCTCCTCCAAAAATGAATGGTCTAAATATAAAGATAAAAAAATTAAACCTGGAAGATCTAAAGACTTAGCAAATGCTGTGAAAGCTATCATTGTGTGAAAGCTGCCAGCTCTGTGTGTGTGGATGCGCGCCACACGCTGCAGCAGGATTTTAGAACAAGAAGCTGTGACAGCTGTCTTCAGAGACATCTCATCACAATATTCTGCAATGCATAGTTGCTGGATGTCCAAACTAGACTGAGCTTAGTAAAAGTTCATTATAAATCTGAAGGAAAATCTTCCAGGCAACAAAAGAATGAGTTTTGTGGGACATTCCCAGTGACTTCTGATTCCAGCCAGAGCCAACCAATTTGAGACATAGGCTCAGTCTGCAGCTATTACTGGATTTTTAAGTAGTGACTTCTTATTTGTACTTGTAATAAGAAGACCAGTTTTCCATTCATGCTTCTTAAGAGAAAATCAGTATAGCCTTACATTTACTTCGTCTGTCAGGAATGATCTATTAGTGCAATTATGAGCAAGTTCACCTCTGATTTTTTTCCCTTTTGCAGTCCTGAACATACAGGTAAAGAACAAAGACAGAATACAGTCTAAATGCTAAAAGTGTCAAAGGTAGCTTCATTTAAAACTAATTTAAAAATGCAACCAAGAATACGTTAGAGAGAAACATTTCACAAAGTTAGAGTAAGATAAGTGTGACCTTTTGATCATTAACGTAAAGGATTTTATAACACAGAAGGTGGCTGAAGAGCTAATGCTTTAGACTTACTAATCACATGGTGAATGCCTTTTCATCCAACTTCCTTCTTTGCTTCTATTCCATTACTTTTCCAGTGAAACCACATTTACAAAAGGCTTTCAGGAATTGGTCTGATGTTAACAAAATGTATTTTTAACAATAGATAGCAGTTATGATCAAATATTTCCTGAAAGCTTCTGTTCTTCTAAGGTGGGAAGCTGAGATGCTCAAACTAATTATCCTGACATGATTAGTTGCCATCACATCTGATCTCAGCTAGAAGTTGGTAATGAGCTGCAGGATATTAATGCCAAATATCAGTCTGCATAAAGTAAAAGACAAGGTACATGTTTATAAAAAATATAAAGAGTTATATATGGATATTGTTTTAACCTGTCCCATTTCAAGGATAGGACGCTGTATATCATTATAAGTTAATGACTTGGCAAACATTCAAATGAGGGTTTAGGAACATGTTAAGCACCTATCTACCCAACACTCTGCTCAAAGGTAAGTGGCTGGAAGGATCTGTGACAACTGAAGAGCACAACTAAACATGAGGACAGATTTTGTTATAGAGCTCTGTTTTTTATATCCCATGGAGACCTGTTGGAAATATTAATGTAGCTGTCTCCAATTGTCTCTAAGTACACTGCTGTATTTTGATCACATATTATACTCAAGCACAATTTGCAGCATTTTAAAAATACTTCAGAAGTAAAAAATGGCAGTAAGTATGAGCCAATTTTAAATATGAATTGAAATAGAACAGACAGGTCTGTAGTTATACTTTTCAGTTATGCATTTCTCTATCTGCCTCTCATTTATGTTGTCCTGAGTCATGCACACCTATGAAAGAGGTGGGGGGAAGACAAAAAACTTTTGTAAATAGATTTAGAGAACTGATGCATCTTCATGGGATATATTTACATTGTATGTCTATTTGATACCTTTCTTCCCAACTTTGTTCTCACTGTGGAAACATATTAAAAAGAAATAAAAAGTCACCTATCACAAAGCAAGCCTCCAGTTACTGCAGTTTGAGATTTTTTTGTTCTTTTTTTGTTTTTGTCTCAAAACCAGAAAATAGTTCCTTAGTTTCAAGGCTGAGTTTTCCTGATTTTGAACTTGGATGCTGTAAAGCTCAAGAAGCCTAAAAGATTGCACAGAGGTGCTACTTAACCTTGTACAACACAGTGAAAACATTTGTATGTCCCCTATTTCCCACCTGCTTCTGCACAATAATGGAAGGCCTGTGCTTGGACTGTCTGGATATGCAGCTCTCTACTACACCACAGACCAGAGCAGTATCTGTCCAAAACTACTGCAGGACACAATAAAATGTAAGTCTTTGGATACTGCAAGGACCAGGGATAAATACTGGGGGTAGAGGGTGAAAGAGCTAACAATTTTCATCAGAATATTTAACCTTTGAGTGAGGTAGACGTTTTGTATCCCTGGGTAAATGAGATAGTACATGTTGTGTTCATTTGACTCAATTCTGTTTGTTTACTCACAGACAGACAATCTTTAGACTTTGAATTCCTGTGCTTTCCAAGCTACTTCTTGCCAGCTGATCTACAATTATTGACTAAGAGAATATTCCTATTCCATTTCAGATGTGAAGTAAAACAAGCTACTTAATTATCTCATGTACATTTTCTCCCCTCTCTGGTCTCTGAAACCCACATAAAATCCTATTATTCCCAGGAAACGTTTCAGCCGTGGAAGTTAATTTCTAATGATGCACATGCCTTGTGCTTAGTTAATTTCTATTCATTCATCTATCTTTGCCCAAAAAAAGCTTCCCGGTTCCCTCATTTTCTTGCAATGGAGATATGGAAATACAGCATATTCTATGATAAACCATCATGGTTTTCTAAGCCTTTTCTCATAACTGAATACAGCCAGGGTTGTTTTTTTGTTTGTTTGGGGGGTTTTTTGTTGGTTTTGTTGTTGTTGTGGTTTTTTTGTTTTGTTCTTTTTTTTTTTTTTTTGCATATGAACATATAACAGATATGCTCCTGGTTTCTCCCTCTGGCTGTTATACAACCCAAACTTTTAAAAAATTATTTCACTGATTATTCACTGTCATTCCCAGCATTTTCACGGTCATTTTCCAGAATCCAATCACATCTACATAATTCATTCTTTCAAATGATATTTTAAAGTGATTGTCATGACCTACCTGGAATAAAATAAAAATTAAAAAGTCTGTTGTATTTGTTTAATTTAAAGACCCCTTTAAAAGTTTCTTGCATGTGGAAGCAAGCAAAGTGACACTGGTGGAGAAAGAGCAGAACCTAAATATTCAATCATTAGTATGATTTTAATTAGCTGTAAAGAAAACCTATTGAAGTGCTATTGTTTATCAAACCCTATAGATTTTTTTCCTCCAAAAGATAAGCTAAATTAATAATATTTTGGAAACTTCAGATTAACACAGCACAGCTGTCGTTAGGGCCTGAATTTATGGGTAACAGCAACTGCTGTGGTCCTTCTTTCCATCAAGGCAGAGTTAGGAAAGCCTTCAACAGGGAAACAAGCAACAGGAGATTTGCTAATTAGGAGAAGTAATAGATAACTACTTTTTTATTAAAGCAGAATGACACACATGAGAGGATGGAACAAAGGCAGATGAAGAAAGGAGGCAGAAAATTGGAGAAAGTTGAAAAATGACAATGAAGCATGAAACAGAGAGAGGCAGCAGTATAACCTGCTTCACAGTAAGATACCAAGAACAGCAGTGAATAGGCCACCTGGCAATGTTTCTATCCCTTCCTCTCTGTGTGTGGTCCCCAACTGCTTGTGATGCTGGGAAAAAACAGAGTATAATAAAAAAGAGCTGGAAGGCATTAGCTGATAGAAATCGCATATTCCTATACTTTAAAGTGATAAACAGTATATTTGACTGTTTGCAATGCAGACAGGAGGTGTGAGGTAATGCAGCAGCATTCTAACATATGTTACAGCATTGCTCATATATCTGAGTTTTGGCAAACCCTATGAGATAATCTATAAAAAACCTAACAGACTGTGCATTAACACTACATGGGGTTCAACATGAGAAAAGTGAACAAGGGTGGCAGAAGTAAATACGAGTAGCAGAAGTAAATATGTGAGCATTTTCATGGTGATAGATTATCAGTGAAAGACCAAAATCCTATGTTGGCTGATGAAAACAAGTAACATAAAGTTTAAATTGAGTATTTCAGATTTATTTCTTACACTCATTCCTACACTGGCCATGACTACTAGAGCACTCCTTGTGCCCTCTCTTTGTGGGATAGAGGTTTTTCAGCTGCTTCTACATCTCCACACCCCCTAGACTGAATCCGTAAAGATAAACACTTAGAGCATCTCCAGAGCCTTTTACTTTTGTCTGAGCTTTAGCTCTAAGTATCTATGGACAGCATCATGCTCATATCAAATCTCTTGGAGTCACAGCAGCTTGGCACCTGATGGAACTCCACAGGCAGACTCCCTCTGCTGGAGAAGAGGGAAACCTTCTGCAACACGGAGTTCCGTGAGTAGCCTACCCTTCCCAGTTCCTCACATGAGATCTGGATGATCAGGTAACGAGCCGCAGTTGTTTTATGGTAGCAGTCCATCCTCACCGTTTAATTGTGTATAATATATATTCTGATGATCAGGTACCCCACTTCTCGAGGTAAGGATTTCTTGACCCTCAGATTCTGAATGACCTCATGTGCCTTTTTGAATGCCTGAGGATACCTGACATCCATCCATCTATCTATCTATCTAGCTATCTATCATCTATCTATCTATCTATCTACCTTTAAAATGTCTGCATATATGTATCATCTATACAGCTTACAAACTCATTGAAATCTTGGTATAACTTACAAACTTTTCTACTGAAAGTCTCTGATTAGCTCCACCTTTGACAGATTCTTCTTGGATACTGCAGACCCAAAAATAGAAACTCAAGGTAACAGAGATTATCCCACAAAGCCTCATTGATCATAAAGCGTATTGCTTTGCTATGAAAGCATTCAATTTAAATTAGTCCACTCTGAAATTGTCTTTTATTTAAATCCAGTTCCCCAATAGTTGTACTTATGATTAGATTGAAACTGCTTCTGAAAGAAGCTGCATGAGCTGTGCTCTGACTTGGTAGGAATTACTGAAAGCAGCTGATAAATAATTAAATAATTCCGTTTGAAACCTAGCAAGAGAGTCACTGGGAGAAAAGGGTTAGGTCCTAATTCACGCAATGGTAATAAAGCCAATAGGTGAGACTCCAGGAGTCACTATGTGTTGTATTATACAGGAATATGTTTTCAGTAGGACTAGCGAACATGATATCCTCTGGAACAGTATGACTGTTATAAAGCAACTAAAATGGATTTACTGTGACCATATAAGTGTTATGTAGGGAACTGGTGAAAGCAGCTTACCCACATGAACATTCATACAGACACACCTTTCCCTTCTGACATACCCAACAAGTGTCTCAGCTAGCTGTGCGTTCCAATACTCCTCCAACAGAAAGGGAAATCTTTTCCACTTTCCACTCTTAGTAACATTTGTAGAATCTTTCCTTCTATAAATGAGAAATGTTAGACTATTATCCCAATGATAGGAGCACTGACATCCAGGGTGGAAGACTACATATTTCTTTTTACGGAAATATTTCACATCAAAAAGTAACAGGATGAAACACATTAGCACAGAGACAAATTTCTAAAACGCACACCAATTCTGGATCACTGTTCTGTGTACAGTTCTTTTCTGTTTCCTCTGTGTCCTTTCAAAGTGTATGAGTAAGCATTGATGGTATCTCATCAGCATTATTTGCTGCCGTCAGGTTACAGCAAAGAAATCAAGAGCAAGGAAATCTCAGGCCTAGTTTTTCCCAAAGACAATTAAGCAAATTCTCTCACTCTGGGAAACTGGGCTCAAACTTTAAAGTAATGCATAAAAATACTTGTTGTTTCCTATCCCATAGAAGTTTTGTATTTCATATGGACTGGAGTTTAGTGAACCTCTGTACCAGATTCTTCAGAAACAGTCCTTTAACTGTTATTTCCCAGCAGCTGACTAAAAGGCTCAGGCTTACCATAAGGGAAGACTGAATTAAAATGAAAACTTCTTTCCACTTCCAGGAGAGAGGCAGGCACTCAGTCACTCACTGGAACAAGCTGCCCCTGTGGTGGATGGTAGAGAATCACTCTACACACCCCATTTTGCAACATGCTTTCCAAGCTCCTCCTATCCAGGTATATAAGCCAATTTCTTTTGAGCTTTGATTACATATGGGGAAAATAAGAATCTCCTCATTTTGGAAGAGTTAAGATTAAAGACAGTACGGAAGAAGAAACATTTCACTGTTTCTGTACAGATTTCACTCTTATAGCATAGCAGAAGCTGCAGGATCTAGGATCATTCATGTCCTTCATCACCTATTGGAGATTTTGTCACATCTTTAAAATTTATCTTCTGGCAGAACTGTTGAAATCTGAGTAATTCCAAACAATAAAGCAACAATTCTACCCAGGCTGCAGTTTCTAATTTTTAAGATTTTTTAAGAATAAGATGGGATGCACTATTGCTTCTTGGAAAACATAACTGACATGTATGTTTGTATTTCTGCTCAGATTGAATGACACACAATTTTCAAATACTTAGAGTAAGTATAATTCTTCATCATGCATTTCTGTCAAAGTCACTGGTAAGATCAACTTGGCTTCACGGTTTGGTAGTCGTACTGATTGGTGATGATGCTAAGTGCATCACAGTAGTGCCTAAGATGTTTGGGGACTGGATAAATTAGAAAACATTAATTTTTTGTTTGAAAAAAATATGATGACACAGTTTGCCCTATGCCTTTTTTTTCTAGTTGACCACTAGACATTAATTTTGCATTGTTGGCTGTAAGTATGGAAGGTGCCATTTGTACACAATCATTGCTGTAAGCAGATTGTGAATGTTCAAATATTCCATAAAACTGGCTACGGCATTTATACAAAGCAGCTCAGCAGTGCACTTCTCTTAAATAGAGAATTTAGCATACATTCATGTCATTTGTAATACTCAGCTTGTACTGTGGAAATTGGCCCTGAAATTTAATGCTGACAAGATGCATCAAGCTGAGTATACATGAACAAGCCATGTATAAAGTGCTTATTCATGCATTCTGCCTTGGAATTCCCAAGTAAATCATGGTAGCCATAACAATGGCTCCTATTAAGATTGTAATCTTGGTGTTTATAGTTCTGAAAAAAAGAATCTTATTGACTAGTATGACAGTATTGAGACACTGTGAAGTATTTTCTCATTTTATTTTAAATTTTTGTATACTCAGAAATTCACCTAAGTTTACTCCAAAACCAAAAATCTCAGCCCAGTAATTTTTTCCTTCGTGCATTTAGGGTATTGTTGCATGAACTTATGCTTGAAAGCAATAAAATATGTTTTACAAATATCTAGCCTTTTATGTCTTTCCAAAGAGTGTCGCCAAACACATGGTGAAACATTCACTCTTCAATGCTTTACAAATGCTCCACTTATGCTGGCAGCTCTGGACACACCAAGAATGAAATGAAGGCTGAATGTTGTGAATCACAATTTTCCATCACTAACAGAGAAATGAACTACTGTGAGCAACCACTAAGCTGGCAGAACCTTGGAACAGCAAGTTCCTGAGTGATGTGCTGAAAAGGCTTGACTGCCATCTACAGATATGTGTGACTAGTGCACTGGTAGCAATTTAAAAAGAACACCAAAACTACAAACCTAATAAACACCCAGTGCAGATATTAGATGAAAACTAATTATTTATGTATGTATGAAATGGGAGCCACCACAAAAAGCTTCCCAGTTTTATTTTTACTTTTATCGGGTTAAAAATACAAATACACACAGAAAAAACAGTTTCCTTCATTCTCTAGTCTGCCTTGAGAGCTGATAATTACAAATACAGTGTCTAGTACTGCCTAAAGATTAGTAGATAGAAATAGAAAATACTAACATCTTCCTTGTATTTAAAGTATGAATTATTAAGGGCTGATTTTCAGATTGCAGTTAAAACTGTCTTCAATAGCTCTTCTCATACAGAGTCATTAGTTAGGAAACCCACAAAATTTTTAATTACACTGTAAATTTCTAATCACAAGTATTGTGACCACATGCTTGTATGTGGGTACAGCTGTACATATATCATCTAAATGGAGTTTTCTGTTAAATTCTGTCTGCCTAATCAGGCTGGTTCACAGTAGGTCAACATATCACAGCACTAGTAACTGTATAAAGATTTTCTTTCAGTTGTTCAGCATAGCTAGCACAGTAGTTCAGTTCTTCCTTGCCAAACACTCCCTTTTCACTCTGCCTTAAAGCCACTTTCTCTTCTTTGACAGCTGCTGCCAAGTTGTCTTGTCTTCCTCTGCAAACTAGTTCACTAACTAAGCAGTTACCCTGCTAAAATCCTCTTTCAAGAATTTTGTTCAAAACTTTCAAAATCACTGCATGGCAAAAGGAAAAGAGATCAGGTGAACCACAGATTTCAAGGACTGAGGATGAATAGCAAAATTACTTAGAACCATACAAATTGTATTTCTGCAATTAAACAAAATTATTACATTTACACACCACATGGAACTGTTCTCAAGGATTATTCTTCACCAATCAGAATTACATACAAAAGTTAAAATGCAGTGCATTTGAACAAAAAAAACAGCCCACAGACAGAACAGTCTGTGGGTGCAAACACAAGGTAACTTTCAAAATCCTTCAGAAGTTAGAACTGAGAACAGCATTCCACACATGGGAGTATCTTCTCAGATTGTTGTATCATCCTTCCATTTTCACTCAGTATACTGACAGTGTATAATTTCAACTGAATTCCCAACACAGGATAAGAATATTGGATTAATTTTAGGTATCATACATGGAAACTTCACATTTTCCAAAAAATGCTTACACTGCAGAAGACCTGTTTAGACATGGCCATGAAAGTGAAGAAAATGAAAGTAAACAGGTACTTATTCTACATTTTGGGACTTCATTCTTTTTTCTTACCTGAGTACCCAAACAAGCAACCATCATATGAGTGAGAAGTTTAGCTGCAAACATGGCAGACCTGGTGCAGAAAAGGTGGGAGATGATAGCCAAAATGAAACCTACACAGAAATGACAATGAAAAAGAAAAAAAGAAGAAAAATTGAAGCTTAGGCTAATAAACTGTGCTATATATCCTGCAGACATTTCTCAAAGGTGTAGATCATCTAAAAAAACCAACCAAATAAACCTTACAAAGAGAGTATGTTCCCTTTGATTCACACTGAGATCACTCATGAGTTTATTAATCGACTACTAACATGTATTTAACTTTCCCATATATTTGGGAACTAAAGTAATTTCATAATGTAAACAAGGAATTTTTGAAAAATTTTTTTTGGTGCCTTTTTCTGCATGACATGGATGATTGTCATTACAGTTACATATAATGCAAAGGTAACTTAAGTGTTCATATTACTGCATCAAAAAATATTTTACAAAGAATTAGATAAAAACCCCCTGCTGTTGGGTAGCACTACTTCACTAGATTGCTATAACTTTCTAAATACCAATCTCTCATTTCATCTGTTGAGCACAGAAATCTGTTATAACAGTAGAAATGACAGAAAGAATGACACCACTTTTAGCTTCACTAATTAATTATCAACAGGAACAGAGCAAAAATGAGAAAGACCCCTTTCCTACCAGTAAATAGTTCCTGCAAAAAGGACCCTAGGACAGTTAAGCCACCAAGAAAAACACTCCTAAATCTCAGTCTTAACTGGAGTTAATTGTGCACTTTCACACCCCAGTCAGGAAAGTAATTTAGTTAATTAAGGCAGATATTTTATCCTCTCTTGAGACTATTTGTTCAGTTACCAGTATTTGTCTAACAGATGAATGAAATAAATAATTGCTAAAAGTATTTCTAAATCTTTCAAAAATTACTTAGTGATATTTAAACAACTATCTACATGTTCTCTCTTTTTAAAATTTTTTTTAAATATTATTCACAGCTAGGTAGAAATGTCAAGAGAAAGTAATAATATCCTTATCACACTTAAAAACAGAGCAATTTGTTACTTAAAATATTCTTTTAAGTCTAGTAATCTGTATCATGACATAACGAAATATATTCAACCAGCCAAAGAAGCTGAAGGGCATTGGAAAGCATTTGCCTCAAGTTCAAAGTAAACCTTTAACCAAGCTAAACTATTTTTATTTTTAAAACACATTCTTATGATATATGACTACAGTAAATTACTAGTTTTGAAAAATGTTCTGTATCTTTATAGATTCCAATTCAGCAAAATATTTTTCTTAGCTTTTGCATAATCTTTTTATTCTATAGCATTTTGCTATATTTATAGTTTCTATAGCATTTTGCATTCTATGGCATTTTGTTTCATCAACTTACCTTCTTTACCCTGTAATCCAGTAATCGTATTTTAAAATCTATTTATTTTTATGTGCTAAAATCTTATTTTATTATTGTTAAATATAACCATTAATTTGTGTGAAGCAGGTGAAAAATGGAGGGAATTTTCTCTTTCTTCATCTTCTTTCTCTGGCAGAGATTTTAAAAAAATTAAGGAGCCTAGATTTTAATGGTTAGGGCACTTTCCTGGGAAGGGATAAATAAGTGATTTAGCTGCTTGCACAAATTTTGTTATTCGTATAATGATGATCTAGTGTAGAAGTCATAAACCTCAGAAGGAGCACACCCACAGCCTCATTTAAGGAGGTGAAAGTTAGCTAAGAATCCCCTTTAGCATGTTTCCTTAGTAAGCCCTTTACTCCAAGTGCCTATCAATGCAAGAAACCATTTCCAACCTAAATAATTCTATGGTTCCAATAAAAAATTTACTTTAATTTGCGATTGCTGCAACATAATGGCAAACCAGCTGCAATCTGAAAGGCTCCTTCAAAAGCCACGTTGGGTTTAAGACTTAGATCCTCTGCTTCCTGCCTGGCATTTTGGGACTTTTGCTGTAGAGGCTGCTAATGAAGAGTCATGATCCCTAAAGGCTAAACTCTTGGGCTTCTCCCAAGATGCTGGGTAGCAGTTAGGCAGCTCAGTGTAAGGGGATCTATCTGCCCTGAGTTATCACTTCTGAGTGTAAATTCTAGCTGAAATAGTCAGAGAAACTTGACAAAGAGGATGACTGTACTCCTGCTAAAAACACTGATGAATTTAGGATTTTTAAGTTTCTTTCCCCAAATGAATGACGTATATCTCTTTTCAATAAAGCATCTCCAGGAAACAGCCAATAAGGCAAGCAAGGGGTGTGCCAGGACCATTTGCAGAAGACTTAAATGGCTCTAGGAAGCCTGGTGACCAGGACCAGGCAAACAGGGGCATGGAACAGCAATTTGCACAGCAGTGTGCACAGGAGGGGTGCAGCTGCTCTCCTGGCTCCTGGTGGTGGGTTGTGTCTTAGATGGGTGTGTTTTGGTTGGGTTTTTGGGGTTTTTTCCCCCCACTTGACTATGTCCAGCAATGGTTCACAAACAGCCAAAAGGCATTGCTGCTGCTGCCAGCAAGGGTGTGCTAAACCAGACCAAACCCCCCAAGAATGACACAGCTGTCCAGGCCACTGGCTGCAGGGAGTGTCTCAGCCTGGTGGCAATACCACAGGGCAGTGCAAAAGACATCTGTGTGCAGTGTGAACAGGTGAATGACCAGCTTTGGGATGGCAGAGCTTAAGGAAGAAGTGGAAAGGCTAAGGAGTATTAGGTAGAGAGAAATAGACTTGTGGAGCTATAGCCTTGCAACCCTGAGAGAAGCTAAGCAGGAGTCAGAGGAACACCATCCCTCTCAAACATCAGGCAGAAGGAGGAGCCCTCATAGATAGGGGGGAATGGAAATGGATACCTACTCAGGGAGGTAATAAAGTTCCCTCCTGAGCCCCATCACCTTCCCAGGTGCCCTTACAGAGTAGGCATGAGTCCCTGAGTCCAGAGGGTGGGGCAGATGACACTAAAGGAAAAAATCAGTCTGGAGAGTCTCCCAGTTGCACTTTGTCTGTCAGACAGATCACAATCTCGGGTATTAAGAACAAAAGAAGGGTAGCTGCAGTAGGTGACTTGGTTCTGACAGGGATTGAGGGCCCTCTATGGTGACCAGACCCATCCCACAGGGAAGTCTGCTGCCTCCCTGGAGCCCAGGTAAGGGATATCATCAGGAGACACCCTGAACTAATTTAGCCCTCTGATTATTACCCACTGCTGGTTGCCCAGGTTGGCCATGATGAGGTTGACAAGAAGGGGACCAGGGTCATTAAAAAGGACTTCAGGGCTCTGGATTGGTTCATTGATGGGACAGGAGTGCAGATGATGTTCTGCTCAATTCCTTCAGGAGGAGAGATGAAGGATAAAAGGAACAGGAAAACCCACGTTATCAACGAATGGCTTAAGGGCTGGTGCCATCAGTGGAATTGTGGGTTTTTTACCATGGAGCAATTTTTACAGCATCAGGCCTGCTTGAGTCAGATGGGCTCCATCTGTCTAACAAAGGCAGAAGAATTCTAGATGAGTTGGCAGGGCTGATTGAGAGGGCTTTAAATTAAGTTTGAAGGGGGAAGGGGATGAAACCAGTGTCCCCAGAGATGAGCCCAAGGGTGGTAAGCCAGAGTAGGGGTGAAGTCAGCAGCCCAACTGAAGTGCACATACACTGATGCAAGCAGCATGGGCAACCAACAAGAGGAGCTGGAAGCCATGGTACAGCAGGAAAGCCATGGTGTAGTCACCATCATGGAAACATGGTAGGATGGCTTGCATGACTGGAGTGCTGCAATGGATGGCTACAAGCTCTTCAGAAGAGACAGGCGAGTGAGGAAAGGTGGAGGGCTGGCTCAGGATATTAGGGAGGCTCTTGACACCATGGCACTTGAGGTTAGTGATGATAAGGCTGAGTGCCTGTGGGTAAGAATTGGGGAAAGGCCAACAAGGCCAGCATCCTGGTTGGAGACTGCTATGGACCACCCAACCAGGATGAAGAGATGGATGAATTATTCTATAAGCAGCTGGAGGGATGTTTCAAGATTGCCAGCCTTTGCTCTTGTGGGAGACTTTAACCTGGCAGGTATCTGCTGGGAGCTCAACACAGTGGAAGAGAGGCAGTCTAGGAGGTTCTTGGAGTGTATGAAGGAGACCTTCTTGTCACAGTTGGTGAGCAAGCCTGCCAGGGGTGAGGCTGTGCTAGACCTGCTGTTTGCAAACAGAGAGGGGCTGGTGGGAGATGCAGTGGTCGGAGGCTATCTGGAGTACAGTGACCATGAAATAATAGACTTCTCAATATTTGGTGAAACAAGGATATTGAAACTTCAATAAAACTACTACACTGGCATTTCAGAGGGCAGAATTCAGGATGCTGTTTTGTAGAGTACCTTGGGAAACAGTCCTCAAAAATGAAGGTGTCCTGGAAAGAGTGACATACTTCAAGAAAGAAATCTTGAAGGCACAGGAGCAGACTGTCCCTAGGTACCAAAAGATGAGCCAGCGGGGATTGGAATGGGCTGTCCAGGGAGGTTGAGGAGCCACCATCCCTGGAGGTGTTTAAGAAAAGATTAGATGTTGCACTCACTGCCATGGTCTAATTGGCAAGGTAATGTTAGGTCATAGGACTGGATGATCTCGGAATTCTTCTCCAACCTTGTTGATTCTGTGATATTTCTTCTTGACACTTTTTTCCAGGGGCAAAATTTGTCAGCAAATACCCGACGTGATGGCGTCTTTAATAAGATGAAGCTAGTTAACATTCCTTCAGTATTCCAGTAAATAAAAAGATTGTCATCAGCTATCAAAAATACTAATAAGCAACTAGTTTTACTGGTCATCAGTTTTTATTAATGAGAAAACTGTCTTAAATCAACTGACCTGAAATGCAGATGAATCCAGAAGAGAAAAAAGCCTCATTGTATGAAGACAAGTTATCTAATTGGGCATAAACTGCATAAATGGACATATGAGAACAGGAGCATTCCACATAATCCGATGTGTCATCAACCACTTTGCAGAACCCACTATCAGACAGCCAGCTGCAAAACAACAGTGACAGAGAGATGGAAATGGATGTGTAATTCACACATTATACCTTGTGTAATTCACATGGTAAGCAGGCTTGAAAATTTTTGTTGTATTCCTGAGATACCAAGTTCTCTAAACTATTGCACAGCTGTTTTCTATAATCTTTCATGTGCAGTGCTCAGAGCAGCACATTTACATGAGATTAAAATATCGTTTATAGATTTTTTACATTTTTAAAAAATCTTTGTAAAGATGTTAACTTTTTTTTTCCCACCAGAGAATTTTTGTGGCCATGTTTTTAAAATTTCTGCTAGGTTTCTGATTTTTCTGTCTGTCTGATTTTCTGTCTGTTTGATTTTTCAAACAGTTTACTACTTAACTCTGCTCAATATGTTATCATGGTATGGACAACATTTTATACTTATATTTGTTGGTTTGAAACTGAAATTCGTGTTTTGTATTGGATTTCTTTTTTAGTATTGCCTAAGAGATTTTGAAAAAGGATAAAGGATACAACAGATGATATCCTCAGCCATTTCTATTGGAAACTGTGTATAGATAAAAGGAAAGCACACAGACAAATTCTGGAGCATCTCTTCCTGAAGAGAAATAGTTTATATCAACAACATACTGATATCATCCAGTTGGTCTAATGAAATTGAATCTAAACCAACAAGACTTCAACAGGATATAGAACATAATTTTCTCATTTCGAACATTCATTGATGCAATTCTGGGATTTATGGCCCATCACTGTAGCCTAATGCGTCATTACATAATCTAAATGGTATTTTGATGAAAAAAAAAAGGCAGAAGTCTGAGAAATATCTGAGCTAGAATAGCTACTCATTTTATTATAAGGGAAGTTTTATGTACTGGTAAAATCGCCAGAAAAATTAAGGAAAAAAGATAGGAAATGGATCAGTTTTATACTTGCAAATGATTTAATTTGAGTTATCACATCTTACACAAATGCATGGATTCTTGGTAGAAATTGGACAACTAAACACAACAATAAAACAACCTTTCAGCAGCTTGATTCCAGAGGAGACATAAAGACTTTTGTGGAACAATCCGACTTCCTTTGGCATAAATGCGATAAATTACTTCATTGCTTTCTTTCAAAGGGTGTGAACTCCCACCATTCAAGCTCATTGAAAAAACCTGAAACATGTGCAGTGTAGAGGTAAATTTAATATTAATATTCAACACAGTGCTCATTTTAACCAGAGACAGCCATAAACATGTTCCCATTATTTTAAATACATTTATGATGTTTTGAGCAATATCTAGATTAAAGTAAATTCTTGAAAAAACAAATTGTATTATCTTCAAACCTTGTTCCTCAGGGCGAGTTCTTTATCTCCAGTAAGGAACCACTGTTGACTGCTGTATTCTGTGAACTGTATGGATTCACAGTTCTCTTCTTGAGGAGGTGACAACACTACAGAGACTTCTAGTAAATGTTCAGGTACTTGAATAGAATCCCCATCTTTTCCATTAAATCTATGTCCATTAATTTGCTGAGGAAACCAGTTGTGAGCCATTATCGCAATATATGGGCAGCTGTCAAGGATATTTTTGCCTCTGTGGAAATGCAAAAGCAATAGGGCTGGTAAGTGGAACTGTTTCACTATTTATCACATCATGACTCTGAAAGGCATTTGTGGTTTGTTGGAACTTTTTTAATTCATCATTTTTAGACTTAAGATGTTTAATTGGCAGACTGTTTAAGTTTCTGTGGAAAAAAAAAAGAGGGGTGAATTGTTAAGTATTTCAGTTTCTCCATTTTCCCTCTGGGATTTGCTCCTTATGACCTGCAAGTAAAACCCATCCATGGTAAACTAGGTTATCAAAACACTCATCTGTATAACTTGATGTAGAACTGAATCTAAAAAAAAGAAGAGGCATTAAAATGGATGATCTTGCTTTTTTTTTTTTTTTTTTTTTGCAACAGATGATGCAAAAAACTCGGAATAAAGTATTTCAGTTTTTAAATTCTAAACACTGAACACATATTCAACCACCAGTTGTTTAATAGATCCTCAGTGGGATACACAGTGTTTAAAACCATTTGTCTCATAAAGGAGAATAATCTCTTATTTCAATCACCTATTTTCCCTGCCCTTTAGCTTGACAAGGATATTATGCCCTTGGAGACAAAATTAACAGTTTGAAACTTTGAAACTAGAGTAGCTATAAAAATTTTAAAACAATGTTCAAGTGAGCAAAACCAAGTACATATAAATTAAAAAATGCCAGTAGAAATTTTGGCTTATTAACTTTCATCAAAGGCTTAGAACACAGCTCTGCATCATCCAATTACATACCATTTTCTTAGCAAGAATAATGAATACTTTTCCAGGGAATATTTGAGCTAAAGGTGAGTTAATACACGCCAGATCTCCTGACTCATGGTCCCACAGCCACCCCATACCAATGTACCAGTTACATGTGACACGTAATCTGACAAAGCCCTATATATTGGCACTACAACATAGGTTTTATGAGATCATGACAGAGTAACACCTTCACATATGGGTCACATACTAGATGGGAGACAAGTCCATTTTCTGTAAATGTAGTTTAAATTTTCTGTATTGGTAAGTTGTCATGTATTTCCAAAACCTATTATGTATTCAAACTGACTAACCTTTCTCCTGGTGATCCACACTTTATCCCAGTCAACAGAGAAAAAGCAAACTTCTCAGTCACCTCAGCGAGAAGGCTATATCCTTGTGTGTCCTCACGTTTCGGGCTAGCCAGAGCACAGAGTACCTCGTAGAAAAGACTTCTACTTTTACCAGTGAGTAACAGTTTCTCACCTACACCTGCCACCTAGCAAGAGGAGAAGAAATGAAACAACCTTTTATGCAAAGAATCTGCTCGTAACATTTCCTCATGTTCAATGGTTTAGTGATATCTTCATTGTGTTTCCAATGTTCATTCTGAAAGTCCAGAATATTTTTCCCAACTCCTGATCACTGTTCCCAAGGCATAAGACACAGTCTGTCAAAACTACATAAAGATATGCTCACTAGGGGATTTGATTATTAAAGAAAGGATGTGGAACTTTTCATTCTTTCATAAACCAAAGATTGCTGAATTCTGAGAAAGTTTTACATTTTCTCTGTATTCGGGGTGGCAAAAATCAATATGGAATGGTTATTGTTATAATGTTTTGTATCTAGGTATTTAGATATTGTCCAGCTTCTGTGCATTATTCCACAAGTCCAGAAGAGACAGAACATGATAAAACTAGTCCATAATTTTCATATAACTTAGTGCAATGCTTAAGCTCTCAGCTACTCTGACAACCCAATTCCCAAAGCCACTGCAGGAAAAAAGGCTGGTGCTTGGTTAAGACTACAGCAGGCTCCATCTGGCTCTGCCAGGATTTGCTTGTGTATTCCCTACAGTCTGCTGTAAAGACGTGAGCAGAGGTTGTGCCAGGCCTAAGAGCAACAAAGACATGGCCTAAGAGTCAAAAAACCATAGTAAGTTTTATGAAACTATGGCACCAAAGGGAAAATTTTGCACTGTAGAAAATCTAGAGCTACAGGTATGTATGCAAAATTAATACCAGTTGCTCATTTCAACCTATTTGATTTCTGAGTTCTTGCCACCATCCTAACAAATTCCTTCCTTGATTGCGGGAATTCACAATTTCTATTTTTACTTTTGCAGTCTGTGCTTCCGTGTTACTGCTGTGGATGTGATCTGCCTTGTTATATATATATATATATATACATACATAGATACATACATACATATATATGCCTTGTTATGTCATTATACTCTAATTAATGCCATTGGTCACTTAAGACAGAACAGGAAGCGTTTACCTTATCTATTATATGCACCACAGCAGTAAGCTGCTCTTCTGTAGTTTCTGTAGCCACTTTGATGTTTAGATTATGAAGAATTCTGAGTAAAATGGTGTCATCAAGAGGCTGATGCAGTTGATCAATCAGTCCCCAGACTGGCAAGGAGTCCAAATCTGAGACAATGGTGATATTAGAAATACTGTACAAATCATCTACCCTGGCACCACCTGTGGGATTGGAAAGTACAACCTGGAAACGTTTAGGAAATGGGTTTAAAGATGCTGTATTTGGAGTCAGAGTCACATCCAGGAATGCATTTCTCTGTCCATGTTCAAAAGTCAATAAACCTTCAGTTCTGGCAAAATCGTGTCCTGCCACAGCTGGAGATATGAAAGTCCGTCCAATAGGTTCAGGTTTTTGTAGCTCCTTAAAACAAACAGAAAGAGTATTAGGTAACATTATGATAGACATAATTGTTCAAACCAACCTGCTGTAGAACACACTTTAAATGGGTAAAAAGGAAATATGTAAAACAGAAGGCCTCTTTCAAAAAGTAGCTATGAGTGACGAAACAATTACATTAAATTCATTATCTCCCTGACTTAGTAATCCATAAAACCTAGGGGAAGAATTGCATATGTTGTCAATAGTAAACAGGGCCCCACTCTTTCTTTTTCAGAACAAAACCCACAAAATTTTTCTATGTGAAAAATACTACAGAAGTATTAGCACATGTGTAAATTGCAGAAGGGTTGATGTAAGAGTATGACTGCAGCACAAAGTCCCTCACTTTAAGGTAGAGAAAAGCATTACAAATACATAGAAAACTAAACAAAAGCAAAGGTTTTTGAAATCTGTGTCCAAACTAATATCAATTCATTACATGTTCATTTCCAAAATAATCCTTAAAAGATGAATAATCCATTTAGTAGAAAGGCAAAGCAAACATTATAGAATACACATGCAAGGCAGATAGACAAATTTATCTAGAAATGCCACATAGCCTCATTTCCTTGTGAAGCAACACTATTTTTACCTTCCATGAGGTTTGCAGTTACTGCTTCATTCTTCAAAGTCTTGCCCTTTGTGTCAGCTGCCATAACCTTGACATTATATCTGGTAATACAATAAACTTTCCTTGAGTGGAAACTAACTTTCTGAGCTATTATTCAACTGTAGGATATTTCAAAAATATCTATTCATTTAGTAAGTGCAGCTTGTATACTGACTCCTAAGTAAAGGTCTCCTACTGAATAAAATAAGGAGTTTGATTTGTGAAATGCTAGAGCCAATGCTAGAGCCCTTTTGAAAATATTTAGCTTTTATTAGTAGAGTTTATTTACGGAATAAATTAGAAATTTTCTGAGTTCACTGGAGAATCTGGTAAATCAATGAAGTGTGTAACTGTTCTAAATTGCTCTAGACATGATCACATCACCTGAGAAAATTCCTGGGAGAAGTTTCCTTTTGTTTATCCCTTCCCACTGAGAACTGGGAAACAGAAATAGCTAGTAATGAAAGCACTAGGGACAAGAACAATGTCTAAGAAAACTTTGTAGGGATGAAATAAACATAAGTTTCCAGTTACTGCCTTCCTGTCTGCTGTGGCCTCTTATTTAATAAGCTACTATTAATACCAACACTTTAGTACTTGGCCATGCACCCTCAAAACCTAAAAATGCCCTGAGATGGTTGGTTATTAAAATTACAAATGGATAAGGGATTGCCCACTATATTTTACCTTAAATATACAATGGACAGCAGGAATTTCTGGTTTTTATTTAACAGCTAAATTATGGTCTATATAATATAGAACTCTTAGATGGAATAAATGTGAAAATTTGTTTGCACACAATCTGACTGAAACACTGGCCAACTGCTGTATAATAAATGCATGGCAACACCATGTAAACCTGTGTCATTAAAACAGATATGTATTCAAAATAACAGTAGAATGCAGAACATTTTATTATAAAGGGTAAGTATATAATAACCCACCCCCAAAATAATTATTTTAGGCATAAAATCACACATTTAAAGTAGATCAGGCCAAGTACGATTCCAATGTGATGGCAAACTTGGATGAATCTCTCTTGTGCCCTGCTGTTGGATTCACAGACACTAAGGAAGTGGCAGGAATGATGTTTTTGCAGCTCTGCTAAAGGACAAACTTTATCAGTTGCAATAATAATGAGTGAGGTATGCATTTAAGAGAGGAAAGTGTCAACAGTTAGGAGAGTCTCATGCTCTCATGTACACATCTCAAAAATGAATGGGGATGATAAAAATTACTTTAGCACATGATATGTTCAATCAAAAGAACAATTTTTCTTGTTTAGTACTCCAAGAACATTGAATAAATTTGATTAAATTTGTCTCTCCTTCCCTAAGTGCATTTTGGTATTAATAAATTTGACACAACAAGTGTCCTGGTGTCTTGTCATTGTATACATAGCTGTCAGGATAAAAACATAATTTCAGATGAAAAAGCCTCAAAAATTGGAGGCCCTCAAGAGCCTTCTAACAGATAAAGAAATATCTTAGATGCCTTGCTGATCATATTCTTTGAGACCACTGGAAGACTCTGCTAAAAAACCCATTCTTGGCAATGCAATGAGAAAAAGGTCTTTTACTAATGGAAAACCAAAGCTAATGTTTGACTGTTTACTGAAAAAATGCCAAGTACAGACATTTACTTTAAAGAATGACTGAAATGACTAATTATTTAATTATAAAATGAATCATAAAATCTATGATTTTATGAATGGCTTGTGTTGAAAAGGATTTTAAAGACCAGGTGGTTCCAAAGCCCCTGCAGTGAGCAGGGACACCTTTCCCCAGATCAGTGACTCAGAGCTCCATCAAACCTGGCCTTGAACACCTCCAGGGATGGGGTATCCACAACCTTCTCTTGCCAGTGGCTCATGACCCTCACAGCAAAGAATTCCTTTATAATATCTAACCTAAACCTTCTCTCTCTCAGTTTTAAGGCATTCCCTCTTGTCTTGTCACTACATGCCCTTGCAAAAAATTACTTTCCAGTACAGGAAGGTTGCAATTGGGTCAGCCCAAAGCTGCCTCTTCTCCCTGTTGAACAATCCTAATTCTCTCAGCATTTCCTCATAGCAGAGGTGCTCCATTCCTCTGATCAACTGAGTGGTCTCCTCTGGACTCCCTCCAGCAGCTCCATGTCCTTCCTGTTCTTGGACCCCAGAGCTAAGGCAGCTCTGCAGGTTGGGTCTCACCAGAGCAGGGCAGAGGGGCAGAATCACCTCCCTGCCCTGCTGCCCACAGGGCTTTGGATGCAGCCCAGGACACACTTGGCTTTCTGGGCTGGCAGTGCCCATGGCTGGCTCGTGTCCCCACAGCACCCCCAAGCCCTTCTGGGCAGGGCTGCTCTCCATCTGTTCATACCCAGCCTGTACTGGGAGTTGCTCTGACCCGGGGGTAGCACTTTGCAGTTGGTCTTGTTAACCCTCACAAGATTCCCAGGAGCCACTCCTCAAGCCTGTCCAGGTGCCTCTGGATGGCATCCCACCCTTCAGGAGTGTCAACTGCACCCCTCAGCTTGGTGTCGTCTGCTAATTTGAGTAATGTGCATTTGATCCCTTTGTCTGTGCCATTAATGAAGACATTAAACAACACTGGTCCCAATACTTGAAGGTCACCACTTGTCTCTAACGTCTATCAGGACTCTCAGCCATTGACTATGGCCCTCTGGATGTGGCTATCCAAACACCTTCTTATCTGTCTAAAGTCCTCTCATCAATTCCATCTCTCTGCAATTCAGAGGGAAGGATGTTGTGGGGAAGTGTGTCAAAGGCTTTACAGAAGTCCAGATCAATGACATCTGTAGCCTTTCCCTTGTACTCTGATGTAGTCACCAGATCATAGAAGCCCACTGGGCTGGTCAGGCAGGACTTGCCCTTGGTGAAGCTGTGCTGGCTGTCTCAAATCTTCTCCCTGTCCTCCATGTGCTTTAGCAGAGCTCCTAGAAGGATCTGTTCTATTACCTTCCCAGGCACAGGGGGAAAGCTGACAGGATAGTAGTTCCCAGGGTCCTCCTTTCTAGCCTTCCCATTTTAAAGATACCTATAGTAATTCCCCTTTCCCAGTTACCAGGGACTTCACCTGACTGCCAAGGATTTTCAAATGACAAGGGAGAGTGTCTTGGTGACTACATCAGCCAGTTTCCTCAGGACTCTGGGACACATCTCTTTGGATGCCATAGACTTGTTCATCCCATTCAGGTTCCTCAGGTGGTCACGAATATGATTTTCCCTCCCAGTGGGAGGGTCTATGTTCCTCCATCTACCATGCTGCTGTACATCCACTTAACAGGTGTAGGAAAAAAGGTTGCCACTGAATACTGTGGTAAAAAAGTTGTTGAGCACATCAGGCTTTTGCTTATCTGCTGTTACCAGTTTTCCAGAATTGTTTATCAGAGGGGAAAACCTTCTTTGACCTTTCCTTTCTGGTTAAAACACCTCTAGAAGTCTTTCCTGATATTTTTTTGTGTCCCTTGCCAGGTTCACTTCTAGCTTCACCTTGACCTTCCTTACACATTTGCACTCCATCTCTATTCTCTTCCCAGCTCACCTAGCCTTGCTTCAACTGCCTGTGCACTTGCATCTTTCTCTTTAGTTTGACCAGCAGTTTCTGACTCAGCCATGCCAGTCTCTTGCCTTCATTGCCTGATTTCTTGCTCCTGGGGATTGCTAGCTCCTGTGTTCTGTGGAAGACTTTCTTAAAGATCTGTCAGCTCTGTTCCACTCCCTTGCCCCTGAGGGCAGTCTCCCAGGGGAATCCACTATGTCCCTGAAGACCTAGAAGTCTGCTTTCTTAAATGTTAGAAAAAGATATAAAAATAAATTAAATATTAATAAGTCTTACCTGCATGCTGTAGCTAACCATTGTGGTTACTGATGTACTAGAATCTCTAAGAACTTGCAGGCTGATTAAAGTTGTCTTCTTATAAGCCACAGCAAATCGAGATCCCACAGCAAAATATACTAAACCATGAGGAGAATCACTTTCCAAGACTGTTATAAAAGCAAATCTGGCACTGTCGTTCAAAGCAGCTCCTGTACTTACAGCATACAGCTCAACAAAAATGTAAGTTTCAAATTCTGGTACCTGTAAGTGAGGGATGATTTTCATATTATTTTAAGACCTACTAATAACTTGCAGCTTTAAAAAAAGTTAATATACTGGTTTGTATGCACAATGGATCATTTTAATTACACTTACTGAAAGCATGCTTCCTGAAATGTGCAACACATACAATAAAATATATCCCAAAACCAACACTGCAATGGGCACCACTCCGAAATAAGAGAATGCATCCTATTTCCTAATGGGAAATCCCTATTTCCCATATACAGCATCTTGAAATGTTTTCTGGAACTGAGTCAGAAAAAACATGGAAACCTCCTCATCTAGTCCTTTTCCACTGCCCAGACCTGAGCTTTTTCACTAGCCTGTGTGCTAGGATAATTTCTTAGAAAGTTTAAGACTCTCCAACTTTGAAAGACTGGCAAACATTAATCCCTCCTTTCTTAAGGGATTCTTCTGACCATTAGGTGTTCACACTATTTATTTTCATTCTCTTTTCAATAAGAATTACTGAACACTGTGCTTTGTGTTAATAAAATCAAGTCTGTATTTTACAGTGCCAACAGGTGCGCCCAAGGCTCTTAGACTTGGACATACCCAACCGACAAATGCAATTTAGTGGATGATGGCTCCTAAATTGAATTTCATTACTCACAAGGTGGATATGAACAGTGACAGATTTTAAGACTCTTAGAGATTCTTATGCAGTTTTATGACTTTTCACAGATATCTGTGCTAGATTTAGGCATATAAAATTACACACAAGTTAGAATCAAAGGTTTTTTTGTGGAATGAGATACTATTTACTGCATATGTTTTCCATAAACCACCTTAAGAAGTTCTTTGATAGATGAAAAATTTACTGTGTGAGGCACAAGAGTATATGAATGAACATTTCATTGAAATAAATCCATTCTTTTTTCTTACTGGTATATAAAAATCTGAGATCTGTAATTTACTCTTCAAAGTAAATACTTATCTCCTTCCCAAATTTTTACCAGTCACAATGGAGGCAGTACAAGCCTATAAATAAATACATTGCAAGGAAACTGAGCAGATACTAAATTACTATCTTCAAACTAATCATCAGTTGCTCTGGATCAGAGGACTTTTTTTCATCTTGATAAACTGCAATTCGGTGCTGTACATAAATGAGCAATAATTACTTACATGATCAGGTTTTATTTCAATGGAGATGTTGCACATTGTTTGACCTGCCATGCAGGTCGTGGCTCCCAGCACAGAAACAAGTTCATTCTCCAAGTTCACACCATCTTTCAGAAGGACAACAGCTGTTTTATTAAAGGTCACACGCCAGAAGATATTCACATCTTCAAAAGCCCTATAAGCAAAACAGTAGAGTATGCAGGTACAGAAGGAGAGCACAACTGATTTTGGAAATGTAAACCACATACTTTTTATGATATTATTCAAAACTTATCATTAAGGAATCAGCCGCTTTACAATGAAAAAAATAGCTCTTTTTATTTAAATTTCTTCCTCTAAAATATATTTAGATTATTAAAAAAAGTAACAGAAGAAGAAACTAAAGCAAGTACGGGAGCCCAGATTGTTCTCAAGTTTTGTTTCAGATAGTATGCAATTATATGAATAAGAGACACTGGTGCTTGGAAAACAGGAATGTGCCCAAGTACTTTCATCAATACTATAGTTACCATTGGCCTGGAAGGCCAGGTAGAATTTGTCTTTCCTGTAAGTTTAAGGAATTTACAGTAGTTGAGCATATTTGTTTAACCTGCACATAAATGTATAACATATATATGTATTAGGAAAAAAAATGAAGATGTAAGCATATTGACACATATAACTTCTGGATTGCTTCTTGTAGTATGCATAGCTACTTCTGTTACACAGAGAGATGAGAATTGGAGTTACACCTTTAGCAGTCCAAATGCTTTACCTAAGCAAAACCTTCACAGTTGCTGCCTTACAGCATAAATTGGCAAGCATTTGAGTTTTCTCTTGTTTCTGCTTTATACCAATACAGTAACAGACCTGATTATATTCACAACTTAAATGCCTTTTGCCAAAATCTGCGCAGCTATTAAAGGAGTTGTAAGGCAAACAGTTATTACAAAACTCTTTGATGAACACTGCTTCCACTAACAGTAGCTCCTATGATTCAAGAGAGTGGGAAGAGCACTGGAATCAGCTGTTGCCTGCACCTGTTTGGCTGTCTTGTGACAGTCAGCAGCACCTCTCTGTTTTCTGAGTCTTCATCAAGTACCAGGCCACTTTGTACTTCTGGAATGAATCCCAAAATGCCATTGTGGAGATCGCTTCCTGTGTAGGAAACAGTCCATAAGAGTAGTAAGTAAGAAAGTTAATCCGAGAGTAAATTATAATTTCAATATGCACAGCTGCTAAAAATCCAGTCAGGTATCAAAAGCATGCTTGAAAGTGCTATCTGGGGACACCTCAGTTCTCTAAATATTTCTATTCTTAATTTACACTCTAGAATTTCAAATATTAGCATTTCTAAATTTTATTTTAATCAGTAGAACTGATTTTATTTTAATCAGTATTTTAATTTTATTTTTAATTTTATTTAATTTTAATTTTATTTTAATCAGTATTTTAATTTTATTTTAATCAGTAGAACTGATAACTATTTTTGAAAGTAAATGCTTTATGTGAGCCCTGGCACCATTATTCCACATAAGCTTGTATTTTCAGTAATATTTAACAAATTGCCTAAATTATGTGCCCCTTGACTTCAAGATACTAGGTGTTGCAGTAGTCTCCAGAATAATGTCAAAAGCCTTGTTTATAATGCCCTTATGAAATAATCACTCCAGCTATGTTTATCATAAATCTTAAAAAATTCTGTCTGAATAGAAATGGGCCTCAATATATGCCTACGTGGACAGCTTTGAATAAGTAGGTAATGGAATAAAGATGGGCTTCCAATCATGTAACTTAAGCTTTCTTATTCATCCTACCCATTATGTTGTTGAACCCATTCATTTTCACAAATTATTACATCAGCTTTCCTCTTAAATCTTTAATTCCATGTATGGAACTAGTGAGCTGCAGCCACATTTTTCTTAGGGGAATGTGAGTAACTTCAGCAAAACAGCAGTGGAAGATTAAAAATCCCAGTGCTAACAAGGGGAAACAAATGTCTTTACAATCCCCCATTAAATCTTGCTTCTAAAGGATTTCTTTTTGCAGGAAGTGATGGCTTTACTCTGTCATTGAAAAGGCAATCTGCTTCCACCCCAATCCTTACTAAATGTCAATACATATAATAAGATGAACAGATACTGTGTCTTTGCTTATGTGCTTGCACAAATATTTAGCCTGGGGTATTTATCTATACACTTAAATACAGACACATGCTTTGATCCTTCTCCTTAATGTGCTGTCTCATGTTCCAACTTTAGGGATTCGCACTGAGGGTAAGACTGTAGAGCATATTAATACACCTCTGTGAGGCTCAGTACAAGCTCAAATTCCAATCTGTGTGTATACATACTTTTGCAGTTAATATGCATACCCACGGAACTGATTACTTCCATGGTACATTCTAGAGAAAATGCACATGAAGAGAACACATTTTTCACATGATCTGTTTTTGTATGTGGTCTTGGTTGTTTCATACACTCACCCAGCAGCACAGTTTAATCCTGGTTCTCAATACCCACACTGGTTTCTTAAGACACTCTAAATACCCAAAACTCTCAGTAATGTTGGACATTACGTTCTTGATTAGCCTAAACTGAGTTAGCCTAGAATTAGTTCCAATTCCCAACTTGTTTCTAAAACTTAATCTGTGTTGCAGTTAAGATAGGTTTCTGTTCAGTTGGTAAGCCTGACGGATGTCTAAAAGCTAGGGGAAATTGGAGCTCTGACATCACTTTCTTACAGTAGCACAGCGACTGAAAGAAAACTCTTCCTTGGTGACTAAATAGGCCCATTCCTGTCCTTCATCCCCAGAAGCAGAGGATGACTACACTACAGGTATGAACTACATAGCAGCAAAGAACAAAAACAGAAACAGTTGTAAAAGTGAAAGGCTTAATTTAAATATAAATTATGTGAAATACAGCTGATAGAAAGCCAACCTAATTCATGTTAAAAGGGCATTCAAGACTCTAGTCCAATACCCTTCTCAAAGCTGAATCAGTTCTGAAACCAGACCAAATGGCTCAGAGGTTTGTCTAGTTGGCGCTTGAAAAAATTCCAGGGATGGAGAGACACCATGCAACCCCCTCAGGCAACCTGTGCCACTGCCTCTCTGTACTCGATAGAAAAAAATACCCAGGCTAAATCTCATTTCAGCTTATACTCACTGTCTCACATCAAGCACTGCTGCCATAATGCATTATTTAAATAAGGTATCAGTAAATATTTATGTCTCTCCTCTTTTAGGTAATCTTATGGTCTCAGTAGGAACTAAGTCTTTCTGTATTCCAATCCCCCGTGGCATTTTCTATTACAAAATCATACTTCATAGACTAAGTTAGGAAAAGGGGAAAAAAACAGATGAAAGAAAAAGTAAAAAATGTTTAAAGCATTCTGGAATTGAGAAAGCAAAGCACCTTAACTGTCAAAATACAACTCATCTGGTCTTTAGAAACAAACCAAGCAAAAAGGCAGTGATCTTGTGGTGCCATAAACTGTCAAGAAGTGGCCAGCGTTTACAGTTATCATACAAAATATTTTGGTCTGAACACAGCACTACAATACTATGAGAATGGATCATTTGCACATACTGACAACAATGGAAGCCCAGCAGTTCTATAAGAAGTTCCTCTTGAACATTTTCATTTTCATACAATAGTTAATTGGTGACTCTTCTCATAGTCACAGGTCTGTATCATAAAGTATCCCACTTATTCTTTGAATATGGGAGTCATGGATCTGCTGAGATGGGAACCCCATGTCCCATGAGGAAGGGTTGGAACAAGGAAAACGGCAAAGAAAAATGAGCCTGAAATGCTACTACATCTCACTACACTTAAGCTCAGTGTTCTCCCTTCATGAGGACAAGAACAAAGATAAGCAGCACCTATAGATTGATACCTATAGTATTTTGAGTTATCTTACTAAGGGATGCTAAGTGGGCTTAGATATACAAGAACATATACCTATTTACAGTTATTTAATGCAAATATATTTACTTATTTCCTGGGGAAAATAATATTACCTGCAATAACTACAGTTGCAAAAGCACCAAATCCATCTTCATCCTTTCCTTCCACAATCTGAGCTCCATATTCAGGATTTGAGAGGAAAACATAAAACAATTCCTGTCCTTCAGGCTCATCATCATCAAAAATTTTTATGGACACCTGGCTTTCACATTCTCCATCCAGCAAAGTCAGAGAGACTGTCTGTTCTTCAAAATCTTCTCCTTCCATTGCCCATGTGAAGTTTGACTTTCCATAAACATTTCCAAAAGGATAGAAATCTACTCCACTCTGTACGCTCATGCCCCCAAAAGTTTTAACAGTTATTTTAATATCACCAGTAAATCCCTTGGTCCTTCGGACTTGAAGAATTGCTGTGTTGGAGATATTGTTGTTTGTATCCTCTTCAACATAAATAATCTCTGGCCCCAAACTTAATATTCCATGAAGAATATCATTATCCAGGATATTAACTGTTGCAACACTGTAAGCTGGATTCAAACGGGGACTCCAGTCAAGGTTCACAGGCTGAACATCCATAATTTCAACAGAAGTCAAATTTACAAAAAAAAATTCTTGTATTTCAGACTGACTGTCATCAATTATTGATATTTCTATCACAGCACTTGTCTGAAAATGTAAAAACATAAGCTCTCCATTGTAGATGGGTATAAAGTCTTCTAGTGGTTTGGCACTTCCTGGAATGGTCTGATACATCAATTTAGTGAGATTACTTCGAAAACCAAACAATCTTTGGACATGTAGTCTGACTGCCTGGACATCTTCTTCAACTGAAACTGATCTTGAGTTAAGATCAAACTGGAAGATCCCCATTGGTTCTATTTCAGCTATTGTAAATCCTGATCTGAAATAGAAATTATATCAACATTGAGAGAGGAAATATGAATAATGAAAAGTAAAACAATCAAGCAGAATAATTTTTAGTGTGCAATCGATGGTTGTAAGAAAGTGGATTAAAATATTTGTAACAGTAGAGGGAAGGAAAAGCAACCATAAAAAGCAAGACGTAAAGAGGTTCCCTAAAAAATGCTATTGTAATGATTGGATTGAACAGCCCTCCATAGGCTTAATGCATCCTAAGTCAGCAGAGGATGCTGAGTAAATGATAAATAAAATATGGTCTTCCTTAGAAAATGGAGAGGCAAAGGAAAATATGTCCTCCTACTGTGGACATAATGAAAGAATATAATACAGCTGCTATGAGCAATACCAGTTTTAAACACTGAACAACCTCCTGTTACAAGGGAAAGCTGTGAAGTAGACAGCTGCAAGCAGGTCTACAGTTTTAGCCAGGACGCTAGGGAAGGACAGGAAATTATTTTAAAATATACAGTAAGGCTTTGAAATACTGCTTTCTCACATTACTCAAAGTATGTTTTTTCCAAGATCTAAGCCTTGTTATCAATATCAATTTAAGCTTTACTTTTTTCATATTAAATATATCCCCTTCTTATTAGAAAATATTACACTGACTCTGCTAAATCTTGTGTCATCCCCTTCTCTCTAGAACTGACCCATTATTCAATGCCAGAGGCTACCAAATGGCACTACAATTACAGTGAGTGGTTTTGGGTAACAGACGAGACCCTTCCACCACACAGGACACAAAACACCTTCAAAGCAATTGTGAGCTTTACCTCTTGTGGAATGCACTGTTAAGTTTTCTAGGAAAGGTTATTCTCATACACTCATGGTATTTGACTCACACAGTAAACATGTGCTCTGAGGACTGGAGTGCTTAGGATGGACATGCCTAGGAGAAAGGGTCCGTTTGAGGAATTTAGGCATCTGGTTCACTGCTAACTTCCTTCAGACTTGCCAGTGCCATTGTAACATGGTGAAGCCAATACTCTTCTCCATACAGTGTCACTCTATGCCCACTTTTATATACACTTTTATCTTCAATAAGGAAGAGTGAAAATATTTTGAAAAACAGGTAAGTGAGACGAAAAACTACATTCAATGTAATGTTTTAATTTTTAAGAATAAAAAGGGGTTTTAATATCAAGTAGGCTTTTTTAGAGCATTTCTTATTTAATTTGATTTGTTTTAGATAATGTTTGTAATCTAAGATCTTCTAAATATGGATTTTTAGGGACACTGAAAATTTACAGAGTTCATTTCATTCTTCAGCTTCCTGAAGTTAAAACTATTGATCTTGGCTCTTCATTTTCCTAACTGTCTCCATCATTCTAGACACATTCTAGGCACCTTGGATCCCAACACCAGGAAACAGACTGGAACTGAAGAAAAGCTTCAGTTCTGGTCAGATCAGATCTGCAGTACTGACATTTGTTTCCACCTGAGACAAGACATCCAAATTTATCGAAGAAGGCACTATAATTTGCTAGTTACCTGTAATTTAATATGGATTGATATGAAGTATAGGCCTCTATACATGCCATAATTCTTACAGCATCAGTGCAACTCAAAAGTGTAAGTAACATCCTTACCTCAGGCGAGCCCCACCAGACACATTGCTATGCACTGCTGTTAAAGTGATGGCAAACGTTTCAGGTTTATTTAGGCTTGGAGTAGCCTGAAATGAAACCACTTTACTTTCCTCCCCAGAGGAAAATACAGCAGTACCTGAAAGGAGAATGATTGAGAAAGTCAAAACTACTAAATAGGAATGCTCTTTTTACCTGGGAATATACTGAGATAGGGACTTTAATCACAATTCCACTCCCCTGAGGGCAAAGAAATCTTCATGATAAGGGTCTGTCAGAGACTGAAATAGTTCATGCCTCAAACACTGATTAAGTTTTGCTAATTGTAACAAAAACTGTATAGAGAAGCCACAACCAGAGAAGCCTTGGTGAAGATACCTGACTGAGACTTTGGACTCAAAGTCAAACTGCTGAGATTACTAAAGGGAAACCTATTGCTCAGTCATCTGAGGCTGAAGGAAAATAATGCATCCACAAAGGCCAAAGCCACCAGCTGCTTTGAGAGCAATCTCTGGCTGAGTTTGGGGTGGGGGGAGAGCACAGCTCACAGAAGCCAGGTTTACAGAGACTTCACCCCCAACCAAGGGGGGAAGATGAGGTTTGGGGTGCATGGCATAACCTCTGTCAGAGGCAATAAACACCCACCCTCCTTACACAAACTGGCCCAGCTGTGGAACCCCCAACCCTACAGACCACATCCACGGGACTTTCATGTGAGAGGCAGCTGAGGAGGAGTCACAATCCATCACAGACCCCCCCAAAGCTCTAGCCTTGCACCACAGGAGTGCACGTGATGCAAGCAGAGTGTGCTGCTAGAGACTGCCCCCTCCCCTGGGGGACATGCCTGGACATTGCCCCTGGCCTCAGTGCATATTAACCCATGGCATTCTGTGCTTTCAGGGGTCCATCAGCACCACAAAGACCAGCTGGAGAGGATCAACACAACATCACTGGGATCCACTGATGGTGATATTTTCTTTATTCTGTCTCTGTAACCCTCCTTCTGTCCCCCCACCTCTTTTCCTACTTCTCCTTTTCTCTCTTTGCCCCTTTCTCTCTCTCTCTCTCTCATATTTACTATCAAATAAAACCCATACTATTGACTGGCATATGGTCTTGTTTGCACCTCAATTTGGGCAGAGTTATTTCCAATGAACTTTAATAATTGAATAATCCTAACAGGCTCTTTCCTGTTTAAAGCTGTCATTAATGGCCATAGCATTGTGTCTACAAACAATAGGTATTTTTTTGCTTATAAATAAATAGGTCTCTTACAGATAAAAATTGGATCACACAATTTCATTCTAATGATTTTTCTTTAATAAAAGAAACATGTAGAAGTACAAATAACTAAAAGGTGGTATCATCACTTATGCAACTGTCACAGCTGTTGCTGTCCTTGCAGCTTGTTGTGGCCACTACTCACCAAATGGAGGAGTAATATTGCCCAGCTTAACAGAGTCAGTGGCTAGGTCTGGTGGGCATCCTGAAATCCAGCTAACTACTATAGAGCCATAAACTCCTCTTCTGGTTATGACAGCATGGCCTGTCCCTGCTACAATATTTGTCAGTCGTAATATCACAGATTCAAAGCCAACCTGTAGAAACAGGATATTTTGTCAGAAAATGGAATAAAAATGGACACTAACATCTGTGAAAGCACACTACATTTTGTAAAATGGGTATCTTACAATAAGGATGCATGCATATACATAAATTTTTTTGCATGCATCAATGCACATGTCAATACGTGTATTTCCTTCACAGCTATTTAATAATACTTTTAAATTTTATATTTCTGACAATTAGATTTCAGGGAAAAGGAACAAATAGGAGTGACATTTCCGTATTTAAAACAGTGAATATAGCATTCTTTGTCCGTAATTGATAAGAAAAATAAATTAACCCTGCCCTCAGTTATCACCTGCTCACAGGTAATAACTGTACTACTCTCTCTATATATGTATATACATATATACACATAGGTCTAAAATAAGTTATTAATTGTGTATCCAGTGAAAAGTAAGTTGTTGCCACATGGCATTGTTCACAAAATTATTCTTCCTATTGTGATCTACTTTTTTTCTTTGAGCAGCAAATAGGAGTGAAGATAATTTCCACATTGTAAAAGCAATGGTAAATGGATATATGGTAATATATCATATATAACTGTTTGTCCGTAAACAGTGTATATAAGATGACTATTTTAATTAAGTTTAATTGCAAATTAAAAGCCAAAACAATGCTGCAAGATAATTAAAATCATTAAGTAAAAACTTCAATAAAAATTAAGAGTTAAAACCCCAGCATGCTCTTGCCATTGCCTAACATAAAAACAGAGAACAGTAGCACATATACCATATCAAAATAGGCAAATTATCTTTTCTTACTGTCATACAAAATAGACAAATGGAAAATTAATCACTGAATGATTACCAAATTTACTGACATCTACATTAAAACCCAGCATGAGCTCCATCTCTTTTTGTACATAACACTGCATACATGCTGTTACCTGCTTTGTGGTTGCTGAACTTGTAGAAACTACATTGTCCAGATTTACTTATTTTCCTTTAAGTCATAGAAGTTCTATTTCATGTAAATATTTACACTACTTACACTTTATAGATGAAGAGGCTTTTTACAACTGTATCAAAACTGCATCAGGAAAGAGTAACATACAGTGCAAGGAATAACTGGAAAAATCTTTTCAGTCACATTGATTACAATGAAAACTTTGCTGAATTCTTATAGCAGGTATCTTCTGTAATGAAGTGTACCTTTCTTCTGTGGTAGCAATGTGACACTGCAATCCGGTTACTGACCTGTGAATTGGCAGCTTCCTTAGGAACAAGCAGCACAGCAGACTTTGCTATTCCTAATATTTTAGGCACATCCTTGGCACTTCCCCTAACCAGGCTTATATTAGTCAGTTCCAGAGTAATATTCCAGCCCAGTAAAATAAATGCCTTTGAAAAAGAAAACTTAATTAAAATGTAGAAATTTAATTCCATTAAAAACATGTTATTCAACAGCTCAAATAATTAATAAAATAATCTTCAGATTTTGTTCTGCTTCCATAGAAAAAAGCAGGATTTTCAAGACAAGTGTTTTGCTGATTATGTTTCTCAAAAGAATTACAGTTAAGCCATCAATATTGTGAAAGTAATATGCCAGCAGTTTGCTGGAATGTGAGTTTGTAAAGCAATTATCGCCATTTTAAAAAGTTGTGTCTAACACAGTGGCCTTTATCTTGATTTTAATCCCTAGGATTAAAAGTATCTAAGATAGTTGTAAAAGCATGCAAGTTTGGATGTAAGACTGTGATAATAATGACAACCAACAAGGAATCACGGACATTTGGAGATACATTTATCTTCTGCTTTACAAGTCACAAATAACAGATCACTATTTACAATCCAAAATGAAAACCTGAGAAAATATTTGCATACATATAATAATAAGATATTGAACTTATAATAACACAAAACAATGATGTAAGGAAACATTAAATATTTGAACACATGCATAGCAGTGATTTTGCAATTATTACCAGAAAATGTGATTTTTCAACCCAGTTGTACTACATAAATAGGAAAGTCATAACACCAAAACTCTTTTCTGGTTCTTCGCAGTGGATACTAGTGAGGATTTGTGTCTTATTCGTATTGTGATAAAACAAATGGAAAGAATAGGTATTATAGGAGCCGAAAGAGTAGTACACACCTGGTTTCTTATTGGCACTCTTTTTACTCCAAAGCTGGCGCCATCCTTTATTGTGAGGAATCCCACCTCATTTTCGGGTTCAATTAAGGATTCATCATGAAGGGATATGACACAGTATTCAACCATCACTTCTCCAAATGCCCCAGCATGCCGAGTTACATTAATCTGAACGTACCGATCCAGGTTTTTTTCTACCACTATTGATTGCTGATCAGAATACAGAGCAAACACTCCAAAAGGATCGTCATTTGCAAACACTGTGATCTTTGAAATTCCTTTCTCATGGTCTAAATCTGCTCCACCTTCCACTGAAACCAGATGCACCTCATACTTTTCATCCAGCTCTGGAACATCATCAGGTAACAGGTAGATAATTATCTCAGCTGTACTCTGCTGGTCAGCAATAGCAACAGATCCCTCTGTCTCAAGAAAGTCACCCATGATGTCAGACTCACTACGTATTTCCCAGTACACCTGGAATGAGTACAGAAAATGCAAAACATAAAAGAAAGAAAAATTACCTGCAATGTCAGAAACTTGCATATTCATGATTCAGAATAGACAGGATATGGAACAGACTGCTTTTAAATGGGTAAAATAAAAATTGGTTTAGGTATGCATAGGAAGAAGCACATGGACTATCTTACAAAAGTGTGTTATTTCCCTAACAGTACCATGAATATAAAGATTTTCTTTGTCTAGTTTCAAAAGATTTATGTAAAACTATATGGAATCTAGGAACATCTTTCAAAAAGTATTTCTATTTTTTACACCAAAATATCCTTGCTGTTTTTCCCGTTTCCAATATTCCATCGGAAAGGAATAAGAACCCTCATTAAACACAGTACATGCTTCTATTAATTGATCAATTTACTTTAAATTAAATGAGTTTCCGTTAAAACACTGACTTCTAAACAACTTTAGGTAAAATCAATGTGTATGATGGTTAAAAATAGTCTTATTCTGTCTAGAAAAGTAAATTGTGGTATCTCAAAGAAAGCTCACTATGCAAGTATGGTTTCTTCTGTTCTCACATCAAAAGCAAATGAGGAGAAGAAGAAAGTGAGAGCAGCACTGCAGTATTGTTTTTCTTTTATTTGTCCTGGCCAGGGAAGACTGAACTGTACTCTCCAAACCACAAATACTAGGGCCAAGCACTTCTTAAATTCAGTCTAAAAGGCAACATTAAAAACAATTAATTTGAAAAACAAGCAATTGAAAGGCACAGAGTAAGATATTTTTCCATACATTGACACTGTGGATGATTTCAGATTATACTGTTTATTAGGAAAAGAGGGACAATACCGTTATGTTTCCCAGAATGCCTTGAATTCGTTTGACAAACAGTGTAATACTTTGAGGCCCTTCATCTCCTGAGGGTTCTATATAGTTACTCTCAATTAATGATTCAGGAGCAAACTGTACAATTCCATTAGGATCACCAAACTTCTCTATCTGTAAAAAGGTACACAAACATTTAAAAAATTAGAAATGTAGTGTGAGTTGTATACTTGTTCAAACCAATGAGATTTTCATTGCTAGATGCCATAGGGGCACATATCTCTTACTTCTAAAGACAGAGAAGAAAATTTTGAATGTCCTCTTTTCAGTTTTCAGTTCCCTTGTGCAAGGAAGAAGAGAACAGAGTTTTATTTCAAATGCTGCATCTGAGTATTTTGATACCAAAGCAGTTTCAATGCCCAAGCACCTTGAGCTAGTGTACAGAAACTCCTTTAACACCATCAGTTTGAAAACTCAGCAATATGGGACAGAAAGCTCTTCCACATCCCTCTGGATGAACCATCAGCTGCAATAAGAATTTGGGGTGACCTGATTCCTGATGGGACAGTGGAAAAAAGAAGTAATTCCATCAAGACTTTAGAGACCAGATAATAAAGAAAAACTACTATTTCTAGGAAGGATTTTTTTGAGGGCTTTTCAAGCTTCCTTATAAATATTTCCTTAGTTGCAGTGTCCCTAGAGCACTAATTTATCTTTGATAACTCCATCTGCCTTCTCTCAAAAATATCTACATTTTTCTTGCACTGTGAGAAGTCAGATTTCCTCCTTTCCTCTGAAGAAGATGTCAAGAGGGACAATGTCCTGCTTTTCTTGCAGTTGCTATGGCCTCGGAGCTGGAGCTGTGAGCGTGGGACCAGATCACAGGATGGTGCTCAGTGCTGGCCAAGCTGTCCAGCCTGGAGACTTTGTCCATCACTGTTTTTCACTGTCTCAGGATCTGGGGAGGAATGTGTGTGTGGATGATTTGTCCGTCATTGGTTTTTGTTGGCTCGGAGGAAAAAGAAAATGTTGTCTTTGTCTTGGTGGAGCTGGGTCATGGTGGTGAGCACCTTTTTATGTGTAAATCACCCTCTCTATTGTATGCCTTTGTCATTAATATTGTTGCTGTTACTGGTTTTTTCTCATCTTCTTGGTGTTTTCAAGTAAATTTTTCTTATCTCGACTTGGAAACTCTGCTTTCACTCTCACCAGAGGGGATGGGGGAAGGGAAGTGGATGAGCAGGCTTTAATTTCCACTGAGTTTAAGCCACAGCAGATGACAAATATATTGACACATAGAAATGCGGGCTCAACCCCTGCCCTCTCCAAAGAGAAGAATAAAAAACTGGAAATAAGAGAGCCAGCTGAAGCTTTTATACCAGTTTTTACTGGTGGATTCTCTGCCCTTTTTCTTTCAGAACTGAACACAATACACCACAATAATACGAAGATTATAAAAGCAAAATGACCATGTAATCATTGTGATTAATTTTTAAAAGTTTTGCAGGATAAACACCAATATCAACAGAAATATCTGATGAAAGAGAAGTAATAACAACTTACTATTAGTCTAATGCTGTTTGCCTTAGGATCTATTTCTGTTTCACCTTTCACAAGTCTCAGTCGAATAATGAAGGTTTCCTGAACTTCAACTTCTTCATGAGGATAGATTTGTAGATTTATTGTTCTCAGACCTCCTTCTCCTTCTTCAAAATTGAATGATCCATTCACAGGGTCACCAATGTCACTATTCAGGGGAGACAAAATCTCCTCTGAATTGGGTCCCAAAATGTCCCAGTTAATCTGTGGAAGACATAAATTTCAGCTTTAGAGTGGTGATATATTGTAATAGCATCCAAAGGGAGGAAATGACAGAGTACAGAAAGTACTTAGCTATGTTTGAATCTTTGCTGTTAATACAGCATACAAAATAGTCATAATTGATTATATGGGGCAAAATACAGAAACCTTTGGAAAATTAAGCATGACAATTTACAAATGGAAATTTTGAAGTGTAGTAACAATGCCAGTTTATTAAATTCTAGATGTTAGTAATAGGAAAGAAATTAAGGTTTCTTCAGCTTGTAGCAGGAATCTCATAGGCCAGTATCTGTTTCTCTTCTCTTTCATGATTTGTTTTGCAACACTTCTCACATGAGTACTCATGATCAAAATCGTTTTCCTTTGAAGTGTGATATCAAGTCTGAAAATGACAAATATTTTCTATCATAAAAGTTTTTAATCCTTCAGATTATGAAGGAAATTATGAATCCTTCGTATTTCTTCAGCCTGATTAAAATCTATAGCATTTCCACCAATTCCCACAAATTAGATTGCTTTTAAGGAGGTCACATTTAGCACTTTACAATTATTATTTCAGTAATCGTTTTCCACTTTTCTCCAATGACTTCTAGAAAAAGTCAAAGACAGGCAAATTCTGTATGTGGAGCTCACGGCCTCTAATGCAAATTTTCCAGTCATCTGAGAAGACTTTGAAAGAACTGCCATGTCTCATATTTGTGCCTCATAGCTATACATATTTATACTTATATTACTTCATAAGTGGTCTGTATAGAGTAAAAATACTGTAGAAAACACTTAGTAAGCAATTTCATTAATTAAATTAAACTCATGGTACTGCATGAAGTTAACCATAATTTTGGTGGGATTAGGAGGTAGTTCAAAACAATGTACACAATACCATAATAAAAGAAAGCAAGCAGGAGGAGAAAGAGGAGTTTAAAAGCGTAAAAAAAAAATTCTGTTATACTGCAACTATATGCAATTCATGTTTAATAAAAAGCTGTAATTATCCTATTAGAAATCAGTCATTAAGAAAGCTCTCAAAGCAAAATGCAGGAGCTTTTTGACTTAGTCACTGGAAAACTTTAAGTCTCTGACAGCCAAGGCGCACCTGTGCCTCCACCAACCGTCCAGTCCTTTCCAACACCAGGGACACTGTTGTGGGTGCATCAGGGTTGGGAAGAATAATTTGGCTTTGGTTGAGAAATCGGACCATGCCCTGGGGAGAGTCACTTTTCTCAATGGTGACCTGGCTCACCAGGTGGAGCCCCAGGACTGCTCCACCAGTGGCTCCTGTCAGCTGGATTTCAAATTGCTCTGCAAATTCACTGCATGGAGAAAAAAAAAAAAAAGACATTCCGAGATATCTGAGAGAAAATAAAAATTAAAACTGTACTTAATAATTCAACCATGCATCCAGCTGGATCTCTGTAAAGGAATACAGAAATCATCTTCATAGGTGCAATGTAGAAGATTCCTTCTATTTGCATAGAATGGTGATATCTGAAAGAAAAATTATGTTCTATTTTCTACAAGTATTAAGTTTAACAAAAATATGGAAAAATATTTTATTCTTTACAGCAGTGTTGTTGACTCCAAAATTTCTTATAATGTAATTAAAACCTGTATTTGCACATTATTTAACAGGCACTATGACACTCTAATAGAACAGCTTTTTTTTTTCCCCCCCTTTAAATGATTTTCTTCCTTTGGTGATTTTTTAGCACTGCAGAATTTTTTTTCAATTCTAGTTCTACACATGCTAAAAAAGAATTTATCAGAAATAAATTGGTGAATATATATCTGAAAATTTAATTACCTTTCTTCATCATTTATAATAGAGATATAAATAAAAGACTGGTTCTGTCCATGATAAAAAGTGACAGAATTATTATGGATGACATAGTCAACACCATCAGGAAGTGCAGAAATACTTCGAGAAAGAAAATCAGCTGTGACATTGCCATAAGTTCCACGCTTTCTCAATACAGGAATCATGATTAATCCAGCATCCTCTTCCACTGTAAAAATAATTAAGAAAAAGTTACTTTATTTCAAAATTTATGCCATAGCCTTATCTTCCAAATCACAGTGAGGACTTATGGTAAACTTACCCTGTAGAAGGATATACTGTGGATCAAATTCTATGACGCCTTCAGCATTGTCATTTTTTGCAATAGTGACCCATACTGTGGAGATATTTCCTATTATTGGAGGTTGATCCACCTGTAGACCATTTTCTCTTACAGTAAAATCAAATCCACTTGCAAGAACATTAAAAAAAACATAAAAACACATTTTAAAATTCTTGTAAAAGTATTAAGATGTGTGTGCAACAATTTGTCAATTACTGAAAATACTTTTATTTTCTGACAGTTATTACCAAATACTTTTTTGTCACATTTTTTATATTAATATGTTTGCAAAAATAGTAGTTTATTCATAGAAATTTGTATCTTTCATTTGTTCTTTCTCATTTTATCTTTTTTTTTGAAATTTCTTGCAGCTTGACAACTTGTATCTAATATATGTACTTTTAGCTTTAATAAATCTTAATCAGCAACATCTTTATACTAATGTTAAAATATATTGGTTTCCCATATATCCAATTTCTAGTATGACTACAATTATGGCTGTCTTACAAATTTTACGGTAAAACAGATGAAATGTCTAGCAGTGACTTTACGCAAGTAGATCAGAATCCAAATACAGTTTGTTTTTCGGCTTGTAACAAATCAACTTGGAATATTAACTTTACCTTCCTTGGAGTTCTACTTCAGTAATCATCAATGAAAAGTTTTCAGGGCCTTCAGGAAAGTCATCATTGTGAATTTCAATCAAAATAATTTTACTTTCTTCCTCTGGTTCAAACATCAATTCCCTTACTGTGAGAGTAAAATCCATTCCTTCCTCTGCAGTCCCATTCATTATCTGAAAGCAAAGACGCACTTTGCCATAGGATCCCCTGGAACGCACAACAGTGATGTTCACCTGAGGGAAAGAGAATATTTTCTTTTTAAAATGGCTTTGTTTTCTGTTACAGTTGCCTTAAGGAGATGTACTAAAGGCACTGTTTCAGTGGTTCTGTCAGGTGACAACAATTTGATTTATCAAGTACTGAATACACATAATTTAGCAGACAGCCTCAGTCATTCTAGAGACTGATTTCTTTTCTTTCTAAAGTTGACCATAATTCTAGCAACAATATTGATATCTATCAGTAATTTTATGAAAAAAATGATTTTAATCCAATACCCATTTTTCATCTTCTGTTGTTTGCAATAGTTCACAGGAAAATGCAAACTCTCCATATGGATAGTCACTGGCAGCCATGGTAATATTTGCTGTGCTGCTAGATTCATTTATGAGTCCTCCACCACTGATTCTGGTTAGTTGAAACTGGTAGTAATGCTTCTCCTCAGGACAGTTGTCATTTACAGCCTAGGGAAAATAACCAACAACAGCTAAGAAGATTTAAACCATTTCCAGGGAGAGAGAAATAACTAATTTCTAACCAAGATCCTAAGAAAATAAAAGAAAATACTTGAAATAGCTACTGGTGGCAGATCTCTCATATACCTGTATTAGAACAACTGCTGCAGACTGCCTATCTCGCATGGTCAAGGTCCCCCATACCTCAGTAAATTCTGTCTGATGAGGAGGTGTTATATTCCAATAAATTATGATCTCCCCAAAAATCCCTGGGCCACGTATCAGGCTGCAAGATAAGGACACAAACACAGATTTTATTTTTAACTTTAGTATTGAATATCCTATACAGAGATAGTATATCATACCATTGTGCATGGAAGAAATGTTATCAGCACTACGAAAACATGAGTTTTAACGTACTTAATCACTATTAAGAATATGGGAATTCCCTTTTCTGGCATTTTCAGAACATCTCTGATGTTCTCTTTTATTTCTCTGTGTTGGAAGGCATCTCAAGCTGTATTTTTACCAAGAGGTCTTTCAAGTTTCTTTCCATGTATAGCCCAAAGATGGGGTCTGAAAACTGATTTCTCCTGATTCTATTATTCTTTTCCAGAGACTGATATGCAAAACAGAAGCGAAACTGGATGTTAGGGTAATACCAGGGACAATTTGGTCTATAAGGCAGAAGGATACTAGAATATCTCTGTGAGATTTTCTAAGATATGTTTTGTCTGCTACTTGTCTAAAACCTTACTAGTAACACCAGGCTTGGTGAAATAAGTCACAGTAAAGATTTTTCTGCATATAATGTGATCTAAATCTACCACACGCACAAAGTGTCATTTCGTCTTTTGGGCTTCTTGGGCCAGTACCAGAAGCTGTTCTATTGCTTCTATTTGCTGGTTTACCAAAGGAAAGTGTCATAATCCTTTTTTTCCAATGTTCTTAGAAGATATCTTAATTTCTTCATTCTGTTTTCAGTTGACTGAATAAAATTATTATCTTGTTTACACCAAAACTCCAGTTCCAATATTGCTTATACTAGAACACAGCAACTTACTGAAATACTGTTGAGGCACAAATTGTGACTCAAATTCTGGAAAGCACAGAGCACCTTCAAATGTCACTGATCTCCTTACACCTTTCCTTTTATTAATATCCTCTTTCTTTTGGTGCATCAATGTTGTAAACAATTTGAAGGCAGAGAGGAATATTTGGACCTCCCCAGTACTACTGAAATAATATACTCATGGTATATTCTGCCCTTCTTTAAAAACAATCACCCAATTTTTAAAATAGTTCTGATATAGAAGTGATGATAAAATGCAGCAATCAATAAATTCATGCCAAATGTGGAATCTCACAGCTTTCGAATCTGGGCTGTTGTCCTTCCTTTGAAAAAATGAGAGATGTACCCACCTAATAAGAGCAGTTCCATTATAGTTTCCTGAAGGTTCTCCAATCAAAACATGCTTGGATGAAGGGGCTATCCCAACCACCCCAGAAGCTCCTTCATCTCCCACAATAAAGATGGTTGCAACACCTATGAAGAGAACAGTGTTTCTCATGGTAAATGAAAACTAAGCAATGAGCTGCTTTTGGTAAATTTTGTGGCATGAGTGGTTAAGCATCAGCTTCATAGAGGGCCTGTGGAACTCTCTTTGATTTCTTCAGACAACGGACTTAGGGAAAAAGACAGACACTGAAAATATTGACCAACTAGATGCACACAAAATACTTAAACACTGCAGATTAAAATAATATGAATATACTTAGAAGAGTTCTCATATGAAGTATCAAAAAATAGAAGACACTGAATTAATTCTTTACCATTTACGGGGGATATCTCTTCATCACCAGTAGAGACCAATTGAATGGTAAATGTTTCGTTCCCCTCCAGCAGACCATCTTGAATTGCATGTAAAATAATCAGCTTCTGGAACTCAGTCTGCATCATGTAAAGACCAGAAAGACATGAATATATATTAAATGAAGCTAAACAAAATACAGTATTAAAAACAATACTTTTTAAAATGTATCAAGTGTTAAGAATGTTTGACATATTCTTCAGTATTTTTTAAATATCAAATTTCCGATTAATAAATAGTGAAAATTGTCTCTCAAACATAGTGTGTCATCCTAAAAATACCCTCGCTATTTTCAACCAAATAATGATTGAAATTCCTTTGCAATTGAATTCATATAGATGTTTTCAACTTCGAGGAAACTTTCTGTACAAAATCTTTTCCATCAGAAACTGCATGTTCAATAGTACACACACATTCTAAGGATTAACATGTTATTGAGATTAGATGTATTAGGTCATGCCAAATTTCTGTCTAATCCACATTTTTGTCAGTGGGAAGTGGCATATACATCACATAAATTTACAATACCATGCATTCATAGTTGTATGCTTATACTTAAGCATATATGAAAGGTCAGGAGAAAAAGAAACAATGTTAAAGCCTACCAGTAGAGAAAGGATAGGAAAACTTTGCCAAACACTGATGCTCTTACCAGGAAAAAAAAACCTATTTCCAGCTGATTCAATGAAAAGCAACCAGAATGACTATTTATTTAATCTATTTATTTAATTAAGAACAAGCTATTACTGAAAAAAAATAGATTATGCTCTGTTAAAATACTTTTCTTCATTAAATATTTTGAGCAGACTGTAAAAGGTCAATATTAACATAGTATTGGCATCCAGTATTTTGACTCTGACTTCAGAGACCAAACATGCCATGAAATACAAATCAAACAACACTATGCAGTCTGAAAGTTACTAAGGTGTTTTTTGGTTTTCTTTTTTTCAATCTGCAGATTTGAGCATTCATTTCTCTTTCTCACCCTTTCAGTATAAATTTTCATTTTAAAATGCCTGATACTGTAGTGGAATAAATGTTTCCATAATCATTATTCACATTCAGTAGATTTTGATTCCTCTTTTTTAATTGTAAAAACAATAGAGATCTGAAGAGCTACCTTCCTGAAGATTACATTATGCTACCTTAAAAGAACATGTCAGCTTTCCTTTACAGATTGAAAGAAGCCTGAATACTGCTAACCCCACCAAATTAATCTTTTAGTTAGTTAGTTCAAACTAACTTTTTCTAGTGTATAATACTTAGTTAGTAATCCCCTACTTCTAAAAACATATAACAACAACCATATGAACAGACACAAGTGGAAGTATGTAGAAATCTAAGAGGAAATAAGTTATTTCAATGTTTGAAATACCTCATTGAAATGAAGGGTACCATTTAAAGGGGTCAGATCATATCTGGCTGCTTCCTCGAGAATCCATAACAGTTTTACTTCTCCGTGTCCTCCCTGACTTCGACTTACGTTAAGCAAAACAACTGCTGCAGGGTCATCAGGTGTCTGAGGTTCCTTCACTGTTACCTGATGGAGAAAGAGAAGGAGAATGTGGGAAGGGCTGTATTGATAAAGTCAAAAGCTGTATTGATAATGTCAAAAGACATGGATACCAGTTTGAGATAACAACAAAAAACATCCATGACAATGCTGAACAGGAGTGAAAACGAACAGGAAGATAACAGGTGTAAGTAATGTGTTGAATTCTAGTAGCAAGGATTAGTAATTCAAGTGATTTCTGCATGATTTATGATTCAAAACAATTACAGACAATGTCACCAGCAAGCTTAGCACCAGCAAAATGAAGAGCAGAAGCACTGCAAGAACTAAGATGAGATATGCTTTGTAATTTCATTCCAAACTTTATTTTCAGTAATGCAGATTATTATACAGACCACCAAAAATCCTATCTAGGATATCCTGAATAGTTAGTATGGTGAATTAAATTGATTCAGCCATGCAGAAATCTATATTTATTCAGCAGCACTTTCACTGTTACTAGCATCCTACACAGCTAGATGAAGACAAGCACTATGTTTTCAATCAATTAATGTCTTCCACTGCAGTAAAGACTTACCAAAATCAGTTATGTGCTAGTGACACAAACCCACTATCTAACTTTAGCAGAAAAGAAGGCAACTCAAATCAAACTCACATTCTTTTGTTCAAACCCGAATACCCCAGCAGGGGAATCATTTGGAGGAATAGCAACAGTTACCAGGGTGTCATTCCCAAGTCTTGCACCACCTGTTACCCTCACCAGGGCAATTTTGAATATCTCAAGGAATTCAACTTCACTGTCATCTACGATTGTAACTTCTATTTCTCCTGTAGCCTGAAGAAATGTTAAAAACAAAAAAAAAACAAAAAAACCAAAAAAGTTTCATTTATAACATTCTGTCAATTGTTTGAAAAAAATTTAAATTTAAAATAGGCAAATTGCATCTAATAATAGCTAAAAAGACATTGTTCAATTGTTCATTTTTTCTTCTTATTTTTGTATATTTATAATAAGACAACATAACTTCAGGAGTGGTTTTTAAATCCATCAGTGTAAATCCTGTTTGTTAAAACTAGAAGACTGCTCTACTTTGGTACTCAGTAGGAAGTGAAGGTTGACAATATTGTCAATATTCAGTTAAAATTCTGCATGCTATGTATATTCTTTCTTTGGCCAAAGATGGGTTATATTGACTTAAAATCAAAATCCCTTGTGTACACTAAGTATTCTCAGGTGCAGCATGAAATTTAAAACTATATGTAGGACACAGCTAAGAAAACCTGTAGGCTTATTCTGAGAACTTATAGCGAAGATGGATTTCAAAACAAATTGTCAGTGTAACAGGGTTTATTATTAGCAGTTATGTCCACACTTGCCAAAGTATGAAAGACACACAATCCTATTTGGTCAACATTTATGAATATTCTGGTTTTCCATGTTAAAGAACTGAAGCTGAGAGCATCATTCACATACATAAGACAATAAATAAAATGTTTTAAAGGAAAATTCTGCTAGAAGAAAACTTTCATAAGTTTTAAGTCTTAAGGTAACCAAAGTCAGTTAAACTTTCAGCAAGTGCATACCTGCCCATCTGCAAATGTAAGGTTTCCAAATGATGGTGTGAAATCTTCAAAGCTGGCAGTTAAAACAATGGCTTCCCAGAACAGAACTGCTGACCCAAACCTCCCAGCCTGTCGAACAACTGGGAGTTTTAGTACATTCTGTGGTGGTGGAACCTCATAACCAGAAACAGCTCCAGTGATATCCTGTACATTCAAAAAGAAACTGCTGAGTGTCTCAGCCAACTTCTTTTTTCTGAGTTGACTTGCAGTTAAAAATAAATGAAGAAGTACATAACTACGTGTAAAATGGTCAATATTTAGTATTGACCCTGCTATGAGCAAAAGTCTGGATTAGACGACCTCCTGATGTCCCTTTTTATGACACTCGTTTCAGCACTGCCAGCTCCCTAATAAATTTTGTGTATTATTTGTGATGAACCTTTCAAAAAATGTTTGTCTGGTATCTGGCTGTTTTATCCAGAACAATTTAGTTTTATATAGCCTATCAGAACACTTTCAGAAGTGGTCTGAGAGATCAGACTGTCCTGCTTGAATGCCACATTTTTCATTCAGACTTACTTACCTTTGTAACATTAAAATTAAATATTCCTCTGGCATCATCATTTTCTTCAATTGTTATTTCAGCTATTTCTAATCCAAGCCTCTTCACACTTGGCTGACCTCCAGAGGAAGAAGTGATCAGCTGCACATCCGTAATATTGATTATAAATCCCTCCTGTAATTCTGGAATATCATCCTGAAAAAAATTTACATGTAATTTTTTATTTTAATTAAACTTTGCTAGTTTATAATACATGCAGGAAGATGACCACTTGTAGGTTGTTGACTGTTCAAAACTTCTCAGCATTTGGGATCATATACCTAATCCCTTGCATCATACCATATGAAAGGTGAAAAAGACTACTTTTGCTGAGCTTTCGACATCAAAGCTGACAGTCAGATTCCAGACCAGCAAGAATAGTGGAAAGCAGTGCTGGCTGTCACCTGTTACTGCTACCTAGAAGAAAGTCAGCTAGATCTCAGAAACCAAGCCATAACTTGAAAATCAGTATCTCCATTTTAAATATATTTAAAGAATATAGATAATTTCAGTGAAAAATTAACATATCATAAACTACAGAACAAAACTGTTAAGAAGCATGTAAAGTAAAATAACTCTTTAAACCTGCAAGAAGTTGGCAAATTAGGACATGTGTATTTTTTCCTTTGTCATTATTATAAGCAAATTTTGGGACTACAATAAAACAAAGAATTTGGCTCCTTCCCAGTGATGAGTACTCAAGTTCTTTTGAAAGAGATGGCTGCAAGAATACCAGCAGAGCCATTTCTAGAATGTTAAATCATACTTCTAGTGTAAAATCAGTACCATTTCCTTTTCCTTAAAAGATATTAATAGCTAAAGAGTTTGTTAAGTTACTCACCGGCAAAATAGTGACTATGATAGAAACTGTTGTTGCATTCTCTGTCATAATGACTGTTTTCTTTTCCACTATATAATCCTCATTCTCTGTTGCTCGGTTGGAGGGGGGGAGCTCCAAGTTTGGAGCAGTGCTCAACTGAACAACAAGGTCTCCAACAAATCCTTGTTCTCGAACAATTTGTAGAGTAACAGTAGTTGAATTCTCCTGCCCTATAGTAAGGAGGGATAAAAAATTCACAGCATGATTATTTTAGAATCATAGAATATGCTGACTTGCAAGGGACCCATCAGGATCATTAGAGTCCAGCTCCTGACCCTACACATGACACCCAAAGAATCACCCCTTGGGCCTGAGCATTGTCCAAGCACTTCTTGAACTCTGTCAGGCTTGGTGCTGTGAGCAATTCCCTGGGGAGCCTGTTCCAGTGCTCAGCCACGCTGTGGGTGAAAAACATTTTCCTGATATCCAACCTAAATCTGCCTGGACTCAACCTCACGCCATTTTCTCAAGTTCTGTAAGTGGTCACAAGAGTGCAGAGACCAGCGTCTGCCCCTCCTCTTCCCCTCATGAGGAAGTTGCAGACCACAATGACTTCCCTCAAGACAGACCAAGCTCTTCAAACAGCTTCTCCTCAAGGGCCTTCAACATCCTCATGGGCCCACTGTGGATGCTCTCTAATACCGTTATATCTTTCTTATATTATGGTGCCCAAAACTACCCCAGCACGCAAGGTGAGGCCACCCCAGTGCAGAGCAGAGTAGGACAATCCCCTCCCTTGCCCAGCTGGTGATGCTGTGCCTGATGCCCCCCAGGACATGGTTGGCCCTCCTGGCTACCAGGGCACTGCTGACTCATATTCAACTTGCCACTGACCAGGACCCTCGGGTCCCTTTCCACAGCACTGCTCTCCAGCCTTTCCTTCCCCGTCTATCCATGCATCCAGGGCTGTCCCATTCCAGGTGCAGAAACCAGCACTTTCCCTCATGGAACTTCATATGGTTGGTGATTGCCCAGCGCTCTAATTTGCTGAGGTCCCACTAATTTGTTGAGGTCTGTCTTCAGAACCTCTCTTCCCTCAAAGGAGTTGACAGCTCCTCCCAGTTTAGTGCTGTCAGCACACTTAGCATTCTATTCCTAAGGGTTCTGCATCCAAGTTGTTCATGAAGATGATGAAGAGAACTGGGACTACGATGGAGCCCTATGGAACACCCCTTCTAACCCTTGCCCTGCTTGACTTTCAGCTCACCCAACTACTGGAGCTGCTTGTTAGAGCCCACTTGAATTCCGCTCAGCAACACAACATAGCTCTAGGATATGTCAAGGGCTTTAGCAGATGAGCACACACACGTGGTATGAACACACAAAAAATTACCTGCATCTGGAGGTACTGTGTATTTAAAAACTGGATCTCAAAGAAGAATAAAATATGAAGTGTCCACAGTTTATATGTGTGTTACACAAATTATTACTTCAACACTTCTATTTTTATTCAGTTATCCTTCAAAACTTCCATCTCAATACTTTGCTTGGCTTTTTATGCCTAGGTGATCACTACTGATTCTAACACAGAAAATGGCATTGAGGGCAGTCATTGCAGCTATAAACTTCACATTTCCTAAACTCAAATATTGAAGATGTTAAATAGACTTGTATCAGTCAGTCTCAGCACCCTTTCGGGAAGGATTTGTAATTTTTTCCAATAAATGATAAAACACATAATCTGGCTAAAAGCGTTGCATTTATGACTGGAGAAACAGAAACAGATAAAATGTAAACAGGTTTGTACTTCAAACCAGTTTCTGTTATTTGTATTACCTAGATATTATTTCACAGTCAGCAGTTGTATATAATTCATTAAAAATACAATATTTAAAGAACGGAAAAAAAACCCTGTGCAACCAGTGAAAGCTGGGAACATTCCTTAAATCCTAACTTCAAAGTATGTTTAGAATGTGTATGTTTGTGTAAGAAACCAACAGAATCCCTTTACATTACTTCCAGGTTTTAAAAAAGGGGCAACACTAATTCACCTGAAAATAGAACTGGTAAGAATGTGCGATAATATAATCTGATGGGAAAAGTATTTTTTGTATATGTAATTTGTTAGTATGGACAGAATATTAAATCACTAGGAAATTTTAACTGGGCTGTTAAAGTAAGAATAGCCCATCAGGTGGCTGCAGGAAGAGCCCCAGAGAATGCCAGCTAGCTCCCTGAGCCAGAAGAGAGGGCAGAAGCCTGAACATCATGGCAATTCTCCTCTGGCCAACTGCCTGGGAGATCCTTTTCAACTTCTACCTGGAAGGAAGACTGACACAATCAAATGAAACACCCAGCTGCAAGCAGAAAAACACCGCTTTTTTCTTGCAGTGGAATTCACTCCTGTTCTGCTTCCTGCCTTCCCCATGCCTTCTGAGTAAAAAGCTTCCGTTTTGGAGCCAGTTTAAGAGGAAAATCTTTCTATGTAAATTATTTTAAACAGTATATCAATCCCATTAAATGGGCGAATTCTGCTTTTCATATAAACAGAAGTATTTTATGCATTACTGATTTGTAACTTATCACTTAAACAAGAATGTTTCGATAATATTGATGTATGCAATCTGAAATACAGCATAAAATGTATGTAGTAAACAGCGTAATTACATAGTTTAAGGGATATTTCTACTACACTTCAATAAAAAACCACTAATATATATATATATTCTTATACATATATATATGTGCTTACAAATATTAATATTTGTATTTTATATTTATCTATCTATCTAACCAGTGTTATAACTTCAAAAATGCTGACATTGAAAAAACACAAATTCTTTCCTAAGAATCAAAAAACAGACTTACCTTCTGGCTCTGTGATTTTAACAAAGAGAGACTCCATATGCCACTCAATCACACCATGTGGAGAGTCACTGGGTAAAATGCTAAGTACAGCTCTTGCCCTTTCAGGATCAATGACAGCTCCTTTTGTGGTATCTTGAACACCCACAGTGGTAACGTGGGTGAGCGTGATCTCCACGGCCTCTGAAAGTTCTGCAACACTGTCCGCAAGAATTGTCAGGGTGATTGTGGACAGGGCCTGGCCTTCTGAAAATGTAATCTAAAGTTTTAGAGGGAGGGGGGAAACAAAAGTCAAATTTCTTCTCAATGTTGTTAAACCTACTGTTTTATTCTGTAAACTCTATCAGTTATAAAATACATATACATACACACATCCATATCTTGTAGAATCATAGAATACAAGGTTGGAATGGACCTCAAGGATCATCCAGCCCAATCTCTCTCAGCAGTAGCACAGACTAAACAAAATGGCCTAGGATCCTGTCCAGCTCAGTCTATAAAGTGTCAGTTTTGGGGAGTCCCTAACTTCCCTGGAAGGGTCATTCCAATGGACAATTGCTCTCATGGTGCAAAATTTCCTCTTACATCAAATCAGAATATCTCCAGAAGTAACTTGTATCCATTATCCCTTGTCTTTTCAATGTGACATCTTGTAAAAACTAAGTCTTCTCCTTTTAGCCACCTTTTAAATAGTAGAACATGGTCTGAACTTAAGGTCTCCCCATAACCTTCTTCTCTCAAGGTTGAACAGTTTTCTCAGCCGTTTATCATATGACATGCTTACCAGGCCTCTGACAGCATTTGTTGCCAGCTCTGGACCCCACTAGCCTGTCCATATCTATTTTCCATAGCAGGGACCAGAAGTGAACACAGCATTACAGATGTAACCCAACAAGTGCTCAGTAGAGCAGGATAAAAATTGTTTTATCTCTGCTGGGGATGGCCTTGTTGATGCAACACAGAACCACCCAGGCGGGTTGCCACAGAGCTCACTTATATTGAGCTTATAGAGCAGCAAGACACCCAAGGCCCTTTTCTCAGAGCTACTCCCCATCCAAGATACAACCCAGTTAGTGCAGCACTCCTGGATTCTGTTTTCCATGGTGCAACATTTGTTCCTGATGAATCTTCCAGCCTACCCAGGTCTTCCTGCAGGGTGGCTCTCCTTTCCAGTGTCCACTTCCTCACTTGGTATCATCATCAAACCTCATCAGAGTACACCTGATCTCATCACCCACATCACTTATGAAGATATGAAACACTGTTGGGCCCAATATTGATCCCTGAGGGACCACACTTGTGACAGTTTGTCAGTTTGAAAAGGAGCTATTTACCACCACGCCCTGGAGGCAGCAGTAACACATCAGCTTCTTTAGAAGGCAGCTACAGCAAACTGTACCAAAAACCTTGGTGAAATCCAGGTAGACAGTGGCTTTTGCTTTTCTTATTAAACTGCCTTAATCTCAAGATTTTTCACCTTATTTTCTCCTCATCCTGCTGAGATGGGGGACTAAAGAGAACTAGGTGGGGGTTTGTTAGACAGCCAAGATCAATGCATGATACATATACATATCAAAATAAGGATTAACGTATAATATTTATTAAAATCATTGCTAAGTGAAGAAATGTCTACTTAACTTCTTCTTCATCTTCAGATAAAATAATTGATACATGCTTTGTCTATCTATATTCTTATTTTTAAATGCAAAGAGCCCGGCACTTGATTAGGTCTTTCTCAACAAGGAAGATCTGTCTGTAAACACGGAAGGTACACATAATGCATAGGATAAAGAGAAATTTCCACTAAACATTATACCTCACCTTTCTGACACCTCTTGCCTGCAAAAACTATGCAGTGAAATCATGTAGAATCCATCTGGAATACTCAAGGAGTACTCTCAATAATTTCAGCATGATTGTTTTGGCATTTTTTATTTCCCATCCATTATTTCTCTATTTTTTTTCGAGCTTTGTGTCTGCTACAGACGGCCACAAGGCGGAGGGCTTTGACTTACAGAAACTGGCTCCTGCCAGTTACTGTAAGTCAAAGAAAACACTTTGACTTACTAAGGCAGGAAACACTGGGTTTTAACATGGCTGGGAATCTAAAAGTCTCAGAAACACAGAAAACTGGAATTTGTCATATTCTTCTGGGGCACTGTCGGGGTTTGACCCTGACTAAATGCCAGGCACTTCTGCTCTCTGACACTGGTACGAGAACGCACAGAAGAAAGGGCAGACAGGCTCTAAACTTAAAGTTTTTAAGTGATTTAATTACTTAACCGAGTCGGAGGATAAATGAGAGGTAAAAAGAAACTTTTCATACATTATTTTGTTCACCCCCTCCCTCTTAGGAACCCATTTTTTGTTTACTTTCTTTCCTCCTTCTAACTAACAGCTCGGGTAGAGGGGCAGGGTGTGGTCCATAGAGCAGGTCTATAAATTTATTTGTCACTACAATCCTTCTACTACAAATACTCTTTATCTCTACTTATCTCTCTCTCTCTCCAGACAGTTTCTCTGCTCTCACCCCCTTTCTCTTAAGAACCAGTCTCTCCGCTCACTCCCCATTCTCTCTTTCCAAACCAACAGCACGAGCAGGGGGCAGGGTGAGGGGTTTGTTCTCTGGTCAGTCCATCAGGGAGAGGGGTCCTCTACTTAGCCACAGGGTGCCTCCCACAAGAGACAGTCTTCTAAGAACTTCTTTGGCATGGGTCTAATCTCACGAGCAACATCCCACTTGAATTCTGCTGCAACATGAGTCTGTTTATAAGGTGCAGACTCTCTCCAACCAAGGCTGCTTCCATCTCAGGAGCAAGGCTTTTCTCTCCTTTGCAAGACCATTGCAGTTTTAACTCTTTAGATGAGACTCCCACTGGTTCACAGCATCTTCCAGGCATCTACCTGCTTCTCTGGCATGGGCTGTGAGTGAATTTCTGCATCCTTGTGGACTCTATGGGCTGCAGGGGGAGCCTCCTGCTCCCCTCATGGTCTTCACCACAGCTAGCAGAGGGTTTTCAGCTCTGGCACTTGGAGCACCTCTTCTCCTACCTTCTCCACTGACCTTGGTGTCTCTATATTGTTTTCTCTTCACATATTTTTACCTCCTCCTCCTTTAATGACAAACAAGTGTGTGCCTACCTTGTTTTGATTTCTTCCTAAATATGTTTTCACAGAGGCATAACTAGCACCTCTAATTGGCCCACACTTGGTGAGCAGCATGTCCATCACTTTCAGAGCCATCAGAGACTGGCTCTGCTGGACTTGGTGAAAACTTCCAGAACTTCCACTCAGGACACACAGGAGCCATCTTTGTGCCACTCCCCACCTCTCAGACACTTTCTCAAGCCTACTACAACAACTTCTGTGGGGTTTAAATTTCTCTTAAATGTTAAAGATACCTTGCTGATGTTTTGGGCCAATCAAAACCACTACAGCCACTTAAGGTCTCCATTGTATTGAGTAGGTCTGGACAGAGAGCAAACACTCCCAGATTCCCATGTATGCAAATGGTTTGACATAGTAGCTGTAACTCACAGCAGGAAGAACTGAAGATGGGAATAGGATGCTACAGATACATATTTCCAGTGCCTGGACAGCATTGCAATATCAGATTCTAGAAGTGTGGGAGTGATATTGCAGTATTACTTGCCAGCCAGAAGTGCAAACTGCCAGAATCACAGGAAAGCACAAGGAAGCAGGAATTAACAAAAACATGGGGCAATCTAACATGTACTATCTTTCTCACTCAGTACATTTGTACCTATTGTCTGAGCTAATACAGTCAGTGCTTCCCCAATAACAGTGATATTATTAAATACCATTCCTGAAGCTGGAAATACATCACTTATGCTCCCATTAGCGATCCACTCTACTGTAACTCGTCCGTATGTTCCTATTAAACGTTCAACATTCAAGGTGATCAGGCTATCCTGTTCCATTTCTTCAACTTGCTTAAATAAAGAACTCTGGAAAACATACAGCAGCAGAACCAAAGTATTATTTTCTTACAAAATTTCTTTTTAGGGAAAAGGGTATTCAAAGGGGGTCAGAGACATTGGGCATCCATAAGTTAATCTATTCTTAAGCAACTAAATGCAGGTCTATTGATTAAATTTATATATCTTAATTTTCAGAGGTACTCAACAGACCCAAATTTCATAAACATAAGAATATAAAATGTCAGTCCTCTTTATCCTAAGGCAAAAAAAAAAAAAAATCATTCTTTTTTGTTACTTCTTTTAGCTCAATATTTTATGTCCAAATCATATGAAGAAGATAACAAACACGTAAACCTTCAAGACAGACATATTTTTACTGCTGTTACTTTACTATTATTCATCCTCCTCACACAAGTCCAGATGCAATGTTTCATTTCAGTAATGATTCTTCAGTGTTTTATATCTTCAGTATGTATTTAATACATATATCTGTTTAGATAACTTCTACAATACTTGATAATTTAAGAATTAACCACTCCAAAACATACATTCAGTCTGATATTTTCTCCAAAAATACTCTTTTGTTCAGGCAGTTGGGCTCATCCTGAGGCATAACTCAATTAGTATCTTTTAGAGGAAAAGGATCTTTACTTAATTCCCTTGATTCACAAATTAGTAGAGACTATGATGATATCGTATGTGTCATCTGAAAACTAAATTTTCATGTTGCTGCAGAATTAAACTGATATAATAATGGGTTATTCTAATTGTAAGGGGATTTAAAAAAATCCACAATAGGAACAGATTGAAACTGACTTTCTATCACCTTGCATCTACAAACCAATTAACAACATTAAATGGAAGTCAAAGCCCTTCTGTCTCAGGTTTTTACAAGTCTTTAGAAAGAGAATCTCATCACATGCACTTTTAGTATGTTTGTGCTCCATTATTCAAAAATGATACATACATATTTTAATGATTTACCTTATAAGTTTTACCTGAGCAAATGCAATGACTCCATAGGCATTGTCATTGGAAGGAATAATTATGTCAACAAAACTGTAAACACCAATCTCTGCACCTCCTTTAGGGTTTTTCAGCCACACTTTAAAACATTCTTCCTCCTCTGGGATGATGTCATCCAGGATATTGACTGCTATCACAGCTTCCATGTCCCCAGGCTCAAATATCAATTCACCTGAACTAGCATGCAAATAAACACATCAAGTAATTATAAATGAGGATATGACCAGTGAACTTTGAAAGCACTACTAAAAATTTAATGAGCATTTTTGATGCTAAAATTGTTGTTTTTACTCTTGAGTAAATTACTGAGTTCTAAAGGGTGTGAGGTTAGGGCTGGGTTTGGGTTTTTTTCTTAATTACAATAGAATGTAGAGTAAATGATATTGCTTATTAAAGTAATTTTATTTATCCTAAAAAAAGGCTTCAATATGAAGCTTTTATTCTAACGCAAGTCCTTTCATTCCATGTTTTAAAACAAGTTGTGAGAAGTTTGACTTCAGGTTATCCTAAGGCTTCCTGTGAAAAATTCTCTAATGTTAATAAACACCCAAGTACAGGTGTCTATAACGGTTTCCACTGTAACAAAAACAGTACAACAAAAAAGGAAATGCAAGAGCTGGGAGAAAGTTATATAAATTTTTTACATAAACTTTCCATATAAACGTTTCTATTAAGTTATATAAACTTTTTATACCTACCTAGGTATAAAATCTGACTGGTTGGAGATAGTTGTCAGCTCATAAATCTGGGAGCTGGACTCTACAGTAAGAGCAATCAAGCTCTTGCTGGAGTTCAGGGACCTTGCAGTAGCTGAAGTGATATGATCTGCATATGGGGCTTCCAGCATCAGAGAGAACTGGTTCTCTTCCGAGTTCCAGGAGTACAGTGCTGTTGTGTCCTTACCAGAGAGGAGGATGTGAACTATATTGAGCAACGAGGAGAAAAAAAGAAAAATTTAGTGATATATTTAAAAGTTCTTGTAATACCAGAAATGCCCTTGGCAGTGCAATTGTTAAAGTACCTCTTAAAATCTGGTAAATAATATTAAAAAATGAATGCATATACTTCTTCAATTCCAGTATTACAAACAAAATCTTACCTAAACCTGAAGGAGGTATGAAAACATGGATGTTTCTTACAGCAGAGACTGGAAGAGACTGAAAGTATCTAAAGGTAGACTGTCCTGTCTCCCAAATGAAAATTTCAGAATTTCCAGTTTCTACAAAGGAGAAAAATGACAAAACTTACATTATATAGTTGCCTGTTATTTAAATCACACGCTGGTGGCCATTCAAAAGCAGAGATTGGCAGCTTTAATTACAAAGTGAGACCAGTGATTGTATCTTCCTTTTTATTTGCATAATTCCATAGTTATGCAATAAATCATATTATCAGATGATTTATTCATTGGCATTATTTAAGGGCTCTTCTTCACATATTCACATATAAGAACACTAAAAACCCCAGACAACAGTCAACTGCAAAGCCTATGAACTGCGATATGAAATTTTAAACAGGCACAGGGATGCAGATATAAAACAATGTCTAAAGTGTCATACTTGTAATAAAAATGTACTTTGCTGGACAATGATCTTTGCATATAACAAAGCTCAGAAAAGAGAAAAGCTTAGAAGGGGTGCAATTACCAGCTAGATGAATGGAGTTATTATTTCCTACTGTTCTTGGGAAAATGTTTCATTAGTTTCATAAATATTTGAGAACAAACACAATGCTTTCATTATCTGAAGGACAAACCACAGATTACTTCATTAAGATGCTTATCAGCAAATTGTCACCCCCCAGCAATATTTTAATCTCTATCTAAACCCCTTTATCATAAATGCCTTTTTCTATCAAACAAGCTAGTACATGCTTAGAAAACTGTTTGTTTTCTGCTAAATACCTTTTGCAACAATTAAATAGATATCAGATCCAGAAGTCCAGGCCTCCATATGTTTTACTTCTTTTGCTGGTAACTGATGAAGATTCCTAAACTCATTATTGAGCCACTGGTACAAGAGGACATTCTGGCTGGTATTTGACAAAGAAACTAATAAGTACATAATGCCTCCTCGTGGAAACAAGGCAATGCTCAGAGCTCTGTAAAGTGGAAGTTGATGATGCAGCACAAATATATCTTTATTCCACTGGAAAACCTGTAAAAATAGAAAATATTTTTATTATATATTTATAACTAGCACTAAGAAAAAATAAATTAAGTGTCTTGATAAAAAATTGGAAAGACTTATAATTAGCTGAATTCCTTTTTTCTAAGGTGGCTCCTACATTATGAGGGAATAATGCTGGTAAATAACTACCTGACTGCAAGCACCTGTGCCTGTTCTTCAGGTGAAGAGATTTATGATCAGAAGCTATTTCTATTCTTCTAGCTGTTGAACATAATAGGTTGCAAAACAGAAATAAGAGTAGTAATATAATCAAACCAAGTCTAAGTTACATGTTAATGTAGGGAATGTTGTTACATTTAAACAAGTCTAAAATTTTATGTCTTATAAATTTGTAATAGAAACGTAAGTGATTTTTCAGGAATATATACTTCCTTTTCTTCTATATTACCTTCATATTTCAAACTCAAAACTAGCCAAACTACTCACATCAAAGTCATGGAAGACAAGTGTATTCTAACCTGGATGGAACTGAAACTGGAGGCGTCACTCAAAAAAACCAAATAGTCTTCTTCATCCACAGCAAAATGTTTGACAAGTGTGGTATCCAAAATAGAGAGGGTCTGTAGCTACAAGGAAAATATGGCAAAAATGGTATTTGGAAGTCAGTTCAAATAACAAGTTTATCCATCCACGCACATATTTTTTAAAAACTGTAAAATTACATATAAAAGCATATATAAAATAATGTACAAAAACATCATAGATGTAATTTAGAATTTTAAAATACATGTGAGGTAATTTAAAAAATTAAAATCACTTATCATACATTTTTCAGAAAATGCTCTTATGACTTCATTGCCGCACAGTTTCTTTCTTCCCTTGTGAGGTCATTTTACCTCACCCTCAAAATATGACTATAATAAACAGTAGACAACAAGCTGTAATAACTGTTGTGGATTAGGAATGGTATGTCCCAATTTAGTGTTCCCACTGAGACACTCCAAACCATGCTGCCTCTTCCTTTTCCCCATTGTGGTGGGATGGAGAGGAGAATTGGACACACAAAAGGTGAAGATCACAGGTTGAGGTAAGAACAATTTACTGCAAACATCAACATGATGAGAAAATGAACAGTAACAACAACAGTAATAACAACAGTAATAACAACAGTGGGTAAAAGAGAGGAAAAGATTCACATGTGAAAACGCTCTCTATGCAGAACCCATCAATACATGAACTACCCCCATGCTACCCCGGCCCCAGTAGGAATCCTGTCCCCAGACAATGACATGAAAGGGAATAGAATAACCTCTGGGTCCCAGCCATGCCCCCTCCAGGCTACTGCAAAAATTAACTCTGTCCTGGCTTAAACCAGGACAATTGTGGGAGTTTGGGTGGAAGCTGCCTGAAGGTTGCAGCTAGAGAGGTCTTTTGTTATCAGTTAATGTGAGACATTAAATGAGATAAGCTGAATCGCCCCTAGCAGGGGCTGAAACTGATAGTAAGACAAGACTGTTTACCTTATGCATAAGTGATTAGCAGGAGAGGTTAAGAGAAATTACGGTGATTATCTTGTACATAACAAAAGTAAAACATTTGTAACCCTAGAAACCTAAGTTCTTGTAATGGCTAAATTTGTGCTTTGTAACTGTATAAAAATTATGCCTTCTGTACCATAAATGGGACTTTGCATGAACCAGGCTGAGACCCCAATTCAATCGCTGACAGACAATAACTTACACCGCTGAGTCATGCACAGTATTTCGGTGCCAAAGCAGCTGAGAACTGAGTGCTTTTTCCCTAAACATGGCTGGACAGAAGGCTTCACAAAGTCCCTTCTAATCCCATTATTTAATAGTTTTATAAGTAACAGATTTACCTTCAATAGTTTGCGTCCAGGCATGAATGCATACACACTGCTGTTGGAAGCTCCCTGTCCGGCTCCTCCATGAGTAATTACAAGGTAGGGAGAGGCATGTATTTGGAAAGACACACAGCTTTTAGGATTCCACATACTGAAATTCTGAGAGAGGAGCAAGAAAGTAGAACTGAGATTTCATGGTTTTATTAAGCGGCATGATTGGTGTTTTTAAAGCAAGCATTTACCTCAATGGCAACAAAAACTCCTTTCCACTGGTAGAGAGTAGAAAACACAGCTGGAGGTGTACGCAACAGCACACCATATAGGATTTGTCCCGATGGAAAGAAGCACCAGCTGGCTGCTGACTCTTCCACAAAGCTTTGCAAGACAGACAGGACACTGATACTACCCTCTGCAATACAGAATATGAAAAACTATTTATTCTTGAGGTCTTTTACAGCACCATTTTAATTTGCCAAAACCAAATCTAGTATCAGAAATCACAGAATATTCTGTGCTGAAAGGGACCCACAAGGATCATCAAGTCCAGCTCTTAAGTGAATAGCTCATACAATGGTCAAACCCACAACCTTGGTATTCTTAGCACCATGCTCTAAACGATTAAACTATATTCTGAGCTGTCTCTAAACAGTTGGTATAAGCGCATGTAAATGCATGGAAATGGTATAGCACTGAGGTTGTTCTGAGAGTTAAACAGTAAATGCATTCTTCCTATATTACAATTACATATGGAAAATGCAATAGGCAATCTGAGTGTCATTCACAGTGACTCAGTTTGGAATTTAGGTAATGAGAAAATTAACTACATAGGAAGTAATAAAAAAGTGACAAAAACTAAAAATGTGTTTATTGTCATTCCCTCCCTCATCAAAAGAAGCAGTTAGGGCATCAAGATTCTTAAACTGACTAGTCATTCAACACTTATGGTAAATACTGTCTTTTATATTACTTTAGAAATATCCAGAGTTATAGGTAGTAAAGGACAGATTTTATAAATCAAAGGTCTAGTGAAATTGCAACAGGAAAAGCAATACAGATTGTTGAAACACTGACAGCAGTGGCTGATGACAAGCTGACTCTTAAGCAGCTAAGACCTTTCATCTAATGGATTTTGATATAGAAATATTATGGGTTAATTTTCATCCCAAAGTTATATCTCCTTGTATGTTTGTTTACTCTCTGACTATCTCCACTCTGAAAACAGTAACAGATGCTCTCATAAAGTGAACGTACTGATGCCAAATGCAGTATCCGCCAATGTCTCCCACTCAACACTCACAGACACGTTGAGCCCATTACTCCGTGAAACTTTCAAATAAACGGTAGTGTTTGCTTCTTCAACTGTGAAGGTATTGGTCCTAAATTGAGGAATTGTGAAAAACAATTTTAATAAGTATTATTTTTATAGTATAAGAGTAAGATTCTTACAGTACATTTTCAGCACAGAATATGCAATAAAAAGAAAATACTGGGTTTGCTCTGTGATGGACTAAAACTCATTAGGTTGTCCTATGTTTCTTCACACAAGACCTTGGCAAAATCACAGGAAATTCAATAAAATGCTAAATCAGCCTGAAATTTAAGACACCAACTGTACAGATGAAGTATGATGATTCCGAATGATTTCTGAAAACATCATTCAATATCATAGACTCATATGATCATAGAATTTTTTGGATTGCAGGGGACCATAAAGATCATCTTGTTCAACTCTCCTGCCACGAGCAGAAATATCTTTCAGCAGACCAGGTTGCTCAGAGCTCCATCAAACCTGGCCTTGAACACCTCCAGGGATGCAGCATCCACAGCTTCTCTAGGCAACTGGTGCCAAGGCCTCACCACCCTCATAGCAAAGATTTTCCTCCCAATATCTAATCTAAGCCTACTCTCTTTCAGTTTTAAGCCATTCTCTCTTGTCTTGTCACTACATGCCCTTGCAAAGTTTCTCTCCAAGTTCCTGGTAGGCTCCCTTTAAGTACTGGAAGGCTGCAGCTGGGTCGGCCCAAAGCTGCCTCTTCTCCCTGTTGAACAATCCCAATTCTCTCAGCATTTCCTCATAGCAGAGGTGCCCCATCCCTCTGATCAACTGAGTGGTCTCCTCTGGACTCCCTCCAGCAGCTCCATGTCCTTCCTGTTCTTGGACACCAGAGCTAAGGCAGCTCTGCAGGTTGGGTCTCACCAGAGCAGGGCAGAGGGGCAGAATCACCTCCCTGCCCTGCTGCCCATAGGGCTTTGGGTGCAGCCCAGGACACACTTGGCTTTCTGGGCTGGCAGTGCCCATGGCTGGCTCATGTCCAGCTCTCACCCACAGCACCCCCAAGCCCTTCTGGGCAGGGCTGCTCTCCATCTGTTCATACCCAGCCTGTACTGGGAGGTGCTCTGACCCAGGGGTAGCACTTTGCAGTTGGTCTTGTTAAACCTCATGAGATTCCCAGGGGCCACTTCTTGAGCTTTTCCAAGTAAGATGGTTCATTTGGTTTTAAAAAACAGCCCTGAGTGAGGGTGCATCTTACAGAAGCTTAAATAAATAATTAAATTACGAAATTTGTGATGCCCTGGGCACTGGTCTAAGGTTTGGAATTCCTAATATAGCTAACTATTAGTGAAATGTTTGGGGACTAATGAAGCATTGTTTCAATAAAAAATGCATAGAGCAATCAACATTTCTAATGCTGAATAGTCCATTTTAAATGTTTTTCTGTTCTTCTGTATTTCAGTAATAGTATTTGACAGGCAGTGCATATTTTAAAACCACAAATTTTACAAATGGACTGCTAAATTTTTTTAATGGGAAACAATCTCTATGGAATATGAATCTCTTTTAATTGAATCAGGGTTTAGTACCTATTTGTAACTGGGTAGATGCTGAAAAGCCCCAGTGGAGCTTGGTTCTGTAATACCGTAATCATAGTTTGCACTCTGGTGCCTAGTCTGGCTCCTCCAGTTGGATTGAACAGGGTGACAATAAAGTGCTCATCCATTTCTGGTTCTTCATCCAGGATTGCAGAAATATGCAGTGTCTGACAAGAAACAAGCATAGAAAGCTGCTGAGAGTTGTCAGCTAAGAATGACAGTGCTGTTCAGACCATGCTGCCGTTCCTGTTCATTCTCCATATGGCACTAGACAGCGGGGCAGCTCTTGAAACTGGAGAAAGCAGGAGTGAAGCAAAGAAAGTTGAGGCTGAGGTTCTAAACTAACCCCTCTGGTGAACTCCATTAGTGCAACACTAACATAAGCATATCCACTTCTCTAAATTTGTTTTAGATTTTTTTTTCATTTATCTTCCTCTCTTTCCTTTTATCCTAAGATCCTCTGAAATGTAACAGGTTTTGATCCTTTTTTCATACTTCTGTTTACTACTTATTCCACACATTGCTTGGTAATTCATAGTCCCCATACAGCTACCTGTACCCTAACACAGCTTAGTCAAGTTGGGTTTACTTGACTTTAGATGTCAATTGAACTAGCTCATGGGCATCAGGGTAGTCACACTTCTGGTACTGGGAACAAAGACAGAGAAAAGGCAACAGAGGAATATTTGAACTACTCTCTTCTTGATGCTTTTTTTTCCTTCTACAGCACGGTAGAATCATCTCAAGGTGAGCTCAAACCAGCAAAGAACTGTTTAGGAAAAAGGAGATGTTTTCACTGTAATTCTCCCCATCACCCAAAGAGGTGAAAGTTACAGTGGTACATGCAGCTTTGCCATAGAAAAATTATTTAATAATGACAAATCTGGAACTAAATAAGACTTTACAACCTTTTCAATCTCTGTTAACTTCTGCAATAAACCATATTTAAAGACTGTATTGAGAAATCCTTTACTCCACACTTCTCACAGATCTGCTAAATTTGCCGTCGCTGAGGTTCCAAATGTATTTTAAGTTAAAAAACTCAAAAACAGTGTTTTCAGAAGAGTTTGTTTCAGATCCTATTCTACTAACCATAATATACTAACCCGTTATTGACACACTTAAGCAAACTCATTTTCTAGCTGACATTCTTGTGGGGACAGTACAGAATCAGTGAGCTTTACACTGACAAAGAAGTAATTTTTTTTCTAAAACTCTGAAAGCTGTTCACTTTTTCCCCCTCCTGCTTTGCCTTACTGAATTCTGTTCAGTTCAGGTCACATAACAGAATGGGATTTTTAATTCCACCTTAATTATTTATGGTAGCAAATTATGACTTCATGTCAAAGTTTGCCTTTCAGCCACACATTATACACATACAAATAAATGGTTCTATGGATACCTAATATAATATACCTATTATATTGTTTTCACTCTACCTGAACAATTACAACGTGAGAAATATCTACAGAAAAGCACATTCAATTTTGATGCACTCCCATGACTCAGTTTACTCTGAGAATTAAGGAAAACATAAGAAAAAATTTATACATGCAAAGACACAAACATTTCTGAAATGTTTCAAATAATTTTAAAAAAAGCTTTCTTTACTTCTTGGGTAATAACTATCATATTACCTTGAATCTGACTCCCTCTTCCAGCACAATGTATCCTTGAGAAGGGGTCAAATCCACTGATGGCTCTGAAGAATTTATTTCACTTACAAGGTATTGAACAGACACTGTTCCAAATATTCCCTGAGGAGGCTCTCTAATAATATTTAATACTGCAACACTTTCCATCAGATGAAGAGCTGTTTGCTCTCTTAGGAAGAAGTGATCACTGTTATTGAATGACAAAACTCCATGTCCATCATCATTCGCAAATATAGTAATTGTGGCTTTTGAGAAATAAATAACAGAAATACGTTTTAATTAACATAGCAAAACATGATTGTACACATATACAAATTGAGAAATATATGCATAAATCCATTCTTTCTTTAATATATGTACACTGCTTTTATGTCCTTGATATTACTTTAGAGAATATGCCAGTATTTTGCTTTATCTGGGAACATTTCTAGTGAGGAAGAATCTAGACTCTCTTGTTAAAAAATCCAGCTTTTGCATTTTTGTTTCCTTATTTTATATGTTATTTTGTTAGTTTTATATTTTTCACAGGGATGTTTAAGAGCTTTCCAAATGAGTTTAATAATTTACTATAGCAGGGCATTAGTGTTTTCTGAAATATGATTATTCAGAAGAATAAAGTTAAAGTGACTGAGATACAATTGTGAAGAACAAGAACATCAGAACTAAGTTTTTACCTGTTGTGTTCTCCCCTAATTCCAGGCCCAACGAGGGATTTGTTAGAATTAACTGGAACCTCTCAACGTCTTCAGGAATGTCATCATCACAAATCACAACAACAACAGATTTATTCCTTTCTCCATCAGCAAAAAAAAGAGTCTAGCATAGAAACACAGAAAGCATTGAATACGCAAAAGCTGATAACGCACACAGAAATTTTAAATTAAGGTAAAGCAGAATTGTCTTAAATAGGAAGGAAAGAGGAGGCAAGAAGGGCAGTAATTTCTGTGTCTCTTATAAACTGATTGAAAAAGAAACAAAACAGTTAAATAGTTCACCACATTGCAGAGTGAGGACAAGCAAGAGTAATTCACTTTGAAAGTTCTATTGCAAAAAATATTAAAACTTACATGAAATCTTATATATTCTTGTCTAAGCGAAATTATATTTGAAATAGATGTTTGAAAGTTTGCAATGTGTCTTATATGAAAAATGCTTCAGTACTAAAAAAGAAAGCAATGCTAAAATAAGATGACTAATTCTATGTCATTCTATTCAGATTATCAGAGCAACTGATACAAGCGGAGAAATCTAGACATACTAGTGACCATTCTGCAGAATTACTAAGAAGACGTTCTTTTGAGGAAATTGAAGGAATGAAAGCCACTAGATCTAGAATTTGCTTCTTACCCTTGAGATCACATTAAAATCCAAACCCAGCTGTGCCTCCAAATTTTGGGCATAAAAAAATACAGACACATTGCCATAAGATCCTTTGTTTCGGTATGCCATTATTGTCAGATTCCCATGAGATTCATTAACTTCAAAACTAAAACAAAAACCAAGACAAATTCTCAGTGCTCACTGAGCATGTTCTTTTAATAACATGGTAGATAATTGTTGTATTTTCACTCAAAATCACTCCCTCTACTTTGGAAGAAAAAGGCACCATTACAGTATCAGCATCATACCACCATCAAATGCAACCATTATACCTTTGTTCGTTATCAAAATGGAATTGAGCTATAGGATGTTATCCTTTCCCCCTGCTTATTAGTGGCAGATGAAGCCTGTCTATGGCCACAGATGCCTTCTACATAGCTCCTGGAAATCAGAGAAAAAGATCAGGGAAATGCCAATGTGCATGCTTACATGGATGCAGAGGCCGGGGCACTGGATGGAGGCCTGGGGAGTGATGGAAGTTCACAATGCCAAAGGAAAAACGTGAAAATAAGCACATGGTAGCATAAGATTTCTGAGTAAACATACTATAAATGTTGGTTTCTAGTGTGGAAATCATCTTTCCAGTTCCACTGAACTGAATTATGCCATCTCAAAGATGTGATTCTATTGTTAATAGGAGTTTTTCTGTTAACTGAAAATGAAAATCATTGTGCAACACTAATCATTAACGGTCATAGGTAGTTTTTCAAGGATTCAAGACTTACTTGGTACTTTCCCATTCAACTACTCCGCTTACTCCATCATTAGCATCAATTATAATTTGAGAAGTTAAACCTTCCACATCTAAAATGGAAAACAGAAGGACAAATATGTAAGAACAGTATTGTCCATTTTCATTATTTTCAAGAATAACAGAAGCATTACTTTATATATTTGCTAATTTTGTAGAAGAAATACATAACTTTCCATTTAGTAGAAGAAATACATAACTTTCCATTTCCAAAATGTGGAGGAGAAAATAAAGTGGGCAAGATACTTGAAAGGGTTTAAAGAAAATGTCCTTCATACCTTATTGTTAGAACTGCAACACAGTGCCTTGAACTACCACTGCTATATTTAATAATACATTAAAAAAAAGACTAAAAAAATTAGAAAAAAGCTCCATGGCACAGAAAAAAGTAGAAACTGCCAAAAGCAAGATTTGTTATCAAGTCTTAATTCGTCTTCATTGTGTGTTTTTGCTATGACAATATTTAATGTTTTGCAGACTGTGCCATTCTGAGTGTGGGAGTGAACATGAGTAAGAAAGAGTAATAAATGATCCAGTATGTCATCTCATATTCATGTTTCAGTGTCTGATCATAAACCTTAATGGCACACACCTCAGACTCTGCTATAAAAACAGAATTTCCTTTTAGGTAGTTTATGTACTGTAACATTCTATTGCTCCACAAAAACATATGTATCTTTACAAAAATTCTGAAAGGTTATTGCATGTATTGTCCTGTGAAAACATTGAATAAAAGATTAAAGCCAGGAATGTCCACTAATTTCAGGAACCAGAACTTGAGAGTCAGAACTTGATTCTTCTGAGAAAATAATGCCTTAGTTTTTTTCAAACAGCATCACATGACTACCCTAGTTTATGTCAACTTACTTTTAATAAAACAATAAAAAAGAAGTTGACTGAGAGTTTCTACAAAACAAATTGACTCCACTGATTCAGTAGTAAATACACTATTTTTATATCCATCAAAATGTTTTCTATCAAATCAGATAAAACAGAAAAAGGTAAAAGATCACTGCCATGAATCCAAATCTGACACTATGAGAGTGATGAACATGAGCAGCAGCTGCAACACCTCTACACAGACAGCAGAAATGTTACTGAAGTTTAGAAATCCATAGGAATTAGAGTGAATAAAGACCCTTCAGCTTCCTAACTAGTGTTTTCCCTTGTCATGTCACAGTTTGATCAACTCACTCTAGATCTATAGTACTTCACTTTCAACATTACACCTCTTCTTTCATATCTGGCATCCTTCCCCTCCCCTGATGCCCTCCTACCACTCTACCCCATTTTAAGTCTTTCTTCTATCCATTAAGTTTCTTCATTTTTCTTTCATCATTCTCAAGTATCAAACATCTTCCTTTTTCTTAATTCCTTACACTTTTGTATTAGAGTTGGGCCTTTTCTTCCACCTTTTCTAGAGGATGAGACAGAGAAAGAGGAGCATGGAGAAAACAGAAGTGTCCTTATGTTTGCTGTTTCTGCTCTATAGCCATGAAGTCTCAGATAAGAAATAAAGGTCACTTAAGTTCCATGTGTTTAAGTGTACATCACAGACATCCCAGACCTACACTACATACTGCATGCACATGGCTATGACAGGGAGAGCATTTATGATATATTCCAGATGCGTAGGATTGACTGCACATGTCAATATCATGTGCAGAACACCCCTTACTTTTGATATCAGACAGGTAGAAATATATTAAAGATTTTCTATGGGGTATGGGATTGCTAAATCCTAAAAGTATGCCCTGCACCAGCAAGAATTTGAATCCTCAAGCATACAAAAGAAAATCTAAAACCAGGGAAAACAAGATTAGAAAATAGTCTGATAACAGAATTAATTGTGACATTTTGTAAGGAGGACAAACTTTTGCCTCATGGATTAAAACTGTTATCTGATCATCCTAAGTACATCAGAGTCAAATGGTCATGACTCAGACTGCTAACCCCTTATGGCAGAAGGTAAGACTATACAGCACTCAGAAGAATTTAACTCACAAAATCCTTTATACTTCAATGTTACTCTTTTTATATTTTAAATTTTAGACTCGACTGATCACAGTTCAGTGTCTACACATCAGCAATCACTCTTGCAAGTTACCTTTCAGTCTGTAACGAATGAACTCTGTCACTTCAACACGCATGCAAAGAAAAGGAAAAAGAGGCATAGAAGATGTTAGAAATAATGAGCATAATTAGTCGCTGGTACCACAGGATAGCCCAACAGTCTTTGAAGCCAATGGCAGCTATGCTGCTGAGTTCAGAAGCATAAGGAGGACCTAATGAGCAAATAATAACTGAAGTTCTGTGGAAGAGTAGGAGAACAGATAACGACAGTAAATCCATTAAAGAGGGATAAAAAGTTTTGAAAGTTGAGCAAAGGAACTACTTGAAGGAATTTTTTGTTCATACTTGTTTCTATCATATACTTGGAAATTAAAATCACATTAACACATTGTCAGTGCAATTTTTGAGATAGCTGTGTTCTCCAACTGCTAATTAATAAATAACTCCTCCATGAAAATTGTCTTATAATTTTACAGGGCTTTAAAAAGTAAGAAGCCAGTGCAATAATGACCATATTTGATGTTCTACAATATTTTTTGCAGAATACCCTGCCTCATATTGGCATAGTTGGTAAGTGACAAGTGGAATAATGATATGCCAGAGTTCATACAATTGACATAAAAATAAAATTAAAAATAAGTGTTTGTAAATTGTTTTACCCAGCCTAGGTGGGGAGGAAGTTGAATGGTTCATGATAAGTTCCACTGAAGTTAAATTAACCAAGAAGAATTCTTGCACTTCTGGTTCATCATCCTACAAAACACAAATCCAGTTTATTCTCTTTTCATTTCCTTTAAGAAACCATCACAGAAGTTGCCAAAAAGCAATACACTAGAAGTCTCTGACCTTATAGCAACACCAGAATTAATTTATGTTTCCATTCTCCTGGAACACTTTTATATAAAAATATTTTATCTTGAATGAATTATGAAGTAAGACATTATATTTAATGGAAAAGACTAGAGGTGACACTGAACTAGACATGTGAATAAATTTCTGCTCAACTTTAAAGGCACAAATACCAACCACCTATAAAGCAAGAGCCTGTAGCAAACAATGAATTACACTGGTCTGAATATTAGAAGATGAAGTCTTCATGTGAAAGCTAAATTTCATTTAACTGTAAGTAGCACTGTTTTGTGTTTGTATTTGTCCTTTTGTGATATTACCATTAAAGACAAAAACCATCTTTCTAATTTACAATAAAATCCGTAACTTCACGTAATATAGCTTGCAAGCTTCAGGTTCCACAATATTACTTTTCAGCTGTCCTACAGATAAGTATAGAGTAAAAGGATATAGCATTTACCTCTAGAACAGTAACATTTATGGCAGCTGATGTTTCTCCTTCTTCCAAAATCACTGAGTCAGAAACTGCTACGTAATCAGCTCCTGGTTCAGCCAAGGTCCCCTCCGTCTGATTACTTAAGGGGACCAATCCTGGAACTGTGGCATATGTAATATTAATAGCACCTGTTCAAAATGGGACAAAAAAACCCCATTCTTTTTCAATTCTTATGTAATGCTCATTAAAACAGACAAAGAATAGAAATCAAATGCTCATTGATAAAATTAAAAGCATAACCAGACAGATTAAGACATTCATCTGGAGCCACTAGGATTTATTCCATTCAGTCCAGCCTTTAGTGATTTGTCCAACATCACAAGACTCAAAAAGCATCAGGTTCCAATGTATTCATATATTTGAGGTGCTGTGGACAGCAAATATGACATTACATACCTAGGACACCTAATGTATTATTAATATCAGGTTAAGTGCCAAGGGAAGTAGAGTGTTTCAGCAACAACTGATGTCTAAGAAAGGCTCTAAGGACAGTGCTAAATATAGTTTTCTTCCCAGAAAGACTAACACAGAAGTTGATAGAGAATAAAAATTAGGGGCACACTGATAAATTTTACTAAAGGAATAAGCTAGACTTAATTTTTTTTTTAATAAGAAAGCCACATCTCATTAATCTGCCAGAGTAAGTCAAATTGCAAATCTAAAGAGAGTGATCCTGGAGATAAAATGGCAAATGAAACTCAAAGCTACTCTGTGTGAAATAAAACACAAGGTATAAAAGAATCTTAGTTTCAACAAATAATGATGGAATTCAATTGAGAGATATTACATTTAAAAGGGATTCTTAGAATAAATTACTAGTTTCCTGAGTGGTGGCAATTTAGATACTGATTGACATTAAAAAAGAAATGGGAAAACATAAATATACCATTAAAATTCCTTTACAAATCTATGGTGTGTCCAGATCTTGAATGTTTGTTTTAACTGTTCACTTCACCTCAAAACAGGTAAAAAAAACTAAAAGAGATTACCAGTGAGGTCTAAATATAGTCTAAAAATATAATAGAAAATAATTACCCATGCTATCTCTCAATGAAAGTCAAAATCTTCAGGAAACAAACACAAGGAAGTATTTTGGAACACAGCAAATTTTTGAAGTTATTACCACTTAATTTAATTTTAAAAGGACAGATTGATTTAAAAACAAATACAGAATTCTTAGGGGAGGCATGCATTGAATTCAGAAGCATCACTGTAACTTTTTCCATGGGATACTCCTAAACTTTCAGATTGTGGAAATTTATAGAGGGCATGACATAGGAATAATTTTATGAAAGCTCTTCTTCTTGTATGTTTTATATCTTCTGGATAGACCAACACTTCGAGACAGATTTGTTAGGATGTAAAAGTACAACCCTAAGAGCCAACGAGCTGTGTCATAGCTCCCAGACCCCTTGCTGTGGAACTAAAGGCTGTGGCTTCAGTTTTAATTAAAGCTTGGTTTCTAAGCCTGCAGTAAGGGACTTAGATGTTCTGAAAATATCAAATGTCTCCAAGATTTTCCAAAATTTCTAGCCTCCCTGTCATGGCTTTCATTTGTCTAATGATTTTGAAAACAAAATTTAATTTCTCTCGGAGATGTTATACAAACCTAGAGATCCAAATTCTCTGTTAATAAAAAGCTGAACTGTTTTGTTTTCCTCTGGAAGTAAAACTACCCTGGATGGAGAAGCAAAATTCAGTACTCCATGTGGTTCATCACTAGCTTCTACTGTCAGAACAGCTTCATATCCTTGACTATCCAAAACGGCAGCACCAGAAGGAGAAACCCCTGCAAAAGAATCAATGGACTACAGATAATAAAATGTTATGTAAATGAAGTTTTGTCTTCTATTACTGTTATTATTAGGTACAAATGACAGCCAGTAACACTGAAAATGAAATCAAAAAACCAAACACATGATGCACTCACTGAAGTTTAAAGATGGTTTGAATGTATAAGCAATTGGATTCTATAATAAACAGAGGAACATTCAATGACAGCAAGAATTGTATGCATAATAAGTATAGAGTTCAAGACTGTATTAAGAAATGAGGAAACCTATCAGTGCTATGTATCAACTTTCCTAAAATTATTCTATTGTAAAAGGAAGGCTTTTCTAGGAATTCATTCCAAAAGTTAAAATTATATTAACCTTCTCAATCATTCCATTAAGAAATTACTAGAAGTGTTGCCCTGGTGAATAACTGTATTAATTTATACTAATCCTGAAGGACTACAAGAGTGAACAAATTATTAAGGCAAGTTGGCAAGGCACCTAGCAGCAACACCACCCATATCAAGTTAGTTTGGTGTTTAGACTTTCATTCCCATTTAACAAAGGGTGTGGCAGAAGGGATGTGGTTTCATGCTTCTTTTCTCATTACAATTTCAATGGAAGAGTAAAATATTCTGACCTCCTGGAATTCAGAGACAGATCAGAAAGACAGCTTGATAGACAAGATTTTTTACAAACATAAAATGATCCAGTTAATTTATAGCACCTGTATCATATGTATACATACACACACAGAAGTATCAAGCCTGTTTCAATAAAATGTGAAAAAATATTGTATAATTTGCAACATTTTCAATATTCTTAGTCCTACGCTTCCAAAATGGATTAATACACATGAAAATATTAATGTGTAATAACTGTTAAATGGCAGTTTTAAGATATAGGAGGCTGTTCTGCATTACCTTCTGTTTTGATGTTGTATAGGATGATCCGGTATTCTTCTTTTTCTTCAGGAATATGATCATCCAGCAAGTGAACATACAATGTTGTATTCAATGTCCCCTATAAATTTTATTGATGAACTGATTAGTCATTAGTGTGTAGAGTACAAGTAATACCATTCTATCATATATATTTTGAACAATACTTTTAAGAAATGTCAAGTTAGAATATTGAAAACTACAAACTCCCTGCAGTTTAATCTCATCAAGAAAAAAAGGGACTGCTATAAAAACATATTTGTTTCTTCACTTCATATTACAATATTCTCTTATAGCCATTAGATTTCCTGAGGACTCACCTCAGGAAAAAAAAGCATTCCAGAATAGTTTTCAAAATTTTGTTTTACATTATGTCCAACTATCTTCCATTCAACAGTAACATTTCCCAGTCCTGGGGCAGTTCTTACAATATGGAATTGCAGTTGTTCTCCTAGGAACAAAGGACAAGATGCAATATTTTTGGGTTTGGTCTTCTACAATTCATCTATTCAAATGAAAAGCCAAAAATAAGAATCACAGTTAAAATATTTTTTCTGGAAAACCGTAATATTTTTGCTAGTGAGATTCCCAGCAGTTATGTAACACCTTCATTTTTAATATTGAAACAAAACCCCCATAAATCTAAACTTTTTCCTCCTTGGTTTTTCTGATTGTAGTTCACTCTTGGAAAGAACTGTCAAAATATAAAGGAACCTGGTACATATAACTGCTATCAAAATACGCCCAAAAAGAAGACAGTATCTGTCTGTGAACTACACAAAAGAATAAATGCTGTACACATAGCTCTACCACAGAGTTTTCTACAGCAGATAACTGGCAAGAAATATCAATGTTCCTAAAATCTGCAGTGTCTTGTAACTTTAGAGAGTGCATGCAGAAAAACGCTGAAAGTTACATTTATGTGAGTTTGAATTTACAAATGTTATCAGTGTTAGAAAACATCCTGAAAAGAATGACAATTCATAATTTTAAAAGGACAATATATAGAAGCAAAATATTAATGTTTCATAATTTAAAATACATTTTTAACAATTTATCATAATTTCAGAGGTAATAAGTATCAAATGACAATGTGTATCTATAGGAATTAATTATGCTATTTTTTCCACATTTATAATAATTAATCAAATGGTCACTTAAAGAGTAAACTCTTTAGAAAACTAGAGAAATCAAGAAAATTTATACAATTTATAAATTAATAAATATCAATATACATTTATACAAAATAATTTTTATATAGCATTAAATATTTTAAATATGGGCACGTAAACTTAACATATAAATATGAAATAGATCAGCAGGCAACATTAGTAAAATTTCACAATACATTTACTTTAGAGGAGAGATGTTTATTTATAATACGTAAGTGTAATGCATCTGTATGTAAACAATATTTTTCCAGTTCACAGAATGGAAATTTGCCAGTATATAGAGTGTAGAATTAGTTTTCAAAGACATTAAATATGCAGAAATTTATAATCTTGGGATGCTTGTAAATAACCATGCAAATTTAGTTCCATTCTCATCTGACTGAAAATTACTTTCCTAGTACTGCTATAAATTGACTTGTACTTTTTTTTTTTTTTGGTGTTGCAAAACTGGGAAGAATTCCATCTTTTAATTTTTATTATGTACACACTTAGCAGCCACCCCAGTGAGAAACACTGAGATACACCTGTGAAAGGGAAAGAGCAGATATGGTGTTCTTAGTCCATGGCATACAAAATTGAGCAGCACAGCTACTCTCTGACTGTGTAATTTAAACACCAAATTGGGACATTTGTCTGGTTATTCTGGTATATTATATTGCAGGACAGTATTGAACATCTAAAACTGGCTGAAAAAATTATCATTTTCTGGATGGGTTCTCTGTTTGGTACGGAAATATTTGAGAGATGCCAATATACTGGCTACCAATGAGAGAGATATGAACAACAAACTTCAGGAGCACTTAACATAATAAACTGAAAACATAAAATTGCAAAGAAGTAATAGAAAAATTGTACAGACCAATTTTCCAATACATAGAATTAGTATGTTATCAGTTTGATCATTTCAAACTTCATTTAAGCATTGTTTTAAGTTGTCCCACACTAGTTATAAGAGTGCAAAGGAATTAAAAATTTATTGACATCACAAGAATTCTGCTTCTACAGTAAGATATCTGAGGACAAACTGAAAGTTTACTGGTTCCCCTAAGGCTAATTTGTCATAGCATTTAACACTGCCCTGAAATCTATACTATCCTATTTGAGAGTTTTGCATATCCATTGCAAACAAGTAAGTATTTGGCAGAAAAACAATTACTTTAGTATCATCACAGAACACACAATTTAGACAAAGGTTATTTCAATATAGCAGTATGTAATACAACAAATTTTCACTGAAGACTGGAACACAATAATATATTACTGTGCTCAGAACCCTTATACCCTGTAATCCAAGGACCAAAAAGAAACCTGAAGTAAAATTTGTCACAATTAAAGACCCTCCAGTAGTCAGGTACTGACTGCTGACAGTTCAGCCAGCTTTACCAAAATCGTTGTCATTCCTATCCAGTAAGGAATACTAACACAAACACTAATTGAGTTCTGAAGATTAAAAGTATTATTAGGTTAATTTCACTATTTTGTCTTTTTAGTTTTAATATTTCACCACATTAAATCTTTCTTTAGATTTCTGCATTTATCAAGGAGAAGAAGGGGACCTCATCCATTTTCCTCTTGTTCCTTATTCCAAGCTACTATAGTGTGTTTTCATCTAATGCAGCCATTGCCACAAGACTATTGCATGCTCTGCCTGTACTTAAACGCTGCCCTTGCCCTCAGTATGGTGATTGTGTGAACTGCACATATGCAGGTAACACCAAGACAGCCATGATCCACAGCTGTGAAGAAAAGATTGATTTCATTATTTAACTGGCTAAACATACACTGCCAAGATTATTCCATATTAGAAGGGCAATAAGTGCCCAGGCCTGAGCGCTGTGTTACATACCAAAGGGCTTGGATCATGGACAAGTCCGTCACCAGGATGTGTTTTATCAACCCTCTTAACTCCCTTCCCCCCTTACAAAGAGGTCCAAGTCTATGGGAGAGGCTTTTAAGTCTTTAACAACATCCTGTTCTGTGAGGAAATTCCATTTCTTTTCAGTTGACAGCCAACAATCCAGAGCAAACACAAACATATGAATTTTCTCACACTGAGTACTTTCTAACATCTCCCAGGTGTAGTGTTGGTCTCTAAGTGAAAACAATTCTAAAAGTAACTTATTTTTCTGTTTCCTCACCAATGTTCTGGTTTTCAACCCTTTCCTCATCACAGTGATAAATAATATGCACAGCTTGAAAATAATACTGATTTACTTAACAGAAACTGCTCAATATTATACCAAAAATAAAAGAGAACAATACTTGGATTTATGCCTGATAATTTTTGCTTTCATAACAACCAACTTGATAATGAAAATTAAATAAAAACACTGAAATCAAATTAAGATCATAGCTCTTCCCTTTTTTTAATCAAGGGAACTAGTTTGGCTGTTTTTTCTTCCTATAATGCACTATTTTTCACAAGTTGGAGAAATTGGAATGAGTTATAGCACTATATACACACTATATATGGCAGAATATTTCAGCTTCAAATAGCAAGCATTTTCAGGCTATGAATAATGTTTAACCAGTGGAAAGTATGTAAGGTCATCATAGTCTTCAGGAATGAGATGGTTTGTATTAATTCTTTGCGCTCATTAACATCTGTTCTTAGACTGCCCGACTGCAGCTGGCTTGGCAGGCAGATCAGAACCACTAATGAGGAGTAATAAAGGATGGAATCTGGGCACACTAGAATTAACACAAACCATATCTAAATAAAAACCAAAAGCTTATGGCGTCATTTCATGATGGGAAAAAAAAAACAGCCCATCTTCTTTTGAGACAGACTTTTTCTTTTAACAGAAAATTAGGTGCACACATTCCTGGAGAGCAAATTTCTATTTTGTCCATTTTCTATACCCATCAGTTTACACATCAGAAAAATATGAGACTGCAATACACTGAGATTTCAGAAAAGGCTACCAAAAGCAGTCAACATTTGTAGTGTTATTGTCCTATGTAGAATTCTATCAAACTCTAGGTAAAACATGCAACATGCTCTCTTAAAACACTAGTCATGACTGATGACACAGTCATGACTGAGTTATGACATCAAGATTGTCACACTCCTAGAATGAGCTAACATGAAAAATATAAACAGAAATTTTAGAAAGGTTGCAGATTTTATCCTACTATTTTCCTGTGGGAATATTTTCTAGATGATTTAAAATTAATTGTAAGTCAGTGATAGATAACATTTGCTTAAGACTAGGTGTGTATGACAGGTGTGTATATACAGTTCTGGAATATGGTATAAATTAATAAGATGAAAAATGATAAAAGGAGCTTAGAAATGCAATACTAATAGAAGCAAGGCATAACCTTCAGAAAAAAGAAAGGAAAGAATAGATGGTGATATATAAAATGGTTTGGAAATGGTCTATTTATCTTTCCCACAGATTTCATGTAAATGCTATGTTTGCAAGAGTTAAAAATAAAAAAAACATCTGCTAAGTATATGGTTATTCTCTGTTTGCTGGCATTCTCTGAACAGTGATACAACCACTGAATCATTATCAACAGGAAGCACAGAGATGGAAGACCATGTTAAACAGAGTGTGGTCAACATAGAGAACTCACCTTCATGACCAATAACAGACCTTCCAGCTGTCTGGAAGCTAATGATTCCTGCCACATTGTCACTTGCCAGGATAACTACTGTGACAGTGTCAAAACTGGGCAGAATCCTACTCCCCCCTTCGGTATGGACCAGGCTGATTATAATGCTTTCATTATCCTCAGGCTCTGGATCATCTAAAATGGTCAGTGTGACCATCTTTTTTGTTTCACCTACAAGTAAAAGAACATAGACATACTCATGTGTTCACATGAAAATCACCTTTTAAAAAGAAAGATGTAATCATCCGCTCATGTAGTAAATACTTAAATAACATAAAAAAAGACATGAAGAATCTTTATTTATTTACCTGTTTGAAAGCTATTGAATGTCATTATGAAGACTTATTCAATTACTAATGAAAATTGATATTAGGCAATGCAATTAAAAATTATTAAACATACATTGTAGAAATTAACAATGTAGGCGTAATTTCTCAATGTCTGGAATTCTTATTTGCTTTATAAGTTCTCTGGCTTTCAAATTTTAATTAGAAAAGGGGAATATAATTCTTGCCAAAAAAACTACCAAGTAAATATATTTTCTGATGAACCAGATACAGACATATGTACATGAAATTTGACTATTTACTGGACCAGGAAATGCATTAAAATGGGCTGTCATGGTGTTAGTTACCTGTCTTCTGTAATATCAAAGAATAGCAATGTAAGCAGCAAAGACAATCAATTACCAGTCTCTATAATACATTATTATAGTTTGCAGCACAATTCTTTTGGTCATTGCACATACATAACATAATCTCATTATTATATCCGTTTACCAGACACAATTTTTTTTTTTTATACTGCCTTTCAATGTATTTTGAAAATACATTTAGTAAACATATGAACACTAATATAATTACATGTCAGCTTCCTAATCACTCCTCGCAACACTTCATTTGAGTTCAGATGATTTAACAAGCCAAATGAATACTAGAATCTTTACTACACTCCCACAGACTGTCTTCAAAGCAACTGTTCAATCATCTCAGACTTTGCAAATAAATAATACATCCATCATGTTGCATAGTGGTTAAGTAATGCCTGCCATAGTCTTGTGTTTGCAATTTTTTAAATATCCTGTTCTGTTGCAAAATCAGTACAATCTCAGAATCTAAAAAGTTACATCATTAAAAATTAGTACTGTACTGACTGAAGATTAACAAAAGACCACTTAGGCCTGATTCTCATTTTCATTATTTTCAATATAACAACTATTTCAGCAATATTATTCTTAATTTATTTAGTAAAAATGTTATCTTTATAAGGCACACTGCAATATTTCTTTAAAAATACTTCAGTATTTATACTCTTTTAAGTCTCTGTATGTGTGTATTTGTTTTATGTTTTTCTTTAGTTTTAGACAAGAGAAGCTAGTACAAAACCTTGCCTCACCTTCAGCAAACACCAGAATCTCACCAACACCCACAAAATCCAAGTTTGGGGTAGCAGTTCCACCGACAACACGCCATTCCACTGCCACCTGTCCCAGGCTGCCTTCTGTCCTATGAATCATTAGCTGCACACTGGCCTGAGGGTGCTCTTCTACTTCAATATACAGACCTTCCTCTGTTGCATTGGGACTTACACTGTAGATCTTAAATACTCCAAAGGCATCCCCATTCATCATTATGATAACTGTGGAAGTATTTGGCTGTCCAATAGTTGGCTGATTTTTTAAGCTGGCTGAGATGTTCATCAGTTCAACTTTTAACAGGAGTATAGTGAATTTTTCATCCAACTCTGGTAGGCTGTCAGGGAGTATGGTAACTGTGAGATTTGCAAATTCTTCCTCCTCCTGCATGATGGCCCACTCCCTTGTGATAGATTCATAATCACTACCAGCGATGGCTTGTGTGCTAAACAGAGTGGATGCACTGCTGCTGTTTTTCTTGTAGGTCCATAATCCTGACCTGTTAGTTAATGGCCTGATCTCTGCTGTCAGCCAAAGGCAGAGAGGAATCTCAGAGGCACTGGAAAATGTGAAGGCTGAACATGCTTGTTCTTTTAGGCACTGAGTTGCACAAGCATAGAGTGGGTCACTTGCTCCCGACACATTCACTCTGGTCATGGATGGATGGTCAGGAATTCCTTGCACCGGAGACTCATAATATGCCAGGATATCCTCACCTTGCTCAATGGCAAGAGCTATGATGTCAGTCTCAGAAGTGCTGTAAAATATTTTCAGCTGACCAAACCTTCCCCCACTAAAAGACATTAAAATAAAAATGTTATGTTAGCTGGTGAAGCATGTCCAATATCTCTATGTTACTGGGTAAAGAATAAAAATTAACAAAATTAACTAACCCTTTCTGAATTGCTGAAAAGTTACAAATATCTAATTAAAGTGACTTCCCTTGAAGCTAGTACCAGAATTGCTGAAAAGTTACAAATAGCTAATTAAAGTGACTTCCTTTGAAGCTAGTACCAGAATAACTAAGTAATTGTTGGGTGTTTTTTGAGAGCAAGTTTGATTGTTTATAGCTTGGGTTGCGTCTGTAAGATGTGCATGTTTGCAAACATTTGTTTCTAGGAATTAACTTTGTCTTCCTAGAACTGTCAAGGAAAAAAAACCCTGTGCTGTCCATATTGTCATCGTTCCTCCTAGGAACAATGACATATGCAAATACTTATACAAGGGCATGACATTTAAAATTATGGCCAAAAAACCCAAAAAAACCCCAAACCAAACCAACAACAAAAAAAAGAGATTCAAAATCAGCCAATCTTATACAGACCTTCTCCTGACTGTGATATTTGCAAGCAAATTTCTTTCTAGGGGCTCCTGAATTCGATATGAGGATTGATGAAAGAAAACTGTGCCAAAAGGATTATCATTGGCAGGTATTACAATATTTGCCACGCCATCTAACCCGATACCACCACCGTTGGAGGCCTGAGTTAATTCCACGCGGACAATCTCAAAAAGAAAAAAAAGAAAAACAAATAATGAAGCTAAACAACTTTTACCATTTCTAAAACTAATCACAAGCAAGCTTCTTGCCATAATATTTCTTATTTTGATCTGCACACATTTCTCAAACAAGTTAAAACTCTAATACTATTCAAGAGCGACATAATTGCTCAACTTACTTCTTCTACTTCTGGAACATCATCAGCCAGGATTTCCAACTGCAACATCTGAATGGCTTCCCCAGGGGCAAAAGTAATATTCCCTGTGGTGACCTGCAAGTCATCACCAGCAGGATGTCCATTAATGGTAGCAGCCCACTGAACAGTAACATTACCCAGTGTCCCAGCATTGCGGATTATTGGCAGATTTACGGTTACTGATCCAAATTCAGGCTCCTCCACAGTGAATTCAGTGTTCTGAAAAACTGAAATATGCCACAGGGAGATGAAGTGCTTTAACAACAAAACTGAAAGTAAATATATCAGTTCCTGAAGTACAGAGTTTTGTTTTACTTGATTGCATTTACTTGCACAAATAAATCCCTTTTAATCAAATTTAAACCTAAAAGAAAATTTTCAATACTCACATTTTCATCTGCAGAGAAAATTAGCATGAAAATTAAGCCCTCATCCATAAAGTCTGTTACAACAAACCCATTGTTTGAGGCTCATCACGCCCTGTTTCTAAGGTCTTAGAATATAATTTCATAATTATTCCCAGCAGAGAAACTCTTTACCAGATTTCATGTCACTAACTGAAGAAATAAATTGCAACAACATAACATGGCTTATGTTAAGTAGAAGTCAAAGAACTACAGAATGGGTCAGGTTGGAAGGGACCTGGTGAATAACTGGGTTCAAGCTCCCTGCTCAAGCAGAGTCATCCCAGAGAACACAGCACAGGAGTGTCTCTAGACAGTTCTTGGATGGCTCTGTTGAAGGAGACTCCATAACCTCTGTGGGCAATCTGTTCCAGTGTGTGGTCACCTGCACAGTAAAGCTCTTCCTCATGTTCAGGTGGAACTCTGTGCATTAATTTTCGCCTGTTCCCTCTTGCTCTACAGCTTGGTGCCAAGAAGCTCAATCCGTTTGACTCCCTCCCTTCAGCCATTCATTCACATTGATAAGTCCCCTCTCAGTCGTCTCTTCTCCAGAGGCCCAACTCAGGCCTTTCTCATCAGAGACATGCTCTAGTCCCTGAATCATCTTTTTAGCCCTCTGCTAGACCTGCTTGCTCCAGAAGCTCCAAGTCTCTCTTGGACTAAGGAGCCCAGAACTGGACACAGCACTCCAGACATGCCTCACCAGGGCTAAGTAGAGGGGCAGGATCACCCCCCTCCACCTTCAGGCAATGCTCTTCCTATTGCACCCAAAGTCTCTCTTATATTATACTTTTAATTTTTAAGAATTAAGGTAACTATTAATCTACAATTATTTATTTTTCCTATGTGTTCTTTCTTTCCTCTACTGCCTTCTAATGGAACAATAAGAACTAAATTGAGTACTGAAGGGGGAAAAGAATAAGCCAAAGTAAAAAGGAGAAAAACAAAACAAAAAAACCCAAACCAAACTAAAGTAAAAAACCCCAACCCAACAAAAAAAGAGGTAGATTTCTAAAATAATAACTAAATTTTTGAAATCACCAAAATTCTTCTCAAAACTTGTATAATCAAACTTATTTTGTAAAGTAGGCACAGTTCATTTTATTAATAACAGACAGAAGAAAAATTAAAGTAGTTGACAAAAAGTAAGAGAATGTAATTTATTTTCTCTTTATAGTTTTCAATTTCCCCAGCTTTTTTAATCTGCTTTAGCTGATTATCTAGTAAAATAAAGATACCAAAGTGTTTAAGCAATAGATATTAGAATGCAGATTTTGGCTTAAACTTAGAACGGGAATGTGGCACTTTCAATTCATAAGGAACTAAGAAAGTAAACTAAAATCCATCTACCTCCATTAAAAGATTCCAAAATCCTACTATATCAGTTGAAAAAATTGTATTTTTTGTTATATTAAAGCCCCATTACTCCTTTATTACATGCTTTAATTCAGTTTACCTAATCTTTTCCTTTACTCTCTACAGTCACACTTCCACTTCCGAATGTTTTTATTCAGTTGCCAAGTACCACCTCCCCCACAAACCCTCAAAAAAACCATTAACAGAAGAAAGAAAATATGTACTCATTTACCAAAGGATCCAAATGGGTCATCAGAAGCCTCAATAGTTATGATTGCCCTCGTCAAAGATCCGAGCAAGGCTCCTCCTGTTGTTTGATTCAGCAGCTGAACATAAAATGACTCCTCAAGTTCAGGATTGATATCATTAATTATATAAATTGGCACAGCTTTACTTGTTTCCCCTTCTAGTAAGACAACATCTGATGAAGCTACACTGTAGTCCTCACCTAAATTGTAAATGAAAACACCCAAAACAATAAAAGCCAGATAATAGCAATGCTTCATGATTCAGTGTGGTGAACATTATCAGTAATATCCTCTCTTTGCTTATACATGCATTCTTCTGTGGCTTTTTTCCTTTATCTCTATACCCAGACAACAAGTTTTTGTTTGTTTTTTTGGTTTGCTTTTGATTTTGTTTGGTTAGTTTTTCAGGGTTTGGTTTTTGGTTTGTCTTTTTTTCTTTTTCATTTCTTTCTTTGACTTTCCATTGCCTTTTAGATATCTGGATGGATCAAAATAAAACTTGGTTTGACCAATAACAGAGTGTGCACTGTTAGACCAAGAGGTAGTTACAAAAGGTCCATTATGGTCTGCTTTTACAAGGTCACACTACCAAGATGTTTCTGTCTTTGATTTATAATTGCTGTCTGGCTTTCCAAGAGATAAAAGTGAACAGAACCACCTTTGTCAAAGCAGATTTCAGTAATGGGCACAGCTTCTGTCAACCTCACTTTAGACAAACTTGTCTTGACTGTCTAGAGGAACATCTGTGATACACCAGATTACAGCTCTGCTTCAGAAACTCACTGAAATCATACTCTGATCTAATTCTAGCTACACATTTAATTTATAACTGTCTGTTACATAAAAATTAAATGAAAATACCAGTTCTCAGAGCATATCCCACCCATCTATTCAATTTGAACATAGCTGAAATACAGTGTGCTCAATTTGTAACTGTCCATGTGATTTTGATCCTGCAGACTTCGTAAGTTTCCTCCTTTCTTTATGTACCTTCTCTACAGCAGGGACCGACTGGAGAAGTTTACATTCCATTTACAGAAAAACAAGTCTCCTTGGGTTTTGATTGATTTTTCCCAATTTGTTTTACAGCTGAGACCCCAACTCTCATTTCCTCTCCAATAAGCTCAACTAAGATGCGTGGTGGGTTTAAATATGTACACGGGACTAAACAGTAGTTATATATACCACAATAGTACTTCTGGAGGGGCTGTTAAGTGGTGGTGGACTACTAAGCAAACAAACACTCCAATTCCTTCCCTCATTTCACTTTTAGATTCTCCAGTGACAATGCATAAGCTCTCCCTCAGGTCTTGGATTCATGTTTGTAAATACAGTCAATGCCTCACTGCTTTATATTTCATACTTGTTATATATAATAGAGCATTCAATACACACTTGTATGTTCCAGCTTTAACACAGATTGCATACTTAGCTATTTTGCTTTCTTACCAGCAGTTGCAGTTATTGGCATAGCTTTAAATTTCACAGAAACATCTGAAAATATTCCCCCAGTCCTGGTTACGTTAATGATTGGTCCAACATAATTTTCAGCAACTCGCACGGTTGAAGCTGAAAGCTGAAGTGTTCCAAAAGCATCATCATTGGCATTGATAATCACGTGAGCTATTGTCTCACCCCCTAATCCAAGTCGAGGAGAATTCATAACTGAAATATAAAGAAAACATAGTGAAGGGGTGCCTGAAATACTTGCTATTCATGGTCATAGAGTTCATAGGCATACATATCAGTTTGGTTGGTTTTAGTTTTCATGAAAATTATCTTTTCTACAACTGGACAAAGCATAGCTAGAAACCATGTCAAAATACACGTGTTTGAATTACATTCTGGCAAAAAATCCCAATTTTTAGTAACATTATTCTACCATGCTGTGGAGCATTGAAGCCATAATTTTTTTTAAAAGATGAGGTACTGTGAATTTATTTATTAATTTATTTATTTATCCATAAGGTCAATTGTAAGATCATTACAGTCTAGAATAATTTCAGTTTTACTCTTGATATGATGAAATACAAGTAAGATTTCAACTCCAAGAATTGAATTGAACTCCAACTGCAATTACATTTGAAGTTTCCCTTAATCTGGGGGCAAGGGCAGCAATTAAACGTGCCAAGAATCTTTGAAGCACAAATCAGGCTGTAATGACCTGAATTTATCTGAATGAGAAATGAAGTAAAAACTGCCAACACTAAGAAAACAGCACATCACTAATTCTTCATCACTTTTTTTATAAGACTGTTCTGTATTTTAATACGAAAATCTAGCTTAGCTATTTCCTACTACTGAACTTTCAGAAACAATGCTAAATGAGCAGGTATTAGTCCACAAGCAAATACTGTAACATATTTGGCCTGAAAGACCTTGGTAAGATGCAAATATAAAAGGGATAAAGAAATGCTCATGCGTTTCCAATAAAATCCTGTGTAAAAGGAAATAAATGCCAACAGGACACAAGCCAGGTAACTCAGAAATAACTATACAGAGTTTGGCAGAGGTAAAGAGTTCTTCATTTATCTTGCTGCATTTTCTCCTTTGACATATAAATATTAACCTTTATATTGTAGGTTTTATGTAAGACACTTACTTGGCCGATCCTGAACTTTCTTGATCAAAACAATACTGCTTAGCTCCACAAAAACAGATTCTGACCTCTCAGGATCATCATCATCCAAAATAGGCAAGGATATTGTGGCCTCACTTTCATTGGTTGCAAAGATCACATAACCTGTAATGGGTATGTAGTCTTTTCCCTCTGTTGCTCTGACAACATCAGGTGGAAGAAAGGGTGACTTTTCCTCATCACCAATAGTTCTGTATTTCACCATTACTGTACCGAGGAGACCACCGCTTCTTAAAACTGTCAGAGAAATATTTTTTGTTTCTTCCTCAACTTTTATTGGTCTGTTTTGCTCAGAAAAGATGAAGACTCCATATGGATCATCATTGGCTAATATAGTTAATGTTGCATTAGTATGATTTCCAAGACGACCACGGGAGACATTGACGATTAAAACTGAAAACATCTTATCCAATTCGGGAACATCATCAGGAGCAACCTGTACTGTAATATTTGCTCTCACTTGGCCAACATCGAATGTTACATTCCCATCTGTAGAGATCAAGTCCTTGGTAAGATCGCAGGCTATGATCCAATGCAATGACACCTGAGATAAGGCCCCGTGAGTTCTGACAACCTAAGCAAAACATATAAAGATGTGCATATTTTTGTTCTATGAGAAAGAAAAACATAGAAGTGTGAAATGCAATTAAGCAAAGACATTAACTTAATAAGGTAAAGATAAGTGTGTGTTTTAAAAACATGTAATTTTTATAATCTTGCTGAACTTGTCAACACTTATCTTAAGTAGTAGTCCCTTGATTCTAAACAAGGAGAAGATTTTAAGTTTTTGGATACTATTAACATTTTAGATTCAAGCTGAATAATTCACATTAGCAAACACTGCGTGACTGGAAAAAGAGATGCTCATGACAAAGTTGTTATAAACCCCACAAGCTAATGACAAAAGCATCACAGAACACCAGTATAAACAGACAGAAGAGAACCATGGAGCAAAATATGAGACTCAAAGCTTTCTAACCTGCAGCACAACATTGCTCTCTCCATCTTTGGGCTCAGTTCCATTCACTGAGAGGGACTCATCACTGAACTCAAACACACCATGAGCGTCATCGGAAGCCTCAATAGTCACAAGGATGTGGGATGCAATTCCCAAGCTAGCTGTTAAGTGCAAGAGCCAAAAATATTTTTAACAAGTATGTTTTCTTACATGAAGGATAACAACTAAAAAGATATGCTACAAAAATACAAAAGAGAGTGTGACTGGAGTATCCATGCTGCATTTTGTTTTTTTCTTTGTCTAAATGCGTGGTAACTCTCTGTATGGAAAAGCAACTGACTTTCAGTAATGCAGTCCTGTCAGTCCTTTTATGAAATTATGCAATAAAAAAATTACAATTTTGAGGGAGGAACCAAAATAAAATTACAGGTTTAATGAATGAAAATGGAGCAGCATTTAGGACAGTGAGTAATTATATGGTAAACCACAGTACAAGCAGAAAGACGAGATGAATGCAGGTCTCATGCTAACATAAGCTGGAATGACAACAAAGGAAAAAAAACAAGTCAAGTAAATCCTACTGCTAAAGATGCTGTCTTGGGTGAGATAACTGCCTGCTCAGAGAGAAAAATAGCCTGGCACTTAATAAAACCATTTCTGGAAACAAGCAAAAGGGAAACACAATACCAAATAAAACACCACCACTAAAAAAAAAAAAAAAAAAATTACTTTATTGGCATAATAGGTGCTCACATAATGTTTTTACATTTGAAGTCCTATATACATAGGATTTTCCCAAATATTCTGTTATTTCTTCATCTGGGATTTTTTCAATATTGAATTATCATTGTTTTCTACATGTCATGACATAAAAAGGAACTTGAAGAAATGAAAGAAAAAAAACTGAAAAACAATCAAACAATTTCTTTTAAAAAATCTAACACAACTTAGCTTTCTTTAAGAGTTTTTTTTTGCCATGCAGGGATCAAAGTTGTACACAGAACATATCAAAACATACCATCAGGAAGTTTTAAAATCACCTTCAATTTAGAAAGTGCCTTTGCATTTCTTTCCCAGGAAAATTTGACAATGTTCAGACAAAGATACTTCTGCAAACTTTAATTCTGCAATTACTATATTGTGTTTTACAGCAATGTAGTTTTGATGATATAAGACCCTGTTGTTCCCTGCATTACTCTAAATACTGACTGCTATTGAAATTACACTTTAATTAAAATGGAAAATAATGTTTTTGACAAAACCTTATGTTAAATCTAGATTAACAAGCTCTAACTGCACATAAAGAAACACTATAAGTTGTTTCAAGCATTGTAATTTATGACAGATATTACAATTATAAATAAAAGATAGGATTAATCAAAAATGCTTACCATGTTGAGGGACAGTTGAAAGGAAGAAATCCGTATTTCCATCACCACTACCACTTCCATCATTTCTAAAGAACTCAGCAACTTAAGAATGACAGACATAAAGATATATACACATATATACATTTATAAAAAAAGGGAAAGCAGAAAGTAATTTAAACATTTCTGGACAACACAAAAAGAGAGGGAAGTATTCTAGGAAAGCGTCAATTTTGGAAATGAAATTATACAGAATTTCTGATAAAAGCCAGAAGAAAATTTGTATATACCGCATCATGTTTAATTTATTGCATTAGAAAAAGCAAGAGGAAGTCAGAAGGAAAGAAAACACATACAACTTTCTTTTATCTTTTTCCTTTCCTACTATGTTCCATCTTTCTCACTCTTAATTGAGGTCTGTAATGGAGGAATTAGAAATGGGGTGGGCAGAAAGGGAAGGAGTTGCTGGATCCTGTCAAACTCTCTTATTCTAATATTTTCTCACAAATCAAAAACTTGTGTCAGAAAGTCGAAAAAATCAGCAGCTTAAGTTATGGAGCCTTTACGCTAAGTCTTGTGCTTGCAATGGTGTTGGAAAGCCCAAAAGGATTATGTTCAGAGGGTATCTCCCTCTAGTAAATTACTAACGTTAGCTGTAAGTTTTCTGACCAAAAAAACTGAAAGAGGAAAGTTCATTTAACTGAAAAAACTACTTGACCAAAAATTCCACATGTATGGAAGGTCTGAAGTTTTTATTAAAAGAATACTTTCAAAGCACCACAGTGCTACATTGCACCACAGACATTCAAGTTAGTACAATCTAACTTTCCAGAAGGCATCACACTTGCAATTCCGAATTGCTTAGAAAAATAATACCAGTTAAAAAGGCACTTTATGGGTCTCAATATTTTGAATTACTTAATTTCCTCCAACCAGCTTTATAATCTCCCTTAAAAATATCTTTCAATGGAAAAAAATTCTCGAAGGCAAAAGTGATTTTATGTGGCAGGAGCACTGATGTTTGCCAACTGTTCTAAGACTAACAACACCTCACAGCAGGATTTACACTAGCTTCTAGCTAGCTCTCCAATGCAGCTAAACTCCCCAGGCCTCTCAAAACCCCCAATATTCTAATGCTATAATCCATTTGAATCAGTTAGGAGACAGTTTATTGCAATTTCTCCAATTTCACTCAAGTGGTAGATAAAAAAGACACCTTTGGCTGTTAAACCTTAAATATTGACTACTTAAAAAAAATATTTTTTACATTACCTTAATATCCTCTACCAACTATGAAATTATGTAATTTAAAAAGCAGCAGTTGTCTTTGAATGACCTAATGCATGGTAGTAATATATTTCCTTTGAGATGTGGTGGTTTACAGCAACAACTAACAAAACATCTGAAGGACAGTTCTTTCCTAAAAAGCATTGCTGCTGTCTGGAGGCTGTGGGGGTGCTTGTCCTTAGAAATAGTTCACAAGGTTAGATTTTAAGAGATAAGTAAAGATCACAAAAATACAACCAGTGGATTGATGTATGTGCCTTACCTCCTCCCTCTGGTTTCAAGAGCTCTACTTTAAAAGTTTTTTCTAGTTCAGGAATAGAATTGTCAGTGATGTTAACAGTAATGTACTTGTATCTTTCTCCGGGCTGAAATTCCATTGTGCCTGAAACAGCCTGAAATATGAAAGGTTCATTTTTGTTCAAGTTTAATGTTTTCATCCAAATGAAAAAAGAAATACAACCTCAACTCTTTTTGTGTTTGTCAAAACATCTACTTTTCTCCAGTTTAGCTTTAAAAATATCTGAGTCTTTGTTATAAGAAATAGCAATCTAAATCCACTGAATTATGAGAGTCTTCATCTACCTTTTTCTGCACAAACAGCAGTTAGACAAGCAAACACAGATATGTATAAGCTATGCTGTTGTACATGTAAAAATCCTAGTGCATACAAATATAATCTTCACCTGTACATGCACCTGTATGCTCATATAAAGTTTGATATACTTAGAAATAATAGGAAATATCCATTCTTGAGGCACTGACAATTCTCTTAAGGATATCAAAATCAAAATCAGAGGCTTTTCCTAGGAAACACAACATGCTGTACAGAAAGGAGGCAAAAAGCACATAGTGATTTATATTTTACAGTGTAGTGCATACATCTATCACAAAACCATATAAAACAAACTGTTTCTGTGAAAAGAACTACAGCAGAGCTCAACTACTCAAACTGATGGCTATCTCCAGGACAAATAGCTCTAATTAAATTCTGAAATAATTGCACATCTTGTCAATGACCATACCTGGTAATCTTTAGGACTGACAGCTGTGAGTGGCACTGTCCTATATTCCATAATAACTGTTCCAAGAAGCCCTTGTGCACGAACTACCAATAATCTGATCCATCCAGCTTCTTCTTTAACAGTGATATGGGGCACAGCAGAGGCTGGCAGAATCATTTCATCACTGGGCTGAGGAGGTGGCCCCACAGAGAACTGCAATAGACCTGAAAGACAAAATGTACTATTTACATGGATTCTCATACCAGATTTAAATTACAATAATATAAATTATTTTTAAATTTAAATTTAAATTATAATAATAAATTGAAACAAAAATATTAAATATATATATAGTTAATGTTTATGGGTTTTTTTTAATTATTAATATGCCTTTAGGACTCAATCATGCTATTTTCAGGTATGTGCTATGTACCATTCCCTCTCTCACTGATATCCATGTCAGTCTTAAAAAACCCATACGAATTAATTCAACTCTTCCCAAAAGAATGCAAATAAGTCATAATACTGGCTACTTATTGGTATAATAACAAACATGCTTAAATGTCTCTCTCCATTAGGAATTCTCATTTCACAAAAACTGGCATAAAATCAACTACATGCAATTTTAGTTGCTTGAGAAAGGGGATGATCACATGTTTGGTCAGGGCAGTTTTGATGCCTTTTTTGTAGTATTCTCAAGAAGAAGTAATTTGGCTTTTATTCTTGTATAAAAATTACGAATTAATCTCAAACTGGATAAAGTGTAATATTTGGCATTGCTTCCTCATCTATCTAGGCTAGGCAAATTTTTACCTCTTGAGCTAGAAGTATACATAAATCTGCAATAAGACTGTATCATCTTCAACATTGTTACCATATGGATGGTCACTGGCTTTAATGCTGATATCAGTAGTTTCCTTTTCTGGATCTATACTTGCTCCACTGGTAGGAGTTGAGCCTAGTTTTCCATCTCCAGACATTGCAGAGACTAATGTCACACGGAAATATTCATGTAGCTCCGGAATGTCATCATCAATAACATGCAAATTTAAGACCTAGAGAAGGACCAAATCATGGAGAAATCAAACTGTGCAACATACATCACTTAAGAGTTTTATGTCCCTTTAAACAATCAAGTTTTCAGTCAATAAGCTGTTTCTGCTGTGAGTTCAGAAAGAAATGTAGAGAATATTTTTGCCCTCCGTGTAATTTAACCTAACTTCTATCATAATAGTTTAGAATACCCATTCCAAAAGCATCTTTACCAAGCTGCCAGAGACATTACAATGATTAATCCAAATAAGAGAGCAAGTGAAGTGAGTTTTTTATGCTACCTGACACTTGAGATTAGAGATCTTACTATCATGTAACATATCCTGCTCTGCACAGGCTAGTACATTAACCTCAGACAATTCCAACTTTCTATATATTGTGATAAGATTTGACAAATATATAGGAGAAAACGTTTAGGTGATCATATTTAAAGCCATGGGAATGAGTAGTTTACAAACGTCAGTGGAAATTCTCTTCAGATTTTTCACCTGATGAGCAGCTCCTCTCAATCTGTGTCTTAGGGCCACGACCATCAGCTGCTCTGTGTGTAGACAATATATGGGACCACACTAATTGGGCATACACCAGCCCTCTTCTGCCACTATATAAAATAATGCAGGTCTCATCCATGCTGCCAGACTGGAAAAGCTTGGCAAATTTTACTTTAAATGACTGTACATAATGCAGTAATACAGTTTCAATAGAGAATTAAAGCTGAATAAACTGTGCCAGGAGCATACTATTTTCCAAAATCACGAGATTTTGACAAGCTCTAATCAGTTACATTGTTTAACTGGGACCAGATCCAGTTCTAGCAGAGTCACTGGGATCTTTTCAAACTATTTCAGTAGGTTTCAATCAGTCCCTAGTGGCTTCAAGACAGTATTTTCTACTATCAATCCACCCTTTCTATTTTAACAAACACTAATAGAAAACGCATGTGAACTTTCTACAGCATGGTGGTCCCACACCTCTTCTTCAAACAGATGTGAAATTTCTATGCTGTGGATCGGGGTCAAATTCACAGAAGAAGGTTAAATAAAAGACACAGAATGTGTCAAATAACAATTGCAAGACACTTGATTACAGCAGTGAAGTTGACTGCTGTCTATTAGTTGACGTGGAGATAAAACTGCACTCCAAAATTCCAATCAAAAGCTGATCATATTCCAATTTCAAAAGTAACTGGACCCACTATTTGAGCCCAGGACTACCTATACTTGAAATAGACATATAGATATACATGGATTTACACATACATATTTGTAAACATATCTTATGTATTATGTGCATTTAAGCATTCATGCACAGTAATGCCTGAAGTGAGATGCACACAGATATAGAGGCTTCTATCCTATCACTTGTTAGATGCCAAAGCTGAAAAATCCCCTGCAAAATATAATAAAAGCCATGTGAAGGAAAGACTTTTTAGTATGAAAACCAGTCAAGCATCCTCAGAAGGTGTTTTCCAGCAGGTTTGCAAAGGACAGGATGAATAGTTAATAGGAAGGTAGGGTTTACCTCTGATCTCTGCCAAGGAAGGAATCTGATAGTGCCACTGCTGTTAGAAAAATCGCTAACAGAGTAATTAATGCCAGTGGAATCAATCTGTGAGATAATGTAATTTATATACACATAGTCTAGGGCTCCTCTTGTACGCTCCACGACACAGGATATAGTGGAACCCTCATCAGCAATCTGGAACAAAGAAAGAAATTTACAAATTTGTTATGATCAAAGTAAATCTAAGGAATAAATGTAGAAGATTGAATTCTCTAATGCTAGTCAAATGTTCAGAACTTTTTTATTGCTGTCATGCTCTTTTGGAGTGATAGAAAGCTGAAACTGAATGTGATGGTGGTCAGAACAATCTTAATGGAAATTGTAATAGCTTTTAGCATCTCCCTGAGGTAAGCCAGTAACTGTACCCCATTCTTTCTTTTTGACACAAAGACAGATCCAATATGTTTGAAATGTATATGTCAAAAGCATATTGTTTCTTGACAATAGAGTCAAAGCAATTGACTCTATTTTTTTATATTTATGTCAATTATTTTAATATTTTTTAGTATTTTTATTAAAGAAATATTTGGATTCCTCTTTTTCCTGACTAAAAACACTATGAGAAACAAAATAGGTACATTTAAATTAAACTATACTGTCATCATTCAGGAAAAACTGAAAAACTTTTTGTGCTACAGTACTCTTTACAATTCTGTCTTCACAAAAAAACATGCCTTCAGCATGAATAATTTCATATATTTGGAACAAATCAGGTATTGATACTGGCTAAGTATATTAAATAATTGTGATCATCAAACTAAAATAGAAAATAATTTTATTTGAAAATTATCAGGAAGCCTAAAGCTACCTTAAGCATTAGATAAATTTCAAGCTGCTGCATAACACAGTGCATATACTGAATGTGCCTTCAGCTGCCTAACGAACAGATATGGACATAAGGAAATTAAACTACTGATAAAACAATGCTGTGTATCTGCATAATTTCTGGACATAAGATAAAGGCGAATCAATTAACACACCACATAAATTTTTAATTTTGCTTCATGGTTGGTTGATGATCTGTGGCATCAGAGAATTATCAGTGGAATTTGAAACTGAAGGAATCTATTATGATAGCAGATGGTAGGCACCTGGAAAGCAAACTGAACCAAACTGAAAACTAGCATCACTCAGGCAAGATGGTTGCCTTCAAATACATTGTAAGGACTTCAGCTAGAAAGGATTTACTTTAGAGGTCATAAGAGTTCCAAAACTGGAAAGCATTATGAAATTTGTGTTCCAAAATAATCTAATAATAATAGAAACAGGTGTCATGTCTTTCTCCCTCATAATGTTTGAAAAAATAAAAATTAATTATATTTATTTCATTCCTCTCAAAAGAAGACTCAAGTTTATGTACTGCATATTTGGTAGCCACCACCATAGAAAATTTATGTTTAAAACCAGCAAGTCACAGCCAGTAGCAAGTGAATTAATATCAAATATAATCAATTTATATCTACAGCCTATGTCAGCAAATGATTATGGAAAAATACATCACACCTTGTCAGTGAATGACTTATTGTAGAATTCTTTCAAGTACATCATGCAACACATAAAAAAGAAAATAAAAATATTTTTAATAATCTATTCTCAAAAAAGAAAATTAAATCTTGTATTTTAATTGGTAGCCTAGTCTATCACAGTTTAATGCCTGCTGATTCCCCACCTCTCCCTCCCAGTGGGGGGTAGGGAGCTAAATAAGAAACCTCACAGATTAAACTACTACTATTACTACAGCAACAACAACAACAGCAAAAGGTGATGATGATGACAACAATGATGATAATTATGATGATCTAATTATGAGGGAGAGACTATAACAGAACCCAGAACTGTTTCACAGCACAATTGCTCAACACTTTCTGACCAATACCCAGACCATCCCCAAACAATGACTGACTCACTCCCAGGTAACTCCCCCAGTTTATATACTGCACATGATATTCCATGGTATGGATTCCCTTTGGCCAGCTCAGGTCAGCTGTCCTGGACATGGTCCTTCCCAGCTTTTTGTGCAGAGCTTCACCAGCATGAGACACAGCAAAGTCTTTGCTTCGGGAAGTCCTAATTAGCAGCAGCCAAACCACCCTTGTGTTATCAACATTATTCTCATCCTGAATCCAAAACACAGCATTGTACCAGGTACTAAGAAAAACATGAATTCTCTCCCAGATGACATCAGGTTACAGTCTCAGCAGTTACAGAAGTACAGGAAAAAAAACTGTTCTAGAAAAATTTAGGCCTTAGTCTTCAGTTTATGTAATAAAATAAATTTTTTAATAAACATAATTTGGAGGGATTTAAAAAAAAAAGTGATATTGCAAATGCCAGTGTGACTGGGGCTGTATTAACAGAATCTACACAATTCCAAATCCCAGAAAACTTTGCTTAAGTACAAACACTAACAATATGGAATCAAGGCCCTTCAATGGTCAGTTAGCCTTACCATTAGTTTTATTGTGTCTCAAATTTCTCCTGTAGTTTTCCTTATGAACATCTTACCTCAGGAACACATGCTCCAGTGAAGCCAAATAAGCCATTAGCATTATCGCTTTTCTGTATTCTTAATCTTGCTGTTGTGTTTTCTTGAGAAATTCGAGCTCCACCACACACAGAAATGAGCTTTAGGATGAATAATTCCTCTCCTTCTTCCTCATTGTCATCTTTTGCAGACACAATGAATGATTTATTAGTCTCTCCTTGCCGATATTCCAAATACCCAGAGACAGGGTGTACATCACTCTTGGCAGGTGTTGCATGGAGTTCATAGATCTCTGCTTGTGTCAATTTTCTCTCATAAAGCCTTACATCCTGCATCAGACCTGTGTATCTGCTGCTGCCATTGATTCCTGCTCCAATTCTCACTATTCCTGGACCTAAGAAGAAAATTAGAATTTTTCTCATGTCATTGGCATTTTTTTTCAAAACAGCTAATATATGTAATTACTAAAAAATCTGTGGTAAATTGTTTACTATCCCTGGATTAGTAATCATACTGATCTTGAAATGCAGACTGGGAGGTTCCTCAAGCTTCATCTCAGTGTTACAGGTAGATCATCACAGGTCAAATGACTGGACTGTTCATGTTTTTCATCCTACTAATTCTATCTGCACATTGTCATCATCCCTTATCTTAATGAATCTTGGAAACTTCTCTCTTTCCAAAACTTCTCTGCTTTGCCCATTTTGTATCCCTCTGCTAGGACAGTGAATCCATTCTGATGATCAGAGTATGAGCCACTCTGGACATGCTTGCATCCTAATGCACTAGAAGAGGGGCTTCAGAAATGTACACCAAATTTCAAGCACTTTTTCAACTGCATTAACATTTCTTTCTCTCCAAACAATTATCCTTCTCAACAAGTCAGAGGATGACAGCTGCCTTTTTCACAAATATATCTAGCTTGGAGATGACACTCATTCCTGTCATTCTAAAACATACAGGACATATCTCTTCAGCTGCTTTCTGATTTTGGAAGACAGTGAGCCACTGAGTGTCACATCTAGAGACAAGCAACCAGAGCAACAGCTAGTGGTCCCAAGACACAAGGCAGAGCATGGTGAGAAAAGCCAGGCTGGCGTGCTCACCATAGTATCCAACATTAAATGGAGAGAGATTGAACCCATATCTTATACTTGTAGTATCTCCAGACAGAGCACATGTAATCTCCACTAATAAGGAAAATTTACAATGACTCAGACATATCCTTCTAGTACCAAAAGCATTACTGCATTTCAAACATCTTTGTTTTAGAAAATGAGGGGGAAAAATCCTTTCTCAGCTACAGTAGTGCACATCTGATGGAAATTACTATTTGCAGAGGCATTACTTTGTTGCTGAGGCACTACTTTTTTACAATGGCTAAATTTCTTAGACTTCAGCTACCAGGAAATGAAAGGCAGAAATAAAATCCTACACCCTAGAATTAATGAAGTCCCTTTATGCTTACTTTATGTTTGTGCACATTTATGCATGTAGATGTATACACATTTAACCTCAGTACATGTTTTTTTAATTTTCCTTCTTTGATTACAGACAAGATTGTATTCAAGAATTTGATAATCATTCACTGCCTATCCCCATGAAAGAAAACCTGTGAAACTGATAGGGGGAGAAAGAGAGGAAAAGGATGGAGATTACTGCTATTAAAAGAAAAAAAAGCACTTGGAAGAATCAGAAACTGCAAAAGAAAGAGTAAATATAAATGTATTACCACCATATAATACTTGACTTTATAAAGGAATTATTCTGATGTTCACTGCTATGCTAGTTGAGTATGAAAGTCCATAATGGTTACCTACAATTAAAGACACACCTGAGAATATCCAGTTAGGGAAACTGAAGTATACATCTAATGCTCTTTGGAACATCATTAAACATATGGGCAAAATTTCAAATAGAATGTAAATACATGCTTAAGTAAATCTAAACCCTGAAAAATTCTATTGGTTACAGAATAGTGGCTTAGTTGTAATATAATACAGAACTAGAATAAAAAACACTATTGTATTTTATTTCAGAAACCAAGAGGAAAAACATTCTTTCTTAGTCATAGTACTGAAAATCTAATGAAAATTATTAATTATAAATATATATAACTATATGTATACATGAAAAAGTACATATAGAAATATAATTATTAATTACTATTTTCAAATTATTGCAATCCAAACTCTCTTACCGTTCTGACGCTTTTTGCAAATTTCCCAGCTCTTATTTCTGTATGGTTTTGGAAAATCTCTAGAATTTTCTATGCATTCCTTTTAACTAACTAATCAGATAAAATAATTTCAGAATCTTGCATACACCTTTCAAGGAGCTAAACTCTTCTATATTTTGTAGAACTTTACATACAAAGAAAAATAATACAATCTATTGGCTCACCATCAGCAATTGCTTCTCCTTTTAGGCTCTTAATTCCTCCTAGAGCTGGAATTCCATCCATGTAAAATTCAATTATACTTTCATCCAGAGTAATCAGAAGGTGAACCCATGTTTTTTCATCCAGATATTTCAGGACTGCTGCTTTGGCTATGTATGTCATATTGGATCCTAATGCTGTATAATGAAGCACTACAGAAACATGAGAATCATTTGTTTGGATTTTCACACCATAATATAAGGTCCCATTACCATCATCCTTTTCAACTATATAACCATCAGTATTAACATTAGGAATTAACCATGCTGAAAATGTAAAATTAGTTACTGCAGTATTTCCATTGTATTGGTATTCCAGACCCATAATTCCAAATGCATCCTCTTTTCCACTGAAATACAAAGCATCTGTTCCACTGTGATGGCGTCTCATGTGGGGCTGAGATTGTACTGAACTTGGAAATGATCCCAGCAACAAGAAATCTACCATGGATGGTAGTCCAGCTTGAAATGAGCTAGACAGGATTTCCCAGCCTAAACGGACAACACCAAAAGTGCCTTGTTGTCTCCAGATGGTGAAGTCTGTAATATAGGAAAGATCATCTTCAGAAAGAACATCTTCTGCTATCTCTCTGTCCTGACTCTCTGGATCTATAACGAAGACTCCAAAAGGGTCATCATTGAACGGGATCATCACAGTTACAGCAAGGTTTGTTTCAGACAACTGCCCACCAGGACCAGGAGACCCACCTATAAAATGGCAGTTAAGAGTAAATGTTACTGATCTGCAAAAAATTATTAAGTACTTTAAAATGTTTAAACAAAATACCTTTTGAAACAGGCCTAAATCTTTATGAAAAAATCTCTGAACTCTTAGAAAGTTCTCCAATTTAGGATTAACATAATTTATCTGTATTGGTTTTGAAACACTATAGAAAACATTTTAATAGAAAACAAGTCATTATTTTTCAGCTACAAAATATAATTGTCTTTCAGCTAAAACAAGCTTAGCTCCTGATTTTCTGAATGAGTAATGAGATAGGTCACTTTTGTTTCATTTGAAAAAATATGGGGTCAAATTTAGTTCTCATTTTACTCCACGATTTACACAAATATGAAATGGCAACATTTGCCTCTTTGCCTCTAAGTAAGGATACCTTGCAAAATCAGTAACCAGTTTTGTGTTAAAACTGTTCCAAAGTCTTGCCATTAGTCTCCTACTTCTCCATAGTAAGAATTCATGAGACAAAGATCATGCTGTGAATGTAGAACCTCTATGCACCAATAAATAGGAAATCTTCTGTACATGCACAGCGATTTCACTTACGGAACTGTCAGCGTATTTTCAGTTTTATCTCAGCACAGAAGACCATAAATAGTACTGAGGTGGAAGGAGTCCAGAAGATTTGGAACTCTACTCAGTGGTAGGCCTGTAGCACTTGTAATTTAAGTGATACAAAGTGCTAACTATTTGTATTTTACAGACATTTCTAGAAAAAAGCAAGCAAATCAGCCAATCTCCATTATGGTAGATATGCATAACCTTTAATACCTTCATTTTTTCAGCTCTACACAAAACTCTGCATCTCTGAAAACACCAAAAGACATCCTGTTTAAAGGCCAGATTTCCAAAACTGTGTTCATATACCTAAATTAAGATTAAATGAAAAATAAAACCTAAAATCTCACCAGAACAGTATAGGATGACAAGATTGAAGACAAAGCTCTTTCCAGGACTGGTTTCTTTTTGATTGATTAAATATAATTATTTTCTACCAGATAGGAAGGGAATGGTTATATAGAAGACAATACCTGAAACATTCACCAACTTTAAAATGTAAAATTCATTGAATTCGGGAATTTTATCTGAAATAGCATGGAGCACTATTGGCTTTGATCCTTCACCATCCATGAAGTACACAGTCCCATAACTTTCGCAGAACTCTTCTCCTGACTTCAGTGTAGAGTCATTGTGAAACAGCTGCCAGGTTAATGAGACGTTCCCAAAGTGTCCTCTATTCCTCAAAATCCTGTTCAGATACACAGAATGTGTGAAATGTCCTGGCAGGTATGCATCAGCATTCCACATTAACAATGGAAAACACAGTTACACTAATCATCCTTACTGTGGGAAATAATATACCTTGTTCTAAATAACCACAAACAACAAATAGAACCACGAACGATGATACAATCATCTTTGAGGGCCTCCAATTTCACAATATAATTCTACACACAGGAACACCACAGACACCTTAGAAAGTAATCAATGAAGGTACATGCAAAGTAGTCCCATTAAGATGAACATTAGTTTGTCTTGCACTTCTATTATTTAATAATGAAAATTAATGTATAGTTCAGCAAACTAACATTAAAAATTGAGATAGCTGGCAACTCTTAGAGAAGAAAGAGAATGCATTTAATCACAAACATTTCTTCCTTTAACTCTCAAGGCTCCTTAAACTCTGTTTTATATCTGTATTTAATTTGGGTTATATACTAGGTCCTTCACAAATCTGTGATTATTCTAGATTAAGAATATAATAAATTTTAAAAAGCTTTTATTTGTTTGCGTAGGTACCTGGTAACATAATTTCACCAATTTTCAGATGGCATTATAAACAAAAACGGAAGAACACAATTCCTTTATTAACAAAGTATGTTTACTTTAAAAAAGAGTACATTTGTTTGCACAGTAAAAAGAAAAAAAGCTGTATAAAGCGTTATTATACAAATCTGAAAAAATAATTCAGTAAAGCAGTCTAGGCACAGAAACATAATTGTTTTTACTGCTTTCAAAGGTTTCCTTTTGCTGTCATTAAGCGGGACATTCTATTCCATCTGTGTAGCACTGTTGCAGTAACTCCAGTTACCCTCTTGAAAGCTCAGCACTGCTGTAGGTGTTCTCAGTGGTTAGATCATAACCTAGTCTGACCTTCTTGTTATGTACTAAACAAAAATCAAATCATTTTAAGGGTATGGAAGAGACAGTTTCCTGGTAAATACATTTCATGAATAAGGACTAAGCAAAGTTCTCAAATGTTGGTGATCTTGGTATCATATGCTTCCATAAAGCACCTGTATATAAATGTGTTTAGTTCAAATCATCACTCTTCATACCATGGATGAAAAAAAAAACCCAGTAAATAAGATTATAATAAAACCAAAAAATCCCCAAAGAGCAGCATAACAAAAATAACCACAGAGTATATATTTAATATACTCTTTTAACAAGGATTTTAATTTTTTAGATGTGCAACACAACCATAAAGATCTAATTCACAATCATAGGCATCCGTTTCAAGGCCTTAAAACAATCAAATCAAATAAAAATACATAAAAAATAATCAAATAATTATGAAGAAACCATCTTCCCCAGCTGTTGACACTGTCAGGTTTTTTTAACACTGAACAATTGTCTCTTTATAGCCTGTCTAATGTTTTCTTATTGAAATTCAGTATTTTTGTCAATTTATAAGCACATGCTGACTTTAAGAACATAAACAGGTCAGATGTCATTAAAATTAATTTCTTAACCCTCCCTCTCCTTGAATATGTCCCAAGAGCTGCAGGTCAGACTATGGAAACATATTTCAGCCTAGAAGAAAGCCACATCCTCACTTTGAGTATAGGTTTCCTTCTGTAATTTACAGATAAAAGAAAAACAAACTAGCAGAAAGAACACAATAATATAGGTTATTTGTATGGTAAGATGCCAAATTAGGGTGCAAAAAGAAATTAACAACCACATAGTTGTATTTAGCTATATTTTGAAAATATTTTTACTTCTCCATTGGTCCAGGTTATATTCTGCTTATTCCTCTAGATTCTTCTGTGAAGAAGACTCTGGAAGAATTTCACTCTTGTGAAAATATAACAAAAACCCCTGCACTGTAATCTTATTTATTTATATTTTAGCAGGAATTCAGTACACATATTAATATGCACAGTCTACTTGGTAGCATGAGTTGATGTTCTCAATATGTTTGCAAATAATTTGATCCAAAATTTGCTATAGCTATTTTTAATACATTTTTAGCAGTGCATAAATTGGGTTTAGATCAAAGTACTAATCATAAAGTAACATATACATCAATACATACATACATGTGTTCAAGAAAGGGGCAACAATATTATTCAAATGTTACTTACAAAAAAGTATTACTTTTTCCTTCTTCCACTAGCTTTTCTAGAGGTTCTAAGGAGAAAATTCCATTAGGATCATCATTTGCTTCAATAATAACTGTAGCCACTCCAGCATTAAATGTAACAGTATCCCCTAAAAAGAGGGTGATTAATTTTATTAAAACTGGAATCAGAAATGGAGGTGACTCTAAAACTGAATGTGTTTTCTTCTCACACCAACAGCTTTCATGCAAAGAAAGAAATGTGCAATGATAATCAGTGAAAATCAGTATTTGAGGTATTCAGTAACAGACAAATCATAGGTAGCATATAATGCAGAGAGCAAGAACGTAGATTTACAGAAAAAATGTGACATGACTAGAGATGATGCAATTCTGAGCAGAAAGGGTTGTATGAGAGCTAGTACTTCATGTTTGAGCAATTGATCAAGTCAGAAGAAAAATATACTATGCAGAGGTCCCAGCTCTCCTTTAGACCTAGAATAGAAATACTGTACTTTAACCTAAATACAAGGCAAGCACCATCTCTAAGATTAGTCATACCCACATCACAGCCTATCTGAAGGGAAAAAATACAAGATACCTGTGAAGTAAGGTGGAAGCCAGTAGGATTTCTGTGTGTATATTAGCACAATAGGGACATTTAAACACCTCTTTATGGCAGAGGTATATTATGTTTCCATCCCCATTCTAGTTTTCACCTCTTTAAAGAGTACTAGACTTGGTTTTATTTCAAAGTGAACAATGTGTTTATGGTTTTAACTTCATATATCTTTGTTTGTATTTTCTCAGAGGTAATTCAGTCCGACATAATTTTCAAAAGGGATGAAACAATCAAGGCCAATACATGCAACAGTTTGTAGAAAGAAAAATATCTTTTTTTTCTTTCAGGAATGCATCTAGAAATATTCTGTATTTTGCCCATTCTTGTAGGAACGTGTTCCAGGAGGAAAGACATCACTTTTCCCATAGAATGGTAAAAGAAAATACCAGTAGACCTGAAAAAGTTAGTAAAGTAGAAAGAGATTACTGAAGAAAAAATTCAAGAAAGGAGAAGAATGGCTTTGTCCAATGATTTCCATGAAGGTGATGTTCTGTAAGAGAGCTGTGTATCATAGTAAATTCTAGCTAGCCTAGGGAAACACATGAATTACGTTAGACTCTGATAATTTATAAAAATTACCTATTTCTTATATTTAACTACTATTTTCTTATTGATGTGTCAAAACACCATCAAATTTGGAGCATTTGGAAAGAGATTTTAACTCCACTCATTTTTGCAGGACAGTTTCAGCCATGTAATTTAACTTTTGTTTCCAAGTAAACAAATCAAGCTCAAAATCCAAACAAATTATGTTGAAGAAAACCTTATTCATATAATGCCTAGGATTTATACACTGCTTTATGATAATGACAAGTTGGTAAAAAAGGATGGAGGGAGGGAGGGAGGGAGGGAGGAAGGGAGGGAGGAAGGAAGGAAGGAAGCAAGGAAGGAAGGAAGGAAGGAAGGGTTACTAAATATACATTAAATCATTAGTTTTACCTGTTGAATTCAAAAGGAAGATATAAAATTCTTCATCAGTTTCAGGGATATCATCATCATTGACATAGACAGATAAGTTCTGCTCTCTTTCGCCGACATTGAACAAAATGACACTGCTCTTTCCACTGGGAACAAAGTCTCCCTCTTCAGCTGTTGCATCTCCATTAACAGTAATATACTGAACAGCAACAGCAGCATCTGCAGATCCATTCCTCAAGACTGTAAAGTTTGCAACACTCCCTTCTGTAACTCTCACTGTCAAAGGTTCTGAAAACACACAAGTAATAAATCTCCCTGAGTTCAAGCCTGAGTTTCTTGCACGTGGCCTATTCACCTAATCCTCCACAAGGGGATCCTTCACCTCAGGGAAAGAGAAGGCACATGTAGTATAGGGAGGGAAATATCTGCAGGTAGAAGAGAATATTGTTGTCCTTAACCACCTAACCAATTCCAGACTCACCAACAAAAATAATGAAATAAAATGAGAGAAAATTCTGAAGTAAAAAAATAGAAAAGCACAAAATCAATACAATAACAACAAAAAAGGTACATCTTATAACACTACCTCCAGTAAGATTAAGATTTCTCCATCATCTGCTCCATCATTAAAATCTGTTTGGGGCAGAATTTGAATTCTAAATTTAAAACCAGTAATATCTAACCTGCAAAATAAATCGGATCATCATTCCTTGTAATTTGTAAAAATGCACTGGTTATATTTCCCAGTCTGGCTCCACCAGTGGCATTGAATAATCTGATTATGAATACCTCCATCTCTTCAGGTACCTGAATGACAAAGCATTAAGAAATTAATTTCTTGCATACCAAACCATAAAGAAATTAAAATAAACAGCTGAGGAGGTTAACAAAGCAAGAATTTCTGCATGGTGTTTTTTTATTGATTCATAAGCATGTCAAGAAGGGTGACAAATGGTAGTTCATACACTTACACAGAAATCATTACCAGTCAAAAACCCTTTTTATATAAATCCCCTTGTCTTTGCTATTGCACAAGTGATGGAAAAGTTATCTTGCAGTTTCCTGATGCTGATACATGTAACTTATCTTAGTTCAAATATATCAACATTAAAAATAAAAAATTAAAAATTCTTGCTATCAAAACATATAGTTTACCTGTTATTATAATTTAACCACACTTGACTACTGACAGATTCTAATTTTGTTTATAGATATGCAAAGTGTCTCACATTCGTTCATGAGTTGCTTAAGTAAACTCACTTCTATCCAAGTATTTTGATTCTTTTCACCAAAAATGATCAGGTTCTTAAAAAACATAGCTTCTTCTTAAATAGCAATGTTTTAGCACTTACTTTTGTTCCACATATTTACACAAAAACACTGTAAAAATTATTACCTCGTCCGGTAGAGAGTAAATTGTTATATTTTTTGAAAACTCCAGATTATCAAAGAAAATAGTCCCTTGTTCTGGATAGATGTCATTGGTACATGTCGGGTCAACAATCCAGGACACACTAACATTGCCATAGTTTCCTTGGTTTCTTACAACTGTGTACGAGGCTATGAAATGCAAACATGCATAGTCAGTGTGTATCTCCAGAAAAAGTCAAAAGCAAAAAGGTCAGCAAAGCTGACAAAAAAAAAAGAAAGGAAACAGTAAGAAAATCCACTTCTTTCAAAACTAATAATATGTGAGAGCCCCACACAAAAGGCCACACAATGATAGAACAATTCAGAAGTTAAAACTTGCTCAAATTTGTCATTTTCAGCCTGTGACTGTACTTGATAGAATAGAGATAGATAATTTAAGAAAATTTAGCTTATTCTTCTCTCACTTAGCACCCCATTCCTTATGCTCCCCAGGCAGAACTACTGCTGTGAGGCTGTACCTTGCACACAAATCAATTATCCATCTCTCTTGTCTGGTATAATCTCTAGCTGGTCTTTTACACAATTGATCCCTATGGCTTTCGAGGCCCATCCTCCTCTGCTCTAATCTCCACTGCTCATCATGCTGGTACTGTACCCCACTCGAAACCCCTGAGCACAGACTTGAGTCAGACATTGTCCTAGGAAGGTGAAAAAGTGAAAAGAAACCTCGCACAAGCAGACAGCAGAGAAAACAGTAATTCTAATAAAAAGAATTACCAGCATAGATGAATTCTCCTTTACTTTCCTTTATTGTTATTAATAGTTCGTCAGGTAGAAACTGAATGACACCATGTGGATCATCATTCTTCAAAATAGTTATATTGACCTTTGTGGCATTCCCCAGCTTGCCTGGCATTTCACTGTAGCCACTGAGTACAACAGCATACGTCTCATCCAGCTAGAAGAGGGAAACTCAGTCAGAATAAAAGGATTTATTCAGCAGAAGGAGAGGACAATTTCAACAAAAGAAAACACTTTCTACATGCACAATGGTTTTGTACATCTTTGTCATCTCTTACAGTGAAAGCAAAGATTTTAAAACCACTGACATTAAGTTAATTTAAAAAGAATGTGTCAGCTTGCATTATTAAGCTAATGTGACTTTGTACTTCATACATTTCTTGAATAAAAGCTCAAAGAAGATGCATCATGGAACACAAAAACAAGTATTTCACCTTTGTATGTTTACAGAAAACATTAGGGTGGACTGGGGAGCACTGAGTTCAATTACCAGGTATTTACCAAAAGGGAAACAAAAAGGAAGTGGTTGTTCATGCAAAACTGAATTAAACAGTGCCATTCTATACTGCAGAATGTTATGGATGCCAACAACTCATATGGATACAAAGTTAAGTATCAATTTACAGAAAATAAAAATCCACTGAGGCATATTAAAGCCAAAGATACCTTCTAGTTATCCAGGCATCCCTGGATTGGAGGCTGAGAATACATTCTGTAGAAAAGCATTGCATTGTTCTGTTCATATATATTTTCCTATATTTTAGTAAGTGACAAACTGTTACGCTGTGAAGACAATTTGAAGAGAGGAAAATATTCATTTCTACCTCTGGAATCCCATCCATCCTTGTCAAAAGAGTAATTATGATCTCTCTTTCCCCAGGCTTAAATTCCAGAATTCCTGTGCTTCCATAAAACTCATTATTGTCCCTTGGTTCTACAGTGTAGCGTAGAAACTGCCTGACAAGGCTTCCTTTGCTGCGGACAATCTGCAGTTCAACAGAATCCCCTTCCTGTTAAAAAAAAACAAAGTCCAGCATTTTACTTGCACTTTGCTAAGATTTAGTTGTCCATAATGATTAAGAAAAGTTATTCAGCTAGCTACCTTGATACTGTAGGGACCTCTGGAAGAGGGAGAAAATTCAAACACTCCTCCAGGATCATCATTTTCCAAAATAGTAATCTCTCGAGTAGTAAAACCATATTTCAGTATTTGATTTTCCACACTGACCCTGGAAAAGGAAAAAAGGGGTCTTTTGAGTGATGGCTCTTTTTAGTAAGTAAATACACATCTATGTGGAGGACATCAGAATCCTTATAAATTTTATTAATAACTTATGAAAACAAGTACTTACAAAGAATATAAGAAAGGCACATCGGTGTGTTCCATTCATTTGCAAAAATACCCAACCTTTGTTTCTGAAGTAACTTTGTTCTCTGATTATTTCTTGTAGTTGATAGTTCTGGGGTTTTTTAGTCACACATGCACGCAACACAAAGGGAAAGAAATAGAATTGTCTACTAAAAATTTAGAGTCACATTTAATACTATTTTGTATTTGGATCAAAACATAAGGGACGATCCAAAATCACTTCAACAAAGAGACATAATACTTATTGAATCAATTTCCTCAGATGTTAATTTTCAAGTACATTATTTTGAGTTCATTTAATTAAAAATGCAAAAAAACTACTACAGAAAAATGCATCAAGAATGCACCTTCAGACTGGTGGTTTTGATGTAGCTTATTAAATGTTGATTTATGAATTTCTGTTCATCTTCCATGTTTTCCAGAAGAAAATTTCAATAAACAAACAGGAAATATCTATTTAAAAGGGTAATATGTCATCTTTATTGCTTATTATAAAAAAATCTGCCAGCAGACACAATAACTTAACTTTAACATAAACTCAAAAAAAAGATAACTGCTCATCTTTGGCCACAGAAAACTCCCCTATAGTTCCAGTCAGCTCAGGTATTCAGTTGGGACAAATTGTATTTCTGGCAGTTTAAGACAACCAATCCATTTTTACAATCAAGTGCAGGAATATCAAACACAGAATCATGCACTAATAACTTTCATCATTCAGAAATCCTAAATAAGCCTTCAAGCCAGAAACCCATGCCATCAAATTAAAAACCAAAGGGCAAGCCAGCATTGTCTGAAGACATGCAGAAGACCTGATTCCTGAGAGGAAAAGACATTATTGACATGTTCTGTCCAAACCAATCACTTGTAAAACAAAGCACTGATTCACTGAAGACAAACCACAGTTCACTATACTTACCCAAAGTATACGACAAACCTTTCTGTCTCTACCCTGTTAAAACAGAAAGAAAGAAGGAAAGAAAGAAAGAAGGAAAGAAGAAAAGAAGGAAAGAAAGGGGATGGGGGAAGGATGAAAGTGCCATTTCCTGGAATTTCAATAGTACCAGTCTTAGATAATACTAACAGCACCATAAAGTTTTCTTTTCTCTTTCCAAAGAGGTAAAGTTTATTTTATGGGAACCTCCTTGCTTGGCATTTTCCCGTAACAAATGCTAGCAAGTGGGCAGTCCCCACTGGGGAAAAATGACTCCCCATTACCAATTCAGGATGTCCAATTCAGCTCCTTCCCCAGCTCCATCACTGCCAACCTCTGTGTCTGCTCACAACTGCACCAGCTGCCCACATGTATAACTAACTCTTCACGCAAAAAACCACCAAAATAATCAACATGCCTCCACTACGTGTTATTTCATCAATATGACGTAGTAATGATAAACACAGCCAAGTATATTGGGAATTGTAACACATACACATCAAAATGTGTTTTAGCACAAAACCCCATCAAACTTTATTGCTGACAATTTTTCAGTGAACCAGATTACCTGAGTAAAATACCAATCCAAAAAGAACCACAAACAAACAAAAAACAAACAAACAAAAAACCCAAACCCTCCCTCCCAAAAAAACGAAACACCCCCCAGAGAAACCAAAAAAGCCCAATCAACTAGAAAAGAAAAACAAACAAACAAAAAAAAAAACCAAGAAAAGAAAACAGAAACAAGAAGATAAGCACACATAACAAGAAGATAAGCACACATCTGACATCAAGTCAGATGAAAGGACATTAGTCTGTAATGAAAAGTATGTAATTTCATTTCATTACATTATGTATAGATTATTGCTTTAATCTAAAGCATATATTAAACATAAAACTTGTATCTCCTATTTAAATTGCATAACTAGATTAACAAGGCATTTAGAAAGTGAAATTTTTAATTCAAAAACAACTGAGATTCAGAATTAAATAGACATAAAGGTTCACTCAAAAGTTTGAGGTAATAAAGCAAATATACTTGCAACCATATTCTTTCAACTAGGATGTCTGATATAATAGAAATTTCTCAGTGATTTCCAATAAGGCTACATTTTAAATACTATATATTAAGACCTTCTCTCTTTCTTCAGAAAAATTTGTAAAAGTTTTTCAAAACAATCAAGCATTAATACAATTTAAGAAGTCCACAGTACAGAATACAAATGAATCATATATCAAGTGGGTTTTTGATGTGTAGGTACAAGCTTAAGTGGTTAAGACATAATCATTAAAAAGTGAAAGGGCAGTGACTGCCAGAAATAGCATCTGTTTCACCTTCATGAAGTCAAGGTGTGTGAATCCAAACAGAGCTCAGACAAAAAAGGGCCTGTGAAGTCAGGAGTAGTGCTAGAATCTAGTATCATGTTGTAATGCAAGTATCAGCTCTGCGGAAATCCAAGGGTTAGTAGAAATTAAACAGTCCCAAGGTACCATGAGGAGGTACTTTGAGAATCTCCAGGTATACTTTGAAAAGACTGAGAAGACTGGCAATACTTATTACCTTTTAACAGTCACAGTGTAAATCAGATCGGAATCTTGAAAACTTGCAAGTTAGAAAGCAACTGGTCAGATTCAGCCCATTGACTGCTAAAAACCCTGTTATTTTGGAGTTTTCTTCAGCCAAGTTCCATTTTCAAAACTAGGGTCTCCCTTGGTTGACTGACGGATTGATGGATCTGACTGCAGTTTTCCTGCATGACTGTCCAGGTTGCTACCAGTGCTCTGCTATATTAAATGTTGGTTACTGTTCAAAAACAGCAGATGGTGGTCAGGCACATTAACAGGCTGCCCAGGGCAATGGTCACTGCACCAAGCCCGGCAGCGTTTTAAGAAATATTTGGACAATGCTTGCAGGCCCATGGTGTGTTTCTTGGGGCGTCCTATGCAAGCTCAGGGGTCAGACTTGATGATCCGGATGGGTTCCTCCCAGTTTTGCTTATTCTGTGATTTCACGATAAAATAGCTTATGCAAATCGGAATAGAAGCTATAAGGGGCAGGATTCCAACTCGCATCTGCTATTACATGAGCAATGAACACAACATGATCCCTTGTGTCTATGTTCTGGGGTACACACATGAAAATTTTCATGTCAACCCTGGACCTGAATCCATCAATTGACTTCCTGGCTCAACCTTGTATTTTTCTTCTTGCTGTGGACCCCCCTGGCAGTCATTGAGCTGTGCCTGACCCCCGTGACCATCATCCAAACCTGACATGTGCTCCTGGCTTAACGTGCCCCACCATCATGACCTTGTCTTATGCCCTGGACTAAAGGCTGCCCCCATTTCCCATATGATAAATCTCATCTGAAAAAGCTAGTCATCACAGAAGTTCTTTCTTTAGAAATACCTTAATTATTATGTAGCAAGAACTACAGATTAATTACGACAACTAAGAGAAGTTTCAAAATGTTTCCTCACATTTTTAAATGTACAGTACTATAAAATAACAGAATGAAAAATTTTGACTAAGTTTAAAATATCATGGCAACTATGAAATAAATACTACCACAAGAAAAATAACTGTTAACAGATGCATTTGAATTTGATAACTATTAACCAAGAACTGGCATTCTGAAGAAAGTGAATGTTCTGAAGAGGCCATGATAAACTGAATTGTAACTGTGAATTTGTATTAATGTTACTCTTAAAAACACACATCTCTAAAATCTTTCTCTATCAGGTATCTCAGAAAAGGTGCATTCAAATTGCCTGTGGAATCTTACTCATTTTGCATCCTAGATTTGTGTTCACCATTTCTATGATTTTGTCAGGTTTATCGACTGACTTAATTAGTGATCTAGCTTTAAAAAATAGTATTCAAGGAGGACTGGCCACATTATAAATTCCACAGTGTTTCTCATCAGAGGGAGCACCCTCTCTCTAGTTTTAATCCACAATTTATTTGATTTTGGAGGCCATTTTAATTTATGTTCTTCTCAGTGGAAGATATATGGTGTTAGTACTTCGAAAAGCAATAAAAGCTAGCAATAGGTGTCCAGCAACACTCATATAAACACTCTACTACCAGTTTCAAATAACTTTTCCCTATCACAACAAGATCTGAGCAAAACCTTGAAGTAAAAGCCAACATTCTACACTGAAAGACCTAAATCTTATCACATATATTTCTTCATGGAAAAATTACTTAAGAAAGATAAATACAGTTTTGAAATAGCCACTAACCACAAGAATTCCCAAGTTAGAAAATTATTACAAACTCCATTAAACAGCATTAGTTATGCCCTGAATTAAGGCACATAGACAGTGTGCAGTGCTTTAAATGGGTCTTCCATGATTTGAAAACTTTTTTATCATTAACTAATCTCTTAAACACAAAAATGTCTGAGTAAATTTGGAAAACAAATTTTTTAAAAAGTGTAAATGCAAAACATAGGTTGGACTCAAGTGCTGTGTTCAGTTTTGGGCCCTGAAATTCAGGAGCTGTGAATTTGTCTTATTGCTACTCTTAAAAACATACTTGGCTAAAAATTTTTCTTTCCTATCAGGTATCTCAGAAAAGGCATCCTTTACCACTGGGCCACTGTCCAGCCACTCTTCCCCAGCCTGTAATTCTGCATGGGGTTGTTGTGATCAAAGTGTAGGATCTAGTGTTTCGTCTTGTTGAACCTTGTGCCATTGGTGTTGGCCCATCTATCCAGCCTGTCCAGGTCCCCCTGCAGAGCCCTCCTGTCCTCCAGCAGATCAACACTCCCACCCCACTGAGTGTCATTCACAAATTTACGAAGGGTAAATGCTCTCATCAAGATCATCAGTAAAGATATTAAACAGGACTGGGGGACACCACTAGTGACTGGCCACCAACTGGGTGCAGCACCATTCACCACTACCCTCTGGGTCTGGCCATCCAGCCAGTTCTTAACCCACAGAAGAGAACACCTGTCCAAGCCATGGGCTGACAGCTTCTCAAGGAGAATGCTGTGGGGACACAGTGTCAAAGGCTTTGCTGAAGTCCAGGTACACTACATCCACAGCATCCCCTCCATCCCTCAGGCAGATCACCTGATCATAAAAGGAGATCAGGATGGTTAGGCATGACCTGCCTCTCCTAAATCCATGCTGGCTGGGTCTGATCCCTTGCTGGTCCTGCAGGTGCCATGGGACAACTCTCAAAATTACCTGTTCCATAACCTTGCCAGGCACCAAGGTCAGGCTGACAGACCCGTAGTTCCCCAGATCCTCCTGGCCCGTCTCGAGGATGAGCATCACATTAGCCAAGCTCCAGTCATCTGGGACCTCCCCAGTTAGCCAGGACTGATAATAAATGATGGAGAGCAGCTTAGAAAGCTGTTACAACAGCTCCCTCATTACCCTAGGATTGATCCTATTCAGTGCCATAGATCTGTGACCATCTAAATGGCTCTGCCAGTCATGAACTACCTCCTCCTGAATTTCAGGAGGTCTGTTCTGCTCCCTGACCTTGTCCACCAGGCTCAGGGAACCAGCTGCCCTGAGAATAATTGGTCTTACTATTGAAGACTGAGGCAAAAATGGTGTTAAGTACCTCAGTCTGTATCACATCACAGAAATCACTAAAGCTGTAAAAAACACCACATTACATTGCATCAGTTTTGCTTCATTGAATGTATGTCATACATATAAATTAGATACATACATATGTACATGGATTTTTTCTGGCATCAATTCATGTGAGTCATAACTCAAAAAGATTCTGAGCATAAAAACTATTTAAACACTCAACTGTTCCTGGATTTTAATTTTCTCAAAGCAGAAATAAATTCATTTCTGTATTGCTGTTCCCAGAACTTAAAGTCCATAAGTTCTTACTGTCAGAACCATTCATGTAAGAGTACAAACACAACCTATGCATCCTGAAGGTCTTAGACCCTAAGCTGTGTCAATTGCCAAATTTATAGGTGTGTATCTGCACTGGGGGGATGACAACTGCCAACAGCAGAATTTCTTGTGCGAAAGGGAAAAAGAGCAATCCTATTTCACTAGAGATATTTGTTTTATTTATGTTTAGTCTCATTTCAGGCCTATTCAGATATTCAGACATTTATTTAAGCCTATTCAAACTGAAGCTGGCCCTAAAGAAAGAAAATATGAAGAAGCTTCAGCAGGTACAGGATTGTCTTGTTTCTTTATGACACATCTGTCTTCTATGTAAGCGCATTCTTCATTTTATACATTGGCCCCCATTTTGTGCATAGTATTCAAAATTATTTTTAATATCCAGAGCCTACAGATGGTGGCCATAAAGCAAGGAAGGAAAATAGTATTTTTAATGGCTTGGAAGGTTTCTTTTGTAATTATGGGTAAAATCAAAGCTCATTTAAAACATGAACTGCCTTAACAACACCACTGATTTGTAAATAATGCATCCTTTTACGAACTAATTATTGCATTATTTTTCCCATGCTATTACTAATTGCCATAAATACAATGCTTATGAATGTATTTCTATGTCTATAGTTTCATTGAAGTCCGTACACACTCTATATTTCCACTGACTTATGTCACAGTTTATCAAACAGTGCAAGAACATCCACAATACATCTTTGTTTTCATGGTAATTCACTACTGCTGTGAGGTGCTGGCTGCCAGTTTTGGAAACTGAAATCTTCAGTTCATCCAGAAAACACAAACTGTGTAGAAGGCAATACCGCAAGCTTACACACATCACCCTGCCAGTATTCTTTGAAAAGTAATCTCCAATATTCAAAGGACAATCTTTGCAGTCATTTCATTCTTGGTTTCTGCTCAGGTTAAAGTTGCCAAATTTCACTCATAGCCTTGAGGGACACTATCCAGGTCTGGAGAAAAGTTCAGATTTTATGTCCTCCTTATTTACTTCTTTTTCCTGGCCAGACCACCTGCTCCTTACTTCATTCTCTGCCCTTGCCAAGTGTGGGAAAGCTGCTTACTGCTGGCACAATTTTTACCAGCCACTTCATGATCAATAGAACCTGTTACTCCCACCCTGCATAGCAAAAGCAGAACAGTGGTTGCATTTGTTCAGCTGCCAATTCAATCCTCTTTGCAGACATAATTTTCAAGGCATGGGGTTACTACTCAGAGTAAGTGGCAGAAAGCTGTAGTTACACATATTGTAAAGCTGTTCAATTTTAATAAGTTAATCTTTTACGCTGTCCACTTCCTCTATGTACTTATTGATCTCCTACCCTTCAGCTTTTTGGCCACCTTACACAACTTTCTTCACAACTTCAATCATTATTTCTAATCTTTCTAATCTAGTTTTTTGTTTGCTCCACAGACTCTCTAATAAACCTTTAGACAAAGCAGTTTCATCCACAGGAAGAAAAACAGAGAACTGCTTGCAATAGTCTCCATTTGGTTTTGTCTTGAACAGGACCATCTTTTCCACACTAGGTGTAGCCAAGATAGAATGAAATAATTAATTCTGCACTAGAAGCATTCACCAGCCAGATTCCAAAGAAGTAGGCCAATCCTGCAATGGAACAACATCTTTCCTGTGTGATAGAACAATGCTCAAAAAACAGGATGAGCAGCAGCTTGAGGAGCTGGTTTCTGGTTAGTATACTGGTAGGTAATCTACATGAGTACCTGGTGTCGAAGTTCCCAAGAGCTAGTGTGCACTTCCTACATATGACAAGGATACTTTTGCATAAGGTAAGGACTGTGTAAGAAGCAGATGTTCAATGTAAACATTGCAACTGGCAGATCTCTCTTAGCATGTTTCCAGAAGAATAAATGGGAAAAATGTACCTTAGATTATTAGGAGGTATTAGCAGAAGTGGTAGTATTTCTAAACTATATATACATCTGAGTTTTTGGAAGCTGGACTGAAGAAACAGCCAAGATTCTCCAGCTAATAAAATAAAAAGGCGACACACTCCAACATATGAAATAATTCAACTATTCTGAGTACTGCTCACATGCAGATAATAATATCTCCTGAGGCTTCTTACAGCCTTAATTATCCTGCAATCCTGATGTAACACAGAAGGGAGACTACAACACTGTGCTTCCAAAACACTATTGCTTCCTTTGTGGCTGAGGCACAGTCACACTGGCTGATTTTGGAAAGCAGCTGTTGTGATGGAAGTATCTAATTCTGCAACAACAGCCTGACTATAAACCTTCTGAGAAAAACACAGTTAGGGATTGCTTTCTACTATCCATTACAATTTTCCCCATTATCTCACTAAACATTATTTTTCTGAAAATGTAAGTGTTATAACCAAGAGCTATAGCTAAAGATCAAAGCTAAATGAACTTTTCTAGTAGCATACATTATTTTAATCAAAATATAAACAAAATTAAGTCATTAGATAAGAAGCACAACGTGGTTTCTTGCATTGACAAGTCAAAGAAAATTCCATACACAGTCTGAATCAAGGGCTTAATATTCCTCCAGGCACTTGTCAACACAATGGAGGCAACACTTCACAATTAATGTGCCAACTTGTTATATATAGATTGAGTATTACAACTGATACATATGAATAAAGGTTAGAGTACAATACCTGTCCAAGGTTAATAACACAGTTTCATTCATTTCAGGTATGTCATCAGCTTTAACAGTAATGTTGATTGTAGTATCACTTTGTCCAGATAGGAAAACAACAGAGCCATTAAAAGGACTTATATCATCCTGTGTTACTGCCTTGTGATTAGGACCAAAGGGTTTCAAACTCCAAAACACTGTTGCTTGACCATCAGTACCATCTCGACGCAATGCAATGGAAACCTGTAAAACATGTGAGACTGAGGTGACTTTCAAAACTAGATGCAAAAGCAATAAACCTTTTGCAAATCACTGTCTGAAAATAAGCCTCAAAATGTTCACCTTAGGTTTTTTACTTATACCTGTGTATAAGATCTGAAATCAAAGATGGTATATCAACAAAAACATATATTGCTTCTTATCTTTTTAATCATCTATCCATTACATATTTGGGCATATATTTTTATATATAGTTAGTGGACGTGGCACACTATTAATATGAGAAATCACTTAGCACCCATAAACACAAAAAACCTGGTATGACTGATTTAACCAGCACCCGCTTCATCAAGACACAACCTAGGTTTTAAATGCAATCACCAAAATTTACTCTGGCTGTTATAGTACATTTCTAGCCTGTACTCTGCTTAAGGAAATCAGTAGTTTTACTCTGAGGATGAAGCACAAGTTCTCTGATTCAGGATTTGAGGGAAAATTTTAGTTGAGACAAGTAAGGGAAAAAATGGAAAATGTAAGAAAAGATATTTTATAATGGTTTCTCAGCTGGGATTAGAGCACTCGGATGACAATGCTTTTGAAAATGCTTTGCTGGGTACTGAGAAACAAAAAAAGCATATTTATTGGAAAACAGACCCAACAAGACAAATTATATATTCACATGTAAGTCAGCTACGAAATACACAGACACTTCCATGACATTTGGGAGCAATGTGAGTCCTATTTGGGAGTAATATCACTGAATGTCTTTGCAGTCAGTGAAAGAAGTTAAACTGTCTGCAGCATCGTTTGCTCCATGTGAACATCAAGACCAAAACAGTTCTACATGCTCACAGAGAAAGCAAAATTCAACCACACTTTTCTGATGACCACCACATTACCCTTGCTAGCAATTTTTAGCCTTTTTTTTTTTTAAGCAAGAGAATATTTGGCATAAGGTAGAACTTAGAGGAAGGATTTTTCTCACATTAACTTTCAAATGTTACAGTGGATATAGCAAACTCAGACTTTGCTTTCTCCAAACAAGTTTTACATATTAAGGGACAATATAAAAATGTTTACTTACCACTGTAGCAGGCAATTCTTCTGGCTCAGAAAGAATAATTGGAAGATTGCTAGTAAAGCCTATTTCTCCATTTGCAATATCTGGAGTAATCCTCAGAGAAATATTTCGAATCTCACCTAATCTAGGACTCACAGGTGGGACAAGAGGAATTCTATTCAGCAGTTCAACTCTTTCCAACTGTGAGAAAAGGTAAGAAAAACTTGAGAAATAAGAAACCTTAGTACCAAGCGAGAACTATTCTGACATTTTGGAATAGGTTTCATATGCAAGGAGCAAAACATCTCCAGAATAAACTTCTCCTACCAGCAACACTGCTGTTGCAAAAATGTGTGAGTAGCTGTGCAAGAAATTAAGTGGATGGTATTGACCTTTTCAGCAGAATGCTATACCTTTCAGGAAAATGAAGTTTATATACACAGCTAAATGTATGTAGAGGGAGAACAAATCTTATAAACTGGGCCATTCGTTACTAGATCTATGAATTGATCTGCCAAGCACTCCAGCTATTGTTTGAACTGCAATTTTTTTGCCATGCATTGATAAAAAATCTGCTGAAGCCACTGGAACCTTACTCATTTACATGCTCTCGTGAAGTCAAAGAATGATTCAATCTTCTTTCATCTCTCAAAAAACTGTAAATAATTCTCTATTTACAGTAACTAATATGTTAGGATTACATTCAGAATTGAAAATAAGTGCAAAATTTCAAAACTTTAGTCTCCTCTTATACTACCATATTTTTGATGGTTTATTTAGACTAAGAAGAAATAGAAAAATGTTTATTCTTTCTTTGAATGGAAAATACCATTCACTTAGCCCATCAGCAGCACTGACATGACAAGGAAAGCAGGACTTTCCTTCTTTTACTTGTTTTAATATTCCTTTCAAATTTAACTTATACTACTATGAGATTCAGGGATAATAATAACAGATGTTTCTATGACAGATTTGGATATACTTCTGCAAACATTTCACTGGTGCATGAACCACCAATGACAACCACATTTTAACTCCTGTTAGGATGTTTTTGCTTGGCTGTATCAGATGCTACCACATAGGTTTTAGTGAAAGAGGGGAAAACGGCCTTATTTAAATCAATATAGTTATCATGAATCATCCTTTCAACAGATGAGTTTTAAATGCCTTTGATTCTTAAAACCAATTTATATAAAATCTTGGACTGTGTCATGTTTTGCTCTACTGTGGTTCAAGTAACGCTCAAAAATATTCATGAGCGTTTTATTTGATGGTAGATGGGATTTTTTTTTTTTATAAATACCATAATTAGAAATTGATTCTCAACCATACAAGGTAGTTATTGAAAGTCTGAGGAGCAGAGGGTGGAACTATTTCCTTGTTTTCTAGGATTTCTTTTAGAGTAGGCGCTAATTCCCCAGTTAACACCATGCAAGTGATGTAGTTGTCAGCTGAGTAAAGGTTCTGAAATATTAAAAAGCTGAAAGAATTCCCTTTCTTAAGTGCTTCTGATCCTGGATAGTACTTTGAGATTAAATTAATAATTAATGAAATATTAAGACTGCTTTTTTTAATTCAGTGTTTCCTCTTAATGAAAATCATTTCATGAGGACAAAAGAATGCATTGTGAATTGAATAATGCCAAGCAGTTATTAAATCAGTTAACCTTCCAGTACATACCAAACGTAGTCTGCAAATCAAACAATAAGTAATTTAATTGAAGATGTCACTGAAAAATGTTAATCTCACTTTTCCAGTTCCTTTATCCATTCTCTTGCTGGGTTTAAGTTTAATTTCTCCCTCCACCCCTCCTTCCCCTGTTCCTGAGCTGATCCTTTACTCGGCCTAGTACAAGCTTTGTAATCTCATTCTAAACATGTTTGCTGATACTATAATTCATTCACAATTTAGAAGGATTCTCACAGTGATAAACAGGGTTTTTTTCTTCCCTTTCTGAATGGCTTATTTGCTTTAAAAGTTGCCTCTGATTTTGTTTATTCAAATTAAAATATTTATGTAGTTCATGGAGAAAGTACAGAACATACATACTGCCTGGAATCTGCAATTTAAAATGCCAGGCAAGTGCCTGCATTCTGAAATACTTGTCACACGTCTTGCCCATAGTACACACTGAAATGTTATTTGTAATCTACCACCTGAAAAGAGGTTGGATATTTCAATTCTTTGGTAGACCTTTCAGATCTCACGAAGACAGTAAAACACAATAACTTACTCTAGTATTTCAGAATGTATTTCCCTACCTAACTGTGAATCTAAAACGAGCGTGTGCTAGTAAAACCATAACATAATTCTGGCAACATTTTTTTTTTCTCTGTGTTTTTGCTTTAATAGAATGTAGAGGGAAGGAGATGGAGGGAAGAAAACTTTTCAAGTAATTAAAACATCTTTGGTAGACAATAAATTAAAGAGAAAACCTACCAAATTTTACATTTATGATTTAACATCAACATTTTAATTTGAAAATTTTGAAGACGCCTGACTTGAAAGATTGAAAAGAACTAAGATATGACTCTGAGATTTGTGCTTTGGATGTGCCAAGCCACCCCTTTCTCTGTGTGTTCAAGATTGCTCCCTGGGTTCATGGTCCCAGACAGCGGCAACAGTTAATCAGAGGAAGAAGAGATGATGGAGTAGCCTTAACTGTAGATGAGAAAATAAGTATAACGATTACTGATTACAGTGCCCAGGATCTCCCACGACGGTATATCTGAACAATAACTTTCTAACATGTATGCAAATTTGCCGATCTTATGAGCAAGGACAGAATCTCCCTTTTTACAAATTAAGATAAAAGATAAAAGGAAAAAAAAATTTAAAAATCCAAAAGGGCACATACAGGGGAAACTAGAAGAAATACTTTTCAAGTTCTCTGGTCAAGGTTGCATATAAATTAAGCACCTGTTTGACTATTTTTAATTTATGTTTCCTTGCTTGTAATTTCTGAAATGTCACACTTCTGTAATTTAGGTGCCTTAACTTGGTTAAATTGAAACCAAGGGGTAGACAGAATAGTATACCTGGAAAGGTAACTGGCCTCTGCAATATTGGTATCATTTTGTTAAATTTTATGATTAATGCCTGAATCCTATTACAAGAGTGTATTTTTTTTAAATGGTGTAATTAGTAAATAATGATTAGGAATAAAGGTCTTTACAGCAAATTTGTGAAAGCTGTAGCTAAATAAAAAAGTTTTCTTGGCTACAGAACTAGTAATTTTTTTCTCTCTTTTTTATTTTGTATCAGACAGAATCATTTTAATTAAATTAAAAGGGAAGGTATCACTACTACTTTATATCATTTCTATTACATGGACTAAAGAACCACCCCAAAACACAATTGAGATACCTGTATGAGGAAATGAGCTCCATTTTGAAGAAATGCATCATTTCGTATTGGTATATTTACAGTATCTTGTGCTTTTCCTTCTGGAAAGATGAGAGTACTTCTAGACATATTTAGAACGCCACCTTTCGCTCTCTCAGGATACAGAGCTCCAGCTGGAATATACAGTGCAGTGTAAACCAACTGCACATCTCCAACTGCTCCTCCTTCCCTTGCAAAACTCAAAAATAAAAAGCGTCCTGTTGGAGTACTTTCAATCGTCTGATTCTCCAAAGGATGGAATTTTATTAGGCCATAAACGTCATCACTGTCCTGAATGTAAAAAAGAAGCTGCAAAGCAGAAAACAGCATGCTGCATTACTCTACCATAGTTTCACGCCTTCACAAAAGCATCTCCTGACTGTCACCATACATTTTTCTCCTTAGTGAACTGGCATCAGGAAAGAAATCAGATTGACAGCCCCAGAGTATTCTTTATACACAAGAAGCATTGTACTCACAGTGGCAACTTTCCCACTATGCATCATCCATGTGCCAGAACGAGCTCTGAATAACTGATTTTTTGGTTCAGCAGTCAAAGCGAACAATTTCAGATTATACGAAATTTTGTTTTTTTCACCAAGCTCATTCCAACCATTTTTGAGAAAGACAAAGGAGGACCCGAGTCACAGAACTGTCAGCAGTGCTAGCAACCCTTTATTTAATAGTTCAGAGGTTACAGTCTTTATCACCAAACCCTCCCCTTGGAGTTGTTACTCTGTAAAGCATTTCAGTAATCAATAAGACAGCAAATAAGCAAGTGAAAATAACTTTCCTGTGTTCTGTTAGAAAGCAGTCCCTTGAGACAGCATTTATTCAATGCTATCTATACACACTGGGAATAATCTGAACTGAATGCTACCACAGTAATAAGGTCTGGCATTGTATACTGTACTCAGCCAAATACTTTGGATATGGCTCTATACACTAAGATTATATTAAGGATTAATTTGCTTGATTTTTATCCATGACCAAACCCTTTCACCAATTCAGACAATCAATTTTATTAAAAGTGGTAAAGTCTTTATAATTCGTCATCATCTTCTCCAAAAGAATTATATAAGCAAACTTACCTCAGATGGCTCACTGACTTCGGCACCTCCCTGTATTGTATGAGGTAGGAGTTTCAGAAGATAAGGCTCAGCCTCTTCTGGTATATCGTCATCAATAATGTTCAGATGAAGTGTCACCAGCATCTGTCCTTGATCAAAATTTATCTCCCCAGCCTCTGGAAAGAGGTCTGCAGTCACAGGTGAGGGATCACTGCTATTTCGGATTATAACCCAGGAAACAGAAACATTTCCATGTGTTCCACCATTTCTTACAATTGTGATCCCTTCAAATCTATGTTTTTGAATGAAAACAAAAGTCACAAATCATAATTACTAATGGATTGCATGGTTATTGATTCCCTAAAATATTTACACTGACCTAAGTGGATAAGTGCTAACTGCTTGCAAATGACTTTTGACTCAAGGCTTACAGTTTGTGAAATCATAACACATATGTAAGACTAAGTGTTTATTAATGATATCTCTGTAATATCTCTGAAGATACGTGTTAGATCTCACTTTGTTTACAGCAAGAAAGATACTGAAAAGTGAGTGGAGTCTTGGCATGTTTTATATTTGTCTTGAGAAATACAAGTTTCAGAAAACTTTCTGCCGATTCTACATCATGAACAGTTGTGAGGCACAGGCAGTGAAATAATAACTTTGAATCAACTATTTGCCTCTGTACTGAAAATATATTCAGTTACTGATATTTATGATACTGGAAATGTCAGGTTGCTGGCCTCTGACAAGAGCATGTCTAAAACAAAAAGTCTGGGAATCATCACTTACAAATATTTAGAAAGCAGGATTTATTTCTTTAATGTGTATAAAAAAGAAAGAGGAACACTCAAGTTCTGGGTTCTATATTCCCTAAAATACTCTTTCAAGATTGCTCATAATATGGCAGCTTGAGGCATTATTTGTTTTTCTGGGGATGAAATACCATCAGTAACTAGCAGAATGCAGTAGTTTTGCTTAGCCCAGAACATCAGCAAGGTATCTTTGATCTTAAAGAGAAATTTAAACCCTTCATAAGCTGTTGTGGTAGGCCCAGGGAAGTGTCTGAGGGGTGGGGAGTGGCACAAAGATGGCTCCTGTGTATCCTGAGTGAAAGTTCAGGAATTTTTTACATCAAGTCCAGCAGAGCCAATTTCTGATGGCTCTGAAAGTGATGCACATGCTGCCGGCCAAAGCTGGGCCAATTAGAGGTGCTGGTTACACCTCTGTGAAAACATATTTAAGAAAAAATCAAAACAATGTGAGCATGCACTTATTTTTAGCTAGAGGAGGGGGAGGAGGTGAAAATATGTGAGGGAGAAAAACCTGGAGACACCAAAGTCAGTGGAGAAGGTGGGAGAGGAGGTGCTCCAGGGCCAGAGCTGAAAACCCTCTGCTAGCCATGGTGAAGACCATGGGGGGAGCAGGTTGTCCCCTTGCAGCCCATGGAGCACACAGGGGCGCAGAAATTCACCCACAGCCTGTGGGGAGGTGCCCACGCCAGAGGAGCAGGTGGATGCCTGGAGAAAGCTGTGATCCAGTGGGAGTCTCATATAAAGAGTTAAAACTGCAAAGGCCTTGCAAGGGAGAGAAAGGCCTTGCTCCTGGGATGGAAGCAGCCTGGCCTCAGCTCGGGAGAGTCTGCACCTTTTGGACAAAGGACTCACACTGCAGCAGAAATCCGGGCAGGATGCTGCTCGTGAGATCGGACCCATGCCAAAGAAGTTCCCAGAGGACTGTCTACTGTAGGAGGGACCCCATGGCTAAGTATAGGATTCCTCTCCCTGATGGACTGACCAGAGAAAAACACCCCTTACCCTGCTCCCTGCCTGTGCTGTTGGTTGGAAGGAGATAGGGGTGTGAGCGGAGAAATGGTGTCTCAAGAGGGAGGAGGCTGCATGAAGGAACTGTGTCTGAAAAGCTTATTTTTACTTCTCATTTATCGTCCAACTCTGTTAGGTTAATAAATCATTTTGCAACATTAAGTTTTCAGCCTGTTCTGCCTTCGGTGTGTCTCTTCCACCACTGCCTTATCTCAACTCATGAGTCTGGTGTGTTTTTTTAACAGTTTTTTTTCCTCTGTTCCTGCGCAGCTGCTGCAGGGGAGAGCGAAGATAGCAAATGTCTTAGGTGCCTGGCATTTAGCCAGGGTCAAACCATGACACAGAGGACATTTTTATTGAGACTGTCAATATTATGTATCATTCCTGCCTATAAAATTTGTACAGAGCTTTGATTTTTATCTTCCTGTAAAATCACAAATATTTTAATTGGTTTTGAGTTTAAGGTAAGTATTTAATGGGAGACACTCAACACTTTATTTGCTTTAATCAGAGACTGGTTTTATAGAGCGTAAATAAAAATATGTACCAAAGGAGGAAGACAGACATGTATTTCCCACTGAATTGGTTTGTAGTATTATCTTGTCTTCACTGATCCTACCTTTAGATAAAGGGCTTTTCACTATTCTGATTATGTGATTGAATAGTTTTGTTTTATTTACATACAATAAATAGATATTAAAATACTTCTTGCATAATTGTACATTCCCACTTCTTTGAAATCCTTGTAGATATGGTTGATAATAACACATTAAGTGGTTTCTACATTACATTTTAGTAGTGATTTTATAATTATTCTTAATGATATCCTGAGGATGTTTAACAATTACAAACAAGTCTCTTAAACTGACTAGATACTAGATTTTAAGATCTGTAGTACCTTGAAATTTGGTCTTCATCAATGATAACAGTGTGAGCTAACAGAACACTGTGGATTGATAGCACTCCGTAGGGTTTATCATTCGGTTGGATAGTGACATGAACAACAGATGGATAAATCAAAACAGCATCTCCCTGCAAAGTGTCCTTAAGAAGCATAATCTGAAAGGTCTCAGCAATTTCTGGTATGGCATCATCAAGGATCTTAAATTTCAAATACGTTTCATGAACTAGAGGTGGGAAAACAAGAGTTGTATTTGGCTGTAGATCTAGGAAGTCTACATTAAGCTGTGCATGTGCAGTTGAATCCCCAGTTATGATGGCGTAACTGACAGAGACTTCGTCTTCATCAGGTCCAACTAATTTTCCACTGACATCCTTACCACGAACCACTTGGATTGTTAACACTTCATCTTCTTCAGGCACCACATAAGCATTCTGAACAAAATGCACGGGACTGTCATTTTTCTTAATATTAATCCAAACAGAATTTTTTGTGTTGTTGATTTCAGCCCCTCCCTCCACACTCTTCAGACAAACAACAAAGATTTCATCATTTTCAGGTACCTGGAAAAATAATAATAGCAAAATTATATAAGTCACATTTCAAATATATGCAGAACACCTATACTGAGAAATATGGTTTATATATTTTGCAGAAGAGTAAAATGATACAAACTTGAAAGCTCATTCCATTTTAGAACAAACAGGAGAAAAGTCTGGTTTTTACCTTTTGCTAAAAATCCCTTTCAATATTTAATGTTTCTGTTTCCCAAAACATACTTCTGAAAGATGGTAGAAAGTCAAACAAAAATCAAACAAAAATCAAACAAAAGTCAAACAAAAAATAGTCAAGAATCAGAAAAATCTTCATTTTTACAGCTTCAGAGTATGAGGAGACCAACTGCCATTTTTGAAAGCCACCTCTAGTTGGAAACAAATGTTCTTCTCCATTACTTGATTTAAATTTTCTTTTTTCCAATGTTAATACTCATCTATATGCACCTGAGGCAATGATTTCTCTATGTGCCTGAGACAATGCAAGAACAACTTCTGGACAGAACCTACCTTGGCCCTTCCATCCCTATAGAATTGGAAAAGGAACACATCCTTTGTTCAGACACACCCACAATCCCAGACAAAATTTCCGTCACAGATCTGACAAAGTATTTTCTTGTTCTTAGCAATAATTTAGATTTTGGTATTTCTACAAAACAACTGTTAAAACTACATTTTAGTTCTAGCTATATCTTCTCCAATATCTGATGAAGCAGACAATAAGAAAAAACTTGTAAATCACAAATTACAGAATTAAGGATGAGATTTCTGCTTTGTATTACTAGACATATATAATACATATATGGTAATATATATTATAAATTATATATATATTACTATATAAATGCAATACATATATAGGTAATCATGGTATGATTCCTGGGTATCTTGTGCAGAGCCAGGAGTTGGATTCAATGATCCTAATGGGTTCCTTTGAACTCAGCATTTTATATGATTCCATGATTCTACAGTTTATTCTCCAAATCTTGATTAGCTACACATTAGCTGAAAACATATGATTATTTTATTAATACATAGAGATAAAAAGTAAATCTTTAAATAAATTATTTGTGATCCTTGCATCTCATCCTTACTGTGGAGTACTGGAAACCAGTAGTATTTGCTTCTGAGAGGAATTACAGGACAAAATCACAATTTCTGAAATCCCTGCTGTCCCATATTTCTTTCACATTCATTTGTGTATTGGCCACCCTCAAATCCTTTTCTGAGGCTAGAAGAGTGGGCATGATAGCTTATGCCAATGTTTGGCTTGTGGCACTGAAACTTGCATAATGCTATTGACTGATAGAGGGGTTTGTTGTCAATGTGAGATCTGGAAGCTCTCAGCCACTGCTGCACTGGAGTACTTCCTACACTGGAGTACAACACAGTTGGTCTACCTCATTAGAATAGATGCTAACTTATATTTCATATAGTTGAGTAACTAATATTTCATCTGGCATCATTAAAAAATACACTTTAAGAGAGTCAAAATGTATCCACAACTTTAGCTGTATTTTACATCGTAACATCTCATATAAATGGGACATTCTAGAGTTTCAATGGCATCATGACTGACCAGTGAAAAACACAGCCAGACTTCAAAGACAACAATATAAAAGATTTTCAGTGCTGACTCGCCTCTTTCATTTTCTGTTAGCAAAGTTTCTGTTATCCCTCACTAAAAAAGGAAATGTACACAATAAAATTACTATAAATGTAGTACTGCAGAGATCAGATCTTCAGTCCTCTAATTTCTGTAAGGAAATAGGCTTTGCAATTCAGAAAAATAGCTGTTCCATAGTTTTTCTTAACTTCAGATCCTAACAGCTCAAACTAAGTTCTGTAAGTAACATTAATGCTTGTGCATTCCATCATCACCATCAGTAATGGATTTTTACACAAAATTCATCTTTTGTGAAAGCATGTGGAAGACTTTCAGTGAGTGGACCACTGCAGCTGTACAGATCAAACTCTGAGTGAAAGAGCATTAAGAGCACTTCTGAGAGGAAAAAAAGTCACATCCTCCCCATAAACCTAATGAATTCTTTCTGTTTATACGTTACAGAAATAATACATCTAATCTAAAAGAGATATTTTTACAAAACAGTTTGGTAAAAAAAAAGTCTCTTTTTACTAGTATCAGTGCAGATGTGGGATACTATTTTTTATAATTAACAGAAATACACAAAAATTGCTTCAAAGTTGCCCACTTTTGACACACTTTCTTTTTCCTATGTAATTTTTCCAGTGAATTTTCTTACTAAGTTGTTCTGTATGACACTCACACAGAAAAGTTAAATATAGAAAGTTCAGTCTAATAGAAAAACCCGTATCTAGTTAAAGAACATCATTCTTAGCAATACAAGAACCAGCATTTCCATCTGAATAAAAATATAGTGCATTCATGATTATTTGTACTTTTACTGTATCGCACCTAACAGATCTAGTCAGAGTAGTCAGGGTATGTTCAGAAACTAAAAATATCAATTCATGAGAAATACAGACGTAGCATTAAAAAGATCAAATTATCACCCCTAACGACAAAATTGAACATCACTTTACAAAGCAGAAACACTTGTAGCCCTATTTCAACCAAACATTTTTGTAACATAATATACAAAGTCCCTCCAGAACAGCTGTTAATGTTCTATACATCCATGCCAAAAACAAAGTCAGCTTGTTTTTACCTGATCATCAAGCACTGTTAAATTATAAATCAAAACTGATCTCCCAGGGGTAAACGTAATATTTCCCCTGGCTGGACATAAGTCTTCTTCAGCTAGGTTTGGTCCATCTTCTATCTGCAAGTAATTGATTTTTATGATAAGAAATATATACAGCATGCATAAAAATCTAGTACAATAGTCAATATACAGTGTGTGAAATGCATACCAAATTACTATTTATTCAGTCATCTTCTGATCATATGCACACACACTCAGCTGTGAAAATCTACTTTTTTGGCAGATGGACTAAGTCAGAGTAGGCACCCTGAAGAAATTATGCATTGCCAGAGAAAGTGGAAGAAAACTACTTCCATACAGGTCTTTGAGAACTCTTTGATGTCTATTGATGCAGAACTGACTCTTTTAAATAACAGTAAGGATAGTCCTTCTCTTTTAATTTAAATCACTTACATTTCTTTATCAGTTCCAAGACAAAATAATAGCAATTACTGGTTTTGTGACCTTTCTATCTTGACTTGTGATGTTAAGGAAATTAAAGTTAATACTAAAATCTAAGAAAATAGTAAGACTCATAGAGGCAGTATGTTAGGGTTTTGTTTTAGAAAATCTTGTAAAGTTTTTTCGACATATGTATATAAACTACATTCTGAGATGAGCCTTATAAATTGTGCAGATAGCAAAATCTATTGGACTTTAAAACACATATATCTGAAATAAGTAACATAAAGAAGCTCATTTGTACATTATCTATACATGCTGTATTTAGCATGTGATAACATCTTTTGAGATTTTGAAATGTCTAGATTAAATCTTTGATGACAACTGATAAAGAAATTTTAATATGAAAAAGAATTACCTGTAATTTTAAAGAATGCTATAGAATCAAAATAAACAAGAAATTTCTTACACACTCAGCTCCACTGTGAGCTAATAATACCAGCTAATGCTGCCTCAAATATCTTTCCAAATGACAAATACTAATTTTTTTAATATATCTTCATTTCTCCTTAAATTAAGCAGTTAGATAATTGCAGTATTTTCCATTTCAATGGTAGTACCTTTCCATTTTTGAAACATAATTAACAAATGTAGACATAGGTATTTAGTCCTTTCATTTTAATAAACACTTTGATAAGTTATGAATATGGCCTCACAGTTTCACCTAATAGAAAAAGGTATAAAATGTTTTTGATAAACTCACCTCAAAAGTTACAATGACTGTCCCATAGGTTCCTCTCTCCCTAATTAGAGTGAGAGGTACAAATTCATTTCTGCCCCTGGGCTCATTCACTGTGATTAAGGCAGACTAATGAGGAAGAAAAGGGACAGGCAATCAGGCATAGACTGAATATCACAGCAGAAGGAAGAAACTGTTACCATAGAAATACCAAACTCCCACAGATAAGTTAATCCAATCTGCAAACCAGTCCACTGATGGCATACATTTCCTAGCAACCAATTAGTTCAGCTAATAAAAAGCTTGAAAGATTTCAGATGAAAAAATTATTATATATGTAGAGCAACTTTTCTTGCTTTGGGGTTTTTTTTAATAATGAGCATAGTTTGCATATACAAAGCACTGGCATATGAACACTGGTCATATTTACAGGAGTTCCTAACCCTGTTAAAAATAGGTTTTGTTAGATAACTTAGATAATAGATTCCTTATCAAACTGCTGCAGCTGAGAGATTTCAAAGAATTGCAGCACTTCAGCATTTTTTTAATACTGGGGTGCTAAAAGTTTCTCATATTGGTTATTTTTTCAGGGAAGTCTTCTAAAAAGTATATTGCCACAATGCTGGCAATAAAGCGTAGTTTGTCTTTCTCCTAATATAAGCTGTTACTGCAATTATCATCCACACAACCAAAGTCACACCACTGACTTATCCCCAGAAGGTATTATATTATGCATATATCATGATGCTGCTCTCACAAATTGAGAGTTAAATATAAAATTGCTCACTTAAGATGGGAAAAGGGTATATATTAAGATTTCAAAGTGCCTTTTCAACTTTGCTATGATATTACTCTTCACTTCTTCCATACTATATTGAAGGGCATTGGGACTGAACAATTTTTAAAATCTTTTAATTTAGATGACCAACATAGATATTCATCCAAGTTTGAGGATCTCAAGCAACATCTCAACACCTAAAAGCATATAAAAATATTAAAACTCTCTATATATGTATGAATTACATACATATGTATTAATTATCTCTAGAGATGTTTTTAGAGATGTAATTCAGCATCACTTTTCAAGGGATTTGGGTGAATAACTAACCAGCATCTTTGACAATTTCACCTTTATCTTTTCTAAAATGTTCACATATACCATATAAAAAGTCATACCATGTTAAAAGAAATTATTCCAAAGGCATTGTCATTTGATAAGATTGTCACTGTGACAGATTTGGGTGAGCCAACCTTTATCCTTGGAGATGGTTTCTAAAATTAAAACCATAATAAGATTTTAAGCATGGTGATGGAAAAAAATAGGCATTTTTACTGTCTTTTAAGGTTTTACTGTTATTTAAGAGTACATATTAGCTTACAAAAAATGTACGTCTTTTTATTATCTATCACAATGAAAACTATTTAAAGCAAAAGAATGCACTAAAATAATTCCTAATTAGTGTGGAAATACACTCAATACAGTCAACAAAAAAGTTCTTGATACAAACTTTGCAAATGTTTAACAATGGTTTGACAATTATTAACAACAGCACATCAATAGGAAACCATATATGAAACATCTAATACTGCCAGGAATTCCAAAGCTGTTCTTTTTTCCCCAATACTTGCATAAAACTGAAACTTTGAAGCTGTTATACTGGGATACCAGCTAAAGGATATACTGGGATAGCAGCTATAAGAATCAAGTCTATAACATGTAAAACTGAGCTACATTTACAAATTAAATTAAGAGGGAAGAGAAAATATGCATTTTCATATTCACTGCAAACATCCCCTGAGATGTGTAATAATTGGCAATGAAATAGAAAATCTATCTTTACTGAGCTCACACCTCTACTTAGTCATGAACTAACTGTAAGCTAAAAAATGTGAATCTGAACCCCTCTCTTGTAGCATAACTCCTGTGAAAGAGAATAATATGAAGAAATTTATTAGTAGGTATTTATATAATTGTTTGGGTTTACATCAGTCACACTTAACATCTGCTTCTAAAGGACTGGAAGTCATCCTCCTTCTTCGGGAACTTACACCCTCTTCTCCAGGCACATACTAGGCAGGAAAACAGGAAAGGCTGAGAGTTCACAATCTAAATTTTTGGGGCACTAGTACACTTTCAAATGTCCACAGCTGAATGCATTGCCTGCTCAAGTGTGAGGCACAGCAACATGACACAGAAACATCCACAGGAATGCAAACCTTCTAAAGGGCAGTCAGCACCATCCTGTATGCATTCCAGATTTTAACTCTTACCTATTACTGTTCGCAAGCAGTAAGACTACACGGGTATCTATGAAATACCATTCATCTATGTTAGATTACCCCATTATTTTCTGTGAAATAGATACTGACTTACTGGTAGTGTCAAGTGAAATATGAATATCTCATCAGCCTCTGGAAGATCATCGTCACAGACAGATATATATACTGTTCGGTTTGTTTCTGTATCAGGTATAAATGCAGCGGCATATGTGTCAAAAAAGTCTCCTGTGTCTTCTCCATCAATCTGCAATAAACACACAACTAAATGTCACCTCCTTCTTCCCTCAATATCTTTTATATTACCATTCTGGACTCCTTTGAACAGACTTCATACATTCTTTTCTGCACGTAATTCTTACCACAATTTCCCCTACTGTCATAAAATTAATTTCTGGACAGAAGGTACATAGATAATAACCTCTTGTACTCATGCCGAGTAAACAGGTGACAAAAAAACCCAATAAAACAAAGAGAACACTTTACTCAGAACTATTTATGACTCCCTCCCTTGCAATTTGCTATCTTTTACATAATGCACCATATGAAAAGGATTTTTATTGAAAAAGATATGCCTGTATAGGAAGCACAGATCTGTACACCTCATAACACCCTACGTGAATTAAACTTACCTTAGGATGTAACTGCCCTCTGCCTCCCATTCTAACCACTGGAAGGAGCCTAGGCATTCAATCTAGATTAACAATTTGATCACCAAAGTCGGAAAAATTAGGTCTGCTATAAAAAATTTCTCTCCTTTAATCTCAGTCAACAGAAAAAAATTCCCCTGATTCTACTGCAGGTAGGGGTGGTTAGAGGAGAGATGACAAAGTCAGTCATGTCAAAACAGCAAAGAGTCTAGATTAAGTTTAGAGTTGGGTACTGAGACTAAATGGAGAGAACCCCTGAACCAGTATAGCTGCCACACCTGAATCATCCTTCTAAGGAGCTAAAGGCTTGAAAGAACCATTGTGAAAAAGACTGTTCTTCCTTCCAGAACAGTGAAATTACAAATTCAGAGAAGAGGAAACAAAGGTCTTTTTGTGCCTCTCATTTGTATCTCTTGTAAGTCATAGTCTCAACTTCCCAGGTACCTGAGTCCACACTTCCCAAAAAGTTCTTCAGCAAGTTATCAACAGTTACTGAGAATATAACTGCCATGGTTTCTTACCGACACAATTGCTGTGATGTTAGCAGGCTTCCCTGTTCTTTCAATTACAAGACGTATAACAGTTGTACTGGTTTCATTGACTATAAATTCTGTTTGTCCACTGAACTTCACTTCTGTTTCTCCAGATGTGAAATGAATGAGTAATGCTAAATGCAAATAAACTAATAAAGAAGCAGAGGGCATCCCTATAGAAAAAAAAAAAAAAAAGATTAAAAATAAATTGTGAATCTAAAATACACAAAGCATTCATGGTTCACCTTACCAATGCAGTCGACCTCTCTCAACTCTTCAAATACTTGATGATCTTGTGAGTTTCAGAAATGAGATTAAAACATGCATAGGTCTCCACTACAACAAAGTCATATAATGTAATTATCACATGTATCTAATTCTATTTTCATAATTTTCATCTAGTGATTTTCTAGACAGTATGTATGAACCTTGTCAAGTGGAGGAATATGGAACTTCTTTTAAGAAAAAAAAAACAATGACATTACCACAACAGTTTTCATTTTCTATCAACAAATAGCTTCAAAGTTGAAATTTCTATTTCCACTTTCTTTGCTCTCTAGATTGTCTTTAAAAACACAGAAAGAGACCAGAAGGGTGAAGGGTTGGATATTTGCAGTCATCTCACAGATCATTTTCTGACATCTTATTCACCATGAAATAGCCTTACACATTTGTGTATTTACTTGAGTCTTTTTACACTTTTCATATCCCATGATTCTTTTGATCATGTGATGTCATGTCCCATGACATTCTCCTTGTCATGGAGAAACACTGTGACACCTTTAAATACCATTGCAACTTTTGTACAGCCAGATTTTATTTTCAGTTGTTTCTGCTCAATGTCTAGTATTCTTGTCTTTTAAGGTATGCAAACTTAAAACTAAGGTGGTCCATTTCTCTTGCATCGGAGTCCACTTTTGTAACGTAAAATAGAATTTTAAGTCCCAGTGAAGTCATCAGGTGTTGATACTGTGAAAGATGCACTTTATAAAAAGAGTCTGACACACCAAATTTCTAGCTGCACTGTTCTGCAGAGGCTTGCGTTGCACAGTGCTGAGCAGAACGGAGAACATGGATGCTGGATGAGGCAGATTGCTGTCATAAGGATTTGAGAAATTTTGGAAAAAACCAAGAGAAAAAAGTTGTGCTCTAAACACCAAAATGCATTACAACATTAAACTTTAATTGAATTAGCTCCTTCACTAAGCTTCTGTTAATCCATAATCACTGTTTTATACTACTATTTTTTCAAATTTCTGTACAAAAGATACAAACAATATTTGCGTAATTAAATATATAAATAAAACATCACTGTGCTTAAAATTATCATTCCAAGTGTTATAATTACCAGACAAATCTGGTCAATCACAGTTGTATAAATTGTGCAGAACATATTACATTAATATTTCCATATTAATAACATTTAAGATCAGACATGTTTGCAAAGCACTTGCTCTCATTACTTATGAGTGCAGTTATGATTGGTCATAAATTATCACTAAACCAGGAAATTTCATGAGTACATTGAAACACATTTTTGTAAAATATGTGTCAAATTTGAATCAGAATTGAGGTCCAGCATATACTCTGAACATTTTATGTTTGCAGTCAATTAGTTTGAATCCTGGACTGAACAGAGAATAACATAGCCTTCAGACCACTAAAACTGACACAGCTTCAGAAAGACTTCAAGGCTTTGCTTCTTAGAACAAATTCCATTTGGGAAAGCATAAATTTTTTGTTGTAAGGACTTGAAATAAGCTGCTTTCAGACAAGCTAAGAACAAAAAGATCCACAAATATGGCATATTAACTAAGCATGAACCGCAAGTACAGTCAAGAAAACTATCAATGTTTTTCAGAGTATCTAGAAGCAAAGACTGGTGGGTTAACAAAGCTAGTTGATTTCAATTACTTGTAAAAAATAATTTCACCTAGATCTGTCAAATATCACAGAGGGAATAGCCAAACAAAAAAGTAAGTGCAAAAAGTCAGGACTAACTATTTTCTCTGTGAAAACAACTATCCATTTCACCACCCACTGATTATTTCTGAAAAAAATAGTCACACACTAAAATAATTTTGCTGCATAGCTTCACACTATTCTAAAGTTTTATTACCATGAACACAGTCCTTCAAGACATCCACGGCTCTTACTGAGACTTCCATGCATAACAGACTGACAGAAACAATCCTTGATTCTCACATATCTATCCATTCAGTAATTCTAGTGCAGGAAAAGCTTACAGTGGGAAGCAAAGATACTATATACCTATATAAGCCCCCTAGGATTTAAAACTATCAGCATTTCCAAATGTCCAAATGTATTAATCTGCAACGGGTTTTTTTTTCTGTTTTTATGCGGAACTGCTCTGGAAAAAAAAAAAAAAAAACCCTTCAAGCTGGAAAGAGAAGAGTGGTCTAACCTTTGTAAACTCTCAGACAATTACACTGTCTGCAGATGAAGGCATCGTCCATACTACATTGACGAATTTGTTGACCTTTTAGCTTCAGCTGTTACCTTGTCATAGACTTCTCCAATACCTTCCCACGGTACAAGCTTCTAGTAAATAATACTGAAAACATGATCCTTGAGGGCAAGATTACGAAGTTTAGAATTACTTGAATTCTATTACTCCTACTAGAGAGCATTCTGAAACTATAGGATTACTCCTGAGGAACAAGAGAAGTTTCACAATCAAATAATCAATTATTTAGCTGGTGTGTATTCTTCCTTGTTATGTTATTTGTACTAAGATTTACTTTGTACAGTCTGCCAGAAGTAGTTTTTTGTCTGTTTGTATAAACTAAACTTTGAAAATTATTATTATCTTTTTAATTGATGTGATGCAATATAATAAAAATAAATTACATCAAGGCTTAGAGAATGCAGAACAAATTTATTCAAATAGCTGAAAACCTATTATAGGTAACAGTATTTTATTTTATTAAATATGAAATAACTTTGTACACTAAATTTCTACATAAATTTATATGGGAACACAATTTGTTCTTTATAAATACATTGCATAAAGTTCAGCAGAAGCGTTTGCAAGATCATGGATACAAGAAGACCCTTCATCACCTCCCTCACCTCATTAAACCACTGGTGACTCTAATTTGTAACTTGTTTCTTAAATTAATCTGAAACCCCAGTCCCTCTTCACTGCTAAATTTTGGTAAACTATGCATTTGGTGATCAAGTACTCCCCTCTGTTTCAGTTAAATATTACTGAGTTCAGTTCTCTCCATCCAGGATATTGAGATATTCAAAGCCATTGAAATGTTTTTATAACAACAAGCAATAGAACATCACACATCTTCAGAGCACGTACAAATCAATGGATTAACTATTCTGTTATCATGTTCTGACCTCAGCCATTTCACATACGCATTAGTGGTATCAATACTGAGGTCTAGATGATGTTTCTAAGTGGTTTATAATAAAGGTTGCTGGCAACAGAACCAAACCACACCTTTCAAATAATAATCTAGACATTTTAATGACATTAAAGAATTTTAAAAGTAAAAAAATCTCACTCTTGAACCTATAGTTTAAAAAAAGTTAAGAAATCTAACTCAGAATTCTGAGTCATGATCTCTAAATAACATTGTCTTTTAGCATGTATTTTATGGCACTTATTGAAGCACATTTGTGTTTTCCACTAAAATACAGACTACTAGTGTAGAATCCAACAAAGCATATAATGATTCCACACAGTAATTTCCACAATACTCTCACAATTTATATAAGGAATACCTTTCCAATATGTTGTCCAGTTGGAGCCAAGGTAGGCTTATGAAACTGGTGAATCACCAGGACTGGTTTGCTGTTTCCAGACAGTTTCTGGAACAAACTTCAGATGAAGACTTTAAAGTTTATAGAAAATGAATGTTCTTTTCTGCAGATTTTTACACTGGCTTCTGTGCTTAATAAATCAAAACCCTTAAGAATTAAAAGATCTCCTGACTGTTTTCTTTGAAGTAGGAGGGAATCCATAGCCTAATGGAACACAGAGAGATCAAGAAGAGAAATAAAAGGGCTGCTCCAGGTTAAAAATCTGGAACAAATTAAGCATAAAATGCCAGCCAGGAAATGGAAAGTGACAAAAGAAAGAAAGTTCACTAACAAAGAAGCAGATGGAACAAGGGATTAAGTATCCTCTACCTCAGAGTTTTCACTGCTATTTACAGGAGAACCAACAAGCTGAAGCAGCACCATTGCCACCCAGCAGCTACTACTAGATTCCCACTGCCCATCATCACACAACTCACTGTGTATTTTTAAAGCCCACAGACACAGAGGAGCAAGAGTAAGTGTACTTTTCACTGCCTGTCCTTGTCCACTCCTTGTGATTACAAATACCCAGCCAAGTCGAACATTAAAAAACTGGCATGCCTAGTACTTTGCATTGAGCACACCATTACAGCTGTCAGTGGTTGCCAGAGAGAAATCTATTCACAGCAGAGATGTCAGCACCCAGCAGCATCTTTGGCTGAATACAAAGGGAGACAGATACATGTGCTCTTTCATATGTAAAGAGGAGATTCTCTGTAGTACACAGAACAGCATAGAGCAAGAAGTTTCACAAGGTCATTACCATTGCTGCACCTTCCACAGAAGCACATTAAAACCCAGCATATTTTCAGAATTTTTATTTTACGCATTCTCAGAACCTCTTGACATTTACAACAGTACTGGAGAAGAACATAGGAAAGCAGCAGGGATTATATAAACTTTGATTTACTAAAATGCTCTTTTCTATGTTGTCGAGATTCCACATTAAAAGAGAAATACTTTATTGCACACTTACTTTTCCCTTGCCTCAAAGTTCCCACAGTCCACACATATGAAAAGCAGGACACAAAAGCTGGGTTGGCAAAACCCAGCACATGGACAGCAGGCATTATCCAAGCCTACTCTGCTGCTTGTTGCTCCTTCTTTGGTTTGGGCTTTTTGTTTAGATGTGGAATAATTATGTCTCTCACTCTAATACAGACAGGAAAACAGAGTTTTCCCAAGATACTATTTCAAAACAATATCCACCTATCTCCCTTTTTTGCCTTCAACCTGCTTCAAGGTGAATAAACAATGAGAATTTTACTGACTTGGTGTGCATCCCTGGACAATGCTAATAGTAGCAGAGTCTATCTCACCAGTTTCCATGAGCATTATCCAGTGTCAGTGGATGTTTTTGCTTCCCATTCTTCTACATGTTTTCCTGTCTTTCTCTTCACTACACAGACATGTCAGGTACCTGACATTCCCCTTATTATTAACATTGGAAAGTGCTAGCCAAAGCACAATGCAGACTACTAAGTGCTGAAAATTCCTTGATCAGCTTTCACTATCCTGAAATTTTTGGTCTCAGTTGCCTACTTCCCTAATCACTACTGACAGAAAAAAACGGCAGTACTACAGCACAGTGTCAGGTGCTAAAAAGATGTATCTGCATTTGAGGTTAATGGTACTGATGTCAGCCAATTATTCCCCTGACAAGTTTCTTTCTTAGAGCTACAACATTAAAAAAAAAAAAAAAATCTTATCTATTACAATAAGTATTACTGAGAATGGCAAATTTAATGTAACCTGAACATCTTCATACGATAATTCTTGCTCATTCAGTTACCCTCTCTTGGAAAAGGCATGGATGCTTCAAAACAGACATCTTATTCTAAGGAAAAAAATATACTTAGCTTGCTTGCCACTGTATTTATAATTACTACAAAGGTACATCTATCATGGAACCAATACATAAAGCAGTAAATCTGCAAGCTTAGGCTAAGACAGAGGCATAAGGAGAAATCCAAATAATCTCACCCTGTTATTGGAGGTCACTCAGAGTTAATAAGCATAAGAAGTTCAGAGTACCCCTTTCAAGTTTTCTGGCAATTTATTTTAATTTTCTCAGTAGAATTTGAGTGGATGTAAACTATATTCTTAATTTTTAAGTTCTAAAATGTGTAATCACCACTGGAGAACCAAATGTTAACTCTTACACCTGGTAATGCTGGAAATTTTCTGAGGTAACCACTTGCTCTAAATCTGAGCAGGGAATAAAATGCAAAACTCTCAAGAAGTGTTGAATCCACTTCTAGAAGCACGCAGAGAAAACAGAAGTCTCCTAAAAAAATTTGCAGTTAGATTATAATTTGCAGATCAAACAGAGAACCAGGAAATAATTTTTACTAGCTGTAAGATCTGGCTTCTTTTTACTCACAGTACCTCTAGTGTAACAACTTGGAGCTATTAAGATAATTTTAAATTTACAAGAGATTAGAGTCTGATGTGAGCAAACTTTGGGTGAAATCTGCTAATTAACGTTAAGAAATACACCAGTACATATTTAAGTTTGCTTAATGCTAAAGCACACTGACTTCATTTGCAGAACTTTCAACCTATCTCACACAATTGACAAGAATCTATACGTATATAGGTCTGACTACATACTGTGAAAAGCAAGACATTATTTTTTAATAGTTCTACATACAGCATAAGTTTAAGCAAAAGGTGAAATATAGTTTTCAGCTCCACACTGGAAATCATTTTTTACCCATGTAGTTCTAATGAAAACAGTAGACATTTTTCACTAACAGAAATTAATTTAAAGGGTATTCCAGAACCAGGGCTAGCTTTTACCTAGCTATTGTGCACCAAGTAGGACTTCAGACACTGTAAGTACTTGTACCCTCTCTCAAACTGGTTTTTGCACCAAAAACCAAACAAATTTAAAAAAACCCAACAAACAAAAAGCCAGCAACCAAACCAAATTGAAACCAAGCAACCCAACCACTATGACGCCTAGCACTCCCTGCTCATACTTGTAGAATGAGCACGCCTCAGGATCAGGCTCTTAACATATATGGAACCAGAAATCCAGCTGACAAAGATCTGCAGGCTTTGCTGAGAATGAGCCATTTACTATACTTCAGTAGAGATCTGAAATTTCACAATAATTTCCTTTTGTATTTCAATTTTGGAGGTTTCTTGCGTGTCCTCAACACTCTTACTTCACATATGTTGAGAACATACGTTGGGAGCTGAGGACAAATTGTCACAGTTTCAAATACCTAGTACCTCCTGTAAATGAATTACCATGGCCTGAATGAGCAGTATAGATCAGAAAAACAGCTCATGGGTTTCTGCAGTACAGTGGTTATTTTCTTCAAACTAAAAATAAAAAAACTAAAAATAGCAGCAGCACTTTACACAGAATTTTATTGCAAGAAAAATACCCAAAACTTTAGGGTAAAGAACAGCAAAATGACAGTCTCCTGGAGAGAATTAGATGGCATTGTTTCAGGTACACCAACAGAACTGCTGCTATCCACAATGGATTCTTACAATCTAATACACACGTATGAGCCAAACAGAATTTTAACTGTGTTTAATTGAATCAGTGAGATTTTCTTAAGTTCAAAAAAACATATCATAAAATACAAGAATTTAAGGCATACATAAAACAAGGTTATTTTCTACAGTTAAATCCATTAATTTTTTATTAGATAGCAACAAATGATGTTGACAATTTAAAAAATCTGTGTTTTACAAAGTCCCCCAAAGACTTCTTTCTATAGAAGTAAAAATATATTTGCTTAATTTGCAAAGATGATTAGCATGGGGCCCTCACTCTAACCTATACTGTGGATTAATCTCTTAAATCTGGGCAATCTGTTTTTAGATAAAATACATTATTAAGTATTTATTTCTAGGCAAAGAGATCCTTTTTTTGCTCCTCAAGCAAAATTTGCTTGGATCCAAAACCTTCTTACACTACCTTTATCATGTATTGTGCTTTGCCTGGCTTTCTAAACCTTTTAACCCTTGTCACAATTTAATAATCACTATTTAATAATTATAATCAGTCCCTTATTAACTGGGTATTTCTTTTCATTCTTCTAAGGCACCCTGAAGTTCAAGACAAGGAAATCTCTTTGTTGATTAGTTATTTAAGACCAGCAACAATAACTATGCTGGAAAGAAAGGTGCTTTGAGAGGATTACACAAAGCTAGTTCTCAACAGCACCAAGCCAAAAGCAGCAAATTACAAACCCAAGTACTTCATTGCATGTAACCAAATTGGCTGGTTGAAATGCTAATTGCCTTTCAGCAAAGCAAAAGGCAGACAGGGGACCCTGAGCTTCAGGGAATAACAAGCATTTTTTACCCCACTTCTGCACCATTGTCTTGCTGAGAATTATTCAAAATCTATTCATAAAGGTAGCTCTTTCCCTAACCTTTAAAAATGTGGGAAATTTCTGAAGCTCTTACCAATACCTCAAATCTGTTGGCCTGCCAAGCCCTTAACAGATGGCTGAATTAAGGCCATGCTAAATCCTTAATGAAGCAAAGCTTGAAACAATTCAGAGCAGTAACATACTGGACCAGTCCAGGATAAGTGACTGAGAAGTTTCTTTTGCCATCAGAAAATGAGAATCATTACTGTATTTTAATTAATTAGTCTATACAAGATATAAAATTAGATATTCAAACAAAAATATCTTGGTATAGAAAAATACATACCGCTATTAAATTCTAGAGGAAATTCTGTCGATATAAAAAACCCACAGGTGCAAAGGCTGTGATAAACATGCAAAGCATCTTCTGTGTTGTTTAATTTTGCTGGATAATTTTAGACTGTCAAATATGCCCATTTCAATAAGTACAGGCATACTTATCGTAACTGTAACTTTGATTTGGATTTTCAGTTATTCCAGAACAAGAAACTAAAACAACTTTAGTTTGATAGGAAATACTCATAAGCCAATCTATGAAACATTTTTTTCATATTTGAGGCATATTTCAGAACTCACAGTTTGGAAATTCTTTCTCCAAACTGCCCCAAGTTGTCATACATAGAGTAAGCTAAATCTTGGAAGTGTTTATTTACACAAAGTATTTCCCAGTAAAATTATTCACTGAAAAAGTGACTTAGGCAAGTGAGACTTTGCAGAAATTTGCGAAATCATTTGTGATTTAATTATTTTTTCAATAAAATATGTAGCAGTGGGTCCACCTGAAATATGACAAATATGTAATATTGATTCCTCCTGTCAATCTTTTTTTTTTCTTAAGAAATAGTAATGTAGCTCCTATTAGATAGACATAATTATTGAATTTGTGGCAAAATGACAAATGCCTACAACTGAAAGCAATGGCATTGTAAGAATCAGTTTGATTACTGATATATTGTACAGCATCTGACTCAACACACATTGAGAGATGTATTCAGACAGTATGTATGATTATTTCTAGAAAGGAAAAGGAGTGTTATATTCACCTCTATATACAAAAGTAGCTCTACCTTAATTAGCCAGTCTTGTAGAGCTGAAATGCAAGCACAGTTTCTACAAAAGAGTACAGCTGATCAAGAGGATTACATGTGTAAAAATAGTTATGTGATCATATAAAAATATGTGATCAAATATTTTTAGAAGGTTGAGGCCTAATAGTTCATGAACAAATAATTTCAACATATTCTTTTTATTTACTCTTGCCTACCTACATTTTTGTGTTTCTTAGTGAACAACTAAATTGACCCAATACCAGGAATGTCCTGGAAGAGGTTGGGTTTTTCAGAAATAAAATTCAGCTAAATTGCATCAGATACCCTATCTCAAATAACAGAAAGAGACATACATACAATATACTATTCTGATGCTTTCAAAAATATCTTGGACTAAAACACTCAGATGTAGCTGAGACAAAGTTCAGTTCTCTCTTTCTTCAAAATGTGATGCAAGGACATACTTTTCCAATTTTTCAATGAAACATTCTCCAAATTACAGTTCTGTTAAGCTTATAAGCCACTCATAAAACCACAGTAATTAAATATCCCCTCATTGTTAACATGTCACATGTTCTGAACAACTGTGGTAATTGCATAACAATACCAAAGGTAATTTGTTGGTCATCAATATTTTTCTCATAAAGTGCTACAAATTGTTGGTACCCAATCAATGAGATCCTCACAGACCTCTGTAGTAGTATTCTTCTTTAGTGCTATATAACACAAAGAATATGCTTTCATAGCTTTTCCAATAGTTCAATTTCAGTCATCATATTTACATGTTAATTAAAATGTTCATGTAAGCATTTGTAGACTTATGCACTCTATCTTTTTTAAATGGAATTCCAAAGCAAATAAAAGCCCCTCGAAGATAATAAGCTTAAACAACAAAATTCCATGGGTAGTAGAGATTTTAATACAGGCTGTGATTTAGACCCGATTCTGAAAATTTCTTTCAAATAAAGCTCACAACGATTTCTGAGAAAAGAATTGCACAGTAGATTTGAATGCATAAGGATCAATTTCATTCAGTAGTACAAACAATTTGAAACTCATCCAGCACTATTTTTCAACCTTAAAAATGCTGACAGCACAAATAAACTGCCCAGCACTAGCCTTCACAAAAACAGATACCATATTTTCCCATTAATTTTTATGTGTCCAGGACACAGACTGCACTTACAAGCTAATAAGCATGTGCTCCCATTACCAGTGTTAATTAATTTGCTCAGATGTTAATTTAGGAAACACCATTGATTTCTTCATCTCAAGCTATTAAAACACAAAAGTCTATTATTAAACTACTAAAGCAAAAAACTAGGCTTTAGAAATCAATAACAACATAAATACCAGTAAAACCACCAAGACAGAAATTCTATACCCTTGAAATATGGTAGATCCTTTATTATCAAATATTTGGCCATTTCAATTTTAAGCCTGTTATGCCACAAATTATTTGATTTCCTCAGGAATCTGGTTCTTTTAAGGCTTTCCACATGGAAACACTGAAATCTGTTCAGTAGGAGAAGCTTGTTTTAGGCTTAAGGGGCAGATAAACTAAATATATCACATTCTACCTTCAGTTATTAAACTGCCCCCATGGCAGAGTCCAAAAATGCTTAGTATTTCACTGGAAGTACTTCAGTACTTCATTCTAGAAAATATGTGTAAAGTACCATTAGGAAAAAAAAAAACAAACTTTACTTTTGGCTTCTATATAATGAATAAGATTTTTTTTTAGATCACATGGTTTTTCTCATCTGCACTATATAGCAATTACAGACTCATTTAAAAAAAAAAAAAAGACTGGCTTTTGACAAGAAGTTCCACATACATTTGATCTTAACTTTATCTGGGTTAGCAAGAGTGAATTATGCAATGTCTCATACAGAATCAATATAGCAAAAGCAAGAAGCAAAAGCAGTATTTCTAATTGTAATTACTTACATGTCATATTGTAATTAACATTTAAAATTCATTCCTTGTTAGATGATAATTTCAAAAATTCATTCTTATTAGATGATGATTTCAAAAATTCATTCTTACTTTTAACTCACTGTCCTTTAAAATATGCAATGCATAGGCAGCTCTTCCACTTCCTTTATTTTCACCTAATAGAAGCTGCCAATTAATGTTTTATTCTTTTTAGAGTCAAAAATTGGCAGCTTCAGAGTGAGCTGCATCCTGATAGCATCCCCTGCAAACAGGATTTTCCATTGGAAAGACTACTGTCTGCACCTGCCCAGCTTTGCAGAGCAGAAAGAGGAGCTGCTGGAACAACAGAAACCTTAGCAGACTCTCATCCTCCAGCAGCCCCTTACGGATGAGCGACACGATCAGTGTCTGCTGCTGCGAAACCCCGTCCGTGCCGCAACAGGTGCTGCCGGCAGAACCGTGGGGCTGGACAGGGAACATCCCATCCCTGCAGCTGGTACAGGATGCTCCCAAAGCAGCTACCGCCTCAGGGAGAGAGCCAACAAACCTACCTGGACTCTGGGCCGTGACCATCCGTGTCTTCTGGACTCCGCCAGCCGCCTGCACACCCTCTGTGACTCACACATTATGCATTCCCATCTCCTACTCCTCCCCCTCTTCTGCGCAGCGTCCAGCACTCTCCTCCCTCTCCTGCCTGCTGCTGCCTTCCCACTGCTGTGGAGATAAAAGGAGGTGCGATGGAAGAGGACAAAATTTTTCCAAAGCCCAGCAGTTGCCACTGCACTGCTGCAGTTGATACAGAGCCAGCCCCTCCCGCCGCCGCCTCGGCAGGTCTTCCACTCAGCTTGGACTGCACTGTTGTACTACTGTGCGCAGCAAAACTGGCAGAGTTTATGACTGTATTATAACAGATTTTGGATTCAAGTCCTCATTGGCACCAGAACATGCAGCTCACCTTAATTAACAGCTATTCAGAGCTCTGGATGGAGAAACAATTCTTTGTTAGAGAAACAATTTCCAATCCCAGATGAGAAACAATTTCCAATCCCTAATATCAAATTCATATTTAATGGTCACCACAATTCCAAGAATATCCAGAGCCACAAGAGAGACATAAAGGCAACCCTCAGATCGGGTCAGTGTTGGCCCCCAAATTCACAATATCTCCCATTTAATAGTAAACAGGTATCAAAACTTCTTACCCAATAAAGGATAGAAGGCAGAAATAGAGCACAGAAGTATTCAGGCCAAACCAAGACAGAATCTAGAACACACTTTACCTTCTGATGTCATTAATCTGGTCACTACATCAATCTGTATTGAGTTATGATATTTGGGAATAATGGAAAGAAACATGAAATGGCAAAAAAGATGCTAGAGCATTATGAAAGATTAGAAAAATTACTTAGTAAAAGGCACACAGACATCAAGAAGCATTTTGCTTAAAAAAATTACGTTTTAAAGTAGAAAGCATTCCACCTAGCAAGCCATCCAGCCTAATGTAGAATCATAGCAGGACAGGATGAACTACATCTGAGAGTTGTTAATTTCCCTCCTCTGACAAAAGAATGAATCCAAATAGTTATCTCGGACTACTACCTAGTTTTTTTAGGTAAGAAGAATCTCTGGATTTATTCTGTATATAGCTAGAGAGAAATCAATATTGATAAATAAAAATTTGCAGTATAACTGATAAAGGCATAGATAATCTAATATGGAATGGAACAGATGGAAAAGTAGACATTAATAATCAGAAGAAACTGTAGCTCTTAAGAGTGGAGGATATATTGGGGTGATTCACCAAACATTATAAAAATCCTCTTTTAAAAATACTCAAGTGTATTTTTTCTTCTAAAAATCCATGTTGTGCATCTAAAAAGAAATTCAGGTTGTTCTGTCTGATAATGATTTATACATTTAATCACTTCTTGCTAGTTCACCTTGGTTTATATCCGAATGTATTTTTTGATCAATATTTTACTATGACCACATGTACCAGCGTCAGTTTATCCAAGAAAAAAAAAAAAGGAAGCAAGAAGTCCTTCAACGGCCAATACTATCAGTGCAGAATTTTGCATCAGACAGAACTTAATGTATGAACATGAGAGATAAGTAGCATGTTTTTCAATACCATTCTGTTATTATATTTCAGCCTCAAAATCTACATCCCGTATTGTTTTTCCTGACTGGATCAACTGGCAGAAAGGAAATCAGAGGTATAAGATTCCTCTTTATCTTTTACTCTATAATGTTGTTTCGGTTTATATAACTTACTTCATGTTTTCCTTTTTTCAGCCAGTCTCTGCACAAAGTTTGCTTCCCACCAGCTATCAGAAGGGCAGCCTTGATAGTCATCAGTTCTCATTTACAGAAGGCCTGAGCACATTAAACATTGCCAATTACCGATCTAATTACCAAAAACTAAGGAAGAGTAAGAATTCAGACTTGGGTTTAGTAATTCACATGGTTATTTTCATGGGATCTTTCAACAAAACTACATTCAGATACAAAATGACTATACATTTTGCTGTGTTCTCTGACTCAATGCACGGTACTCCATGTTTTCTCTCAGTCCATGGGGATTTCCTGATTACTTTTTTTCATTTTCATCATACCACCCCAGGGATCTGCGCTTCCTTTTGTTACACTTGAGGATGAGAGAGCTCCCATAGGATTTTGCCAGTGGTGGTCCTCAAGCAGCTGGTAGGCTGATGGTGAGTGACATCAGACACTCCACACACACTTTTAGCAATTCAGCATGCAACCCACACTGTGCCCCCAACCCTTACAAATGCCAGAGACAGGCAATCAGGACTGGTACTGGATCTGCAACAGATCTGGCATTGCACAGAACTATGCCTCCAGGTCAGCCTTAACTTCTCTTTTCAATAAAAGCCGTAAATAAGGTGTATTAAGTACACCCCTCAACTCTGTTCGGATATCCTTTGTTTTGTGTTGTAACGTGTGTCCTTCCTGTCCCTGACCCCGCCCCCCTGACCCCTTCTGACTGGATGTGAGTCAGGACCGCCCCCCATCCCTAGAGATAAAATCCCCAGCAAGATCCGGAACAGCCTCTTTGGTTCTGGGCTCATATGGAACCTGCACCCTCCCTTGCCTTCCCTTCCCCCTCCCCAGTCTCCCCACTCCTCCCCTGTTTTCCTCAATAAAAACACCATGCAGACCAGGAACCAAACAGCTGCCTTTCTAAACCTGCAACGCTTCTACAAGGACCGCGTCTGACCAGCCCCACAGCTCGTGGCCATGGAATGACCATCCTGCGTGTTCCGGTTCTGGGGCAGCCCTCCCCCCCGCAGCAGGGGAGAGCTGCCTTCAGGTTTTGCACTGCTGCAATTGGTGGAGAATGCGGGCAGCGGTAAGAACTTGCCTAGACACGCCGGGGAGCAGCGGAGCCCGCGGGAGCTGGGGGGCGGCGGGAGCCGGCGGCGCTCGGGGAACGGCGGGGCCGGCGGCGCAGCCACGCCGGGCCGGCCCGAAAGGCCGGGCTGGGCAGGGCCGAGCTGGCCGCTGGCCCGCGGGGCCCACGCCTCCCCGCCGGCCCGCGCGGGGCTGCGGCGGAGCGGCGAACGCACGGCGGGGAGCCGCCGACGCAGCGGGACGCTGCCTGCGCTGCAGACGGAGACCACCCTGGCCGCGTGGCCCGCACATGGGCGCCGCCATCTTGTGAGCCGCCATTTTGTGTCGCGGGCGCCCCTCCCCCGGCGAGACCAACTCTGCACAGCCAAACACCATCTCTGCTGTGCAGCACACGCGTTGGCCGCGCGCTGTGAGACTCTTTAAAGACACAGGCGAGTCCCAAGAAGAGGACCCTGAAGGGACTTGTAGAAAACTTGTGAAGTCTGTATTGAGTTGCTGAGGATAAAACAGTGATGAAGAGGACTGCAAGGGACCGGAAAGCGGTGACCAGTCTTGTCAGTCGGCAAAAGTCTATCAAGAGTAAGAGAGACTCTAGTGGTGAGCCGATAGCGCCTACAGTGCCTATTCAGGGAAATTTTCCGACCCTGGACCTCTGCTAAAGGTGTAGTTTGCAGCAGAGGAGGAGTGAATGTTTGTATGAATGTGATTTGGAGGCACCCCCCAGGGGAGGGGGTGGGAAACGTGTGAATGGCTAAAGGCACCCCCCAGGGGAGGGGGTGCAAAAGTGTGAATGGTTGAGTCATAGAACACGGCAGGGTGTAGGGCTCTGTTTTAAAACCCAGCTAATTCTTTTTTATTTTAACCTTAGACAGATTAACAAGTGTTGCATTTTGAGAATTGGGCTAGAGAGGGCTTCCGGAAAAGGCCCTCTCCACCCAATCCTCAAAAAAGAAAGGTATTTTCTTTAGTTAAAACCCTTTTTCGAGTTACAGTATGTTTTGTTTACCCCTATTAATACCTTTCCTCCTTCCCATGTCCCTTCTTCCCTCCCATTCTGATAAGGAGGTAACTAGCAAGGCTGCATCCCGTCAAAAAAGACGCTGAGTTGCTACCGATACTCTCAGGCGCCTTGCCAGTCCCCCCCTTGTACCATCACCCTTAAAAAATCACTCCTCACCCCCTTTTTTTCTACCCTCTTCTTCCCCAAATAGCCCCTCTACCATGCTCTCTAAAAATTTGCTTTTCCAAAAATCCCTGTGTCTTTCCAGCTGTGTGTAAGCTCTGCCCCTCTCCCTGCATGTCAAAGCTGGGGGGGGCACTGCAGACAGCACAGCCCCGTCGTGCAGCAGAGCAGCAAGATATACCTGACCTCAGCCAAGCAGCTTCAACTCCAGCCCTACTGAAGAAATTTCTACCAGCTCCAAAAGACTCTGAACTAGAAAATTTTTTTTTCCTTTTGTATAAGAGAAAAAGTGGATTTGTTGTAACGTGTGTCCTTCCTGTCCCTGACCCCGCCCCCCTGACCCCTTCTGACTGGATGTGAGTCAGGACCGCCCCCCATCCCTAGAGATAAAATCCCCAGCAAGATCCGGAACAGCCTCTTTGGTTCTGGGCTCATATGGAACCTGCACCCTCCCTTGCCTTCCCTTCCCCCTCCCCAGTCTCCCCACTCCTCCCCTGTTTTCCTCAATAAAAACACCATGCAGACCAGGAACCAAACAGCTGCCTTTCTAAACCTGCAACGCTTCTACAAGAACCGCGTCTGACCAGCCCCACAGCTCGTGGCCATGGAATGACCATCCTGCGTGTTCCGGTTCTAGGGCAGCCCTCCCCCGCAGCAGGGGGGGGCTGCCCTCAGGTTTTGCACTGCTGCAGTTTTGAAATAATTAAAACTCTCTAAGCGAAAAATGGCTCTGCTGCAAGTAAACCAATACTGAAAGCACCTAAATAGAAACAATGGATTCCAGTTTGTTTGTTTGTTTTGAAACCGTGCCTTTTCCATTTATTGGCATCATCTGAAAGAAAAGACTACAGAAGAGGGAGTTAGAAGAAGAAACAAATCCCTGAGAAAGAACACATGACTTAAAGCAGCAAGAAGAAAAAACATCTGACAAAGGCTTTCAGATGTCTATTTTCTCTTCTTTACATTTTTGTTTCCATTAAGAAAGATTTTTGTGTTATATCAGTGCCATTTGATTTTCAGTAAGAGGTATTGAAATCCTAATCTACAAATACTAGAAACCAAAAGTAAATGCTATAATAAATTTTTTATTCATAAATGCTAGGAAAATTGACCTTTGTTTTCACCTGCAACATCCAAGCTTCAGAATTCTGGGCTAAGCACTTATTTGGATGCAAGTACCAAACAAAGAGATTCCAAAAATTTTGAAAATTTTGTCCTGCACAGTTTTCCATATAGGTGTATATCTATCACCTTTTCTGGTGCCTTAGCTGAAGGAGGCTCAACTACTCGAAATGAGGAACAAGAAGCATGTGCACAGCTCTTTCATAGATTAATCCTTAATTAAAATATATCAGACAAGTTGTTTTTGCCTCTTATTTACTTATAAATAAATCTCTCCAATATGACGCACTTCAAAGATATGTAACATCCACCAGATATAGGCAGATACTGAGGCTGATCTTGCTCCTTTCTTCACAGAGCAATCAAGAAGATATAGATTATTTTCCTGCAAGAAATTAATTTGGTCTTGGGAGTTAGCTGTTGGGGTTATTTTAAGTAGATTTTCTTTGAATGATGGTCCATGGTGTTGAGCATTTGCACAAGACAGACCATGCTAGAGATGCCACAAACACTTATAATCTTTCCTGCGCACGTGCAGCTGTAGCTTGATTTTTGATTCTGTACAGATATTTGTTTGTTTCGCTGCGATCTGGCTTGCATTCCCCTTGTTCTTCCTCATGACTTAGTGTGATTCACACTGGGGAGCACATCTAACTGGCAGTATTGAAAGCAACAGCAGCCAGAACTACAGAACGTGACTTTAACAGCGCAGCCTTCAGCGAACAACGCTAAGTCAGGCTTCAAAACGTAGCAGAACTGACCAACACTCATAGCAAAGAGGTGTGTTCATCTCAGAGCCTGACTAGTCTGTACTAGCAGGCTTCTGACCTGCTATCCCATGGCAACTTAGGATCACATTTGGATTGTCTCTTCTTCAAAATGTGAAATGAGGTTTCTGATCGCTTTCTGATTGTCCTACCTGCACTTTTCAGAGACTCCTATCCAGCCAGCCCATGCCAGAGAAATGCACAACCACTGCCAAGTGTCATCTGATGCCAGGCACTTGCACTGCTCTCTTTCTTTTTCCACATCCTTTTGTTGGGCTGGGAGACCTTTAATATAAAAATCTTGATTTTACTGCATAGTTTCATGATGAATAAACAAACACATGCAGAAAAGAGCAAAAAATGGAAAAATACAAACAATGTCAATAAACTGAGAAGAGTGAATGACAAAATTTTAGTATTGTGCTTCTGACTGAGTGGTTTATGCCAGACTGGTTCATGTGCAGACAGTTGTAGGTAAATTCAGATTTTGATCTTCTGTTTTTCAGAAATGTCCAGGATTTAAGAAATTGAAAAATGAGAAATTCCAAGATACTGTGGTCTTTCTCAATTGACAAATATTAATTTGTTTATGCTTCCTATGATGATTTTGGTAAAGGTTAGCCTCTTTATGGTATAGCTCCTTACCTTTATATGGATAAAGCATGCTGATGTTAACATTTTAAAAGAGCTTTTAACAGAAAACTGTATTATTATAACTGAATTATTCCTATTATTAGGAAAAGTAAATGGTTCCTAGCATCTACCCATTAAAGGCTGCTACATTTTAACACACATTACAGCAGAAACACTATGCATAAGATTACAACTTTTTGGTTATTAAACTTAAACTGTCATTTGACAAGACTTTCACAAAAAGTGAGATGGCTTTTTACAATCGTTAATTTAAATACATTAAATTGTACTAAAAATGCACAATAATTGAGAAAATAACTGCTCCAATGTGACTCTGAATTTAGTGCATCTAAGATGCCGGTGATCAAACTCTATCATGCCATTTTGACACAGTTTAGGCCATTTCGTGTCACTCTAACGACGTAAGAAGAATGCCATCTCTGAAGGGTTGGTTTGGTCTTACTAGGTTACATAGCTCATTTCCAACCACAGTGCATGCTTACTGGCTTGTTGTGCCCCATGGAAAAACAGCAAGATAAGATTTGTCAAGAACTGTCTGCCTGATCCTCTAATACAGTTATTGTTGTTAAATAAATTTAACAAGTCTTGTTTCTTCAAATCAAGTGTGTTCAGCTCTTCATTTGCCTCATGTCACTGACAATGTACATTCTATGCAGCAAATCAGAAGTTTTCTCATAAAATGTCTATCAAAACACATAACTTCTGAGCATGTCAAGCACTACACTGTAAATTCAAAAAGAATGGTTATCAAAAATGCCTTTTTCTGAAGGTAAGACATAAAAAAATATTAAAACTTCTCTATAATCTCTTGCATCTAATTTGTTCTTAATTTCAAAGTCCTCAAAAACTATTTAAAAATAAAAGCAAGAGGATTCCAGATGCTGCACACAACTTAAATTGCTTTACCAATTCACAGTTAGGCATTTTGTTTGCTTTCTTTCAAATAAGGGAAAAATTTACTTGGAAACACAAAAACCTCCATGTTTTTCAACTTAAGAATTGACTCTTTTTAAGTGGAACACTGAAATATCTTCATGCTAGTTGATTAACTTCCCCCCTCAAGATCAAAGACAATTTACCTGAGTAAATGTGAAATTAAGTACCAACAACAAATATAAATTTTCAATTGAAAGCTGTAAGACCAGGATTTGTGTCTCACAAGTAACTATCTCCTATATTTATGAATTTATTTTCCTGGCTGTGTGGAATCTGACATTAATCTTTGCTGTAATATTGTTTCTACAAAGAAACACTGCAAAAATTTAGTATTCTGAGGCTAAGATGGTGCTTCTGAGGACTGTCAAGCATGTAGAGGAGAAAACAGCTAAACAGTGCTAATACAGCGGATGTGCTCATTTTGGACTTCGTCCTCAAGGGAAGAAATGTAACTTGTCAGTACATCTGCTTTTAGTTTCATTTACACTCTGTGCTTTGAAGACATTCAGGATTCCCTTCTATTAGCGTAATGCTCGATCTGCAACATTTTTAATGTTATTTCTAATGAAATAACTATTTTCTATTGTTGCTCTAAAATGTTATGTATTTATAATATCAGTCTTGTGACCTGAAATTTGAGTACCTCAGATGCAAGCAAATCAAAAATCAAGCCACTTAATTATGTTTATACTGCAAATCATCCTAAAGCAACAGCAGGTAACAGTTTTACACGTGGTTTGTTATTTGTTATCTAGGTATTGCAGAAGCCTTCATTGATGCAGTAACGCCACTTGATTTATAAATATTCCTAGAAAAACATAACACATGTAACAGTTCTATGAAACACATTTTCACATAGTCTTTTAATTTATGGCATTCTAAATCAAAAGAGAGATTGTTCAAACAAGAAATAAAAACATTCCATGGGAAAGTAATATACAAAGGAGAAATTACTGAAATGCATATTTAGGGCACAGAGCATAAAATAATAAAACCCATATTGTTTAAAATCAGTATAAGATAAGCTAAATTGATCTTTTAAAGTTGTTTCCAGTTTATGCTCACCATGTGTGGTGTTTCCCTGTGGATTGTTATTTTACTTCAATGGCAGAGGGAGGAAACCAGCTAAGCTCAGTAACCATACTGCATAGCACAACGTAACCATGGAAGCATTTGTCCACTTGTCAGAGCCTCTCCAGAATGATTCAGCCATTCATTTCATTGAATCAATATTGAAGCTTTTAAGATTTATTACTTGAGGGAGGAGGAAAACTAATAAAACAAACTCCTTGCTGCTTCCCATTAAATACAACTTGTCACAGTAGGCATATTAATACCTTGTAAACACTTTACTGATGCTGTGTGGGCTATGTTACTGTCTCTCCTGATGAAGATTACTAGTAATGCATTTGCATTCACATGCGTGATACTCATTGAAAGAACTTAAAGGTTTCTGACATGTTCTGCTGTCCTGTATGGAAGCTGAATAAAACAGAAAGACAAAAGTTGGAAGAAAACAAGGGTGGGAGGAATCTATTTTAAAATTCATGAAAATGCTCCCTTCAAAGAGTTTGTTTCTACTAGATCATTCTCTTATTTATTTCATAAACTGAGCTTTTGTAATCACATGTTAAGTGCTTAAAAAAGTTGAATGGGATGATTTATTTTACAAGCACTTTCATATTTGTTAAAATATGCTGTAGTTATCTAAAAATGACAGAAGCAAAATTGAAACAAACGTTTTGTACGAAAAACAATTTCTTAAGCTGTATACTGATAAGTATTCGAGATTACAAATAGTTATATATATTTCTGTTGTAAACAATTTTGTATTAAAAAATTGAAAGAAAGCATAGTAAAATATTTACAGCTACGCTATTTCTACTTATTACAAATATCAGAAGAAGACAGTACTAATACAACCATTTCATTTACACTTGCATGCCTTTAAAGGTGAAAGAGTTCAAATATTTGTCAATATAGCAGGCTGTGCATGTCACACCTGCTTCTACATACTAGATTTTTATGACTCTGAACGAGACCCTTCACAATGAGACAGCACTGCTGTCTCTCCTACTCCCCTCTACTATTCCCTCTCCCTTTAATAAAAAGCTGCTCAGCATGCACCACTATTCCAGTGAGGAGGAGCTTAAAACAAAGGATGAAAGTAATGCTAGGATATTTCAGAGAACTCCCTTGCTTGCCTATAGGCCTCTGTTCACATGGTAAGAACAGCAGAAGGGTGGAAGATGCAGCTGCACAGCTGACAGAATTGCAGGGGTACCCAGGCCAGTACGAGGGCATTTTCCCACTCAGTGGAATGACATCAAGGTACAGTTTTCAGAGAAGGCTTTTCTCAGCTGTAGCTCTAGGTAGAAGTGTATCAATACAGAATACATCCACTGTAGAAACTTGTAAACCAGTGAGCTTGTAAGTGAGGAAAGCCTGTATCAGTTAAGATATAATCTTATCCACACAGCCATGCCACCAAGAGTGAATTCTCTATATCAACGAGGCCAAAGGAAGCTTCTGCCACAGCTGAAACGATAATGCTTAAAAAACACCATATAACATTCAACTCCTGCCTGTGGGGATAAAAACTATCAAAATCCTTAAGCTTTTTATTTCCAAAACCAAGAATAGCTTTCCTGAATGACAAAAAGCCAGTATTCACCAATCAAGTTTGAAAAAGCATACATCTTGGGGCAATAACAGCAAAAATTAATTCCAAAGCAAAATAAAATATAAATACAGCTTATGGTAAAGGGAACTAGAGAGTAGATACTTTAAATCATACTATATAAATTCCAGAAGATTAAAGACAGAAAGGAAAGCCACTATGTTAGCAAGACAAGTTTAATAACCACATTTTAAATGTCTGTAACAATCAATCACAAAAAGACAAAAAGTAGTTGAGACTGACAGCAAAACTAGCCAGAATAATGAACAGGCTTATGTGGGATTTTACTTATAAGTTGATAAATGAAATGGATGGAGTAAATATTCCTTTCTTGATTTTTAAGATGGTAAATAAATTAATGAATTAAATCATATCTTATGCAAATAGTGCAATTTGGTTTAATTCTGAAAGATTATAATTAGAATGACAAGTAATTGTGCTGGTATAACAGAACAGGATTTACTTCTTAATCCCATAACCACGTGGTAAAAATACAGTGCAATGCTTTGCTAGCATTGCTATTTAAATAGCTTTAAAACCAGCTGGTAGATCTTAAAAACCATTCCACAGTAAGAGGTTATGAAAAAAACATATGTTTGTTTTTGGCACAGTGGTAGAGAGAAGACTCTCTGAGTAAGGCACAAGGAATATGACACTGATCACGTAGATGGTTAGATTTATCACTAATACATTATCTAAAATTTTGTCAATGCAGCATAGAATATAAGCAGGTCTAAAGCGTTACAGTATCAGCAAGCTCAGAAACATAAAGGTTTACAGGCTTTGGCCTTACAGAATGCAAAATGACAAAGCACCAAAGTGCCCATGGAGCTACTTTAGGATTTTATCTTCATATGTGACCGGATCCTACTGCTTTTACTCACCCATCCAAAAGTGAGTGTTCCCTTCCTTTGGGCTGGATCTACCCTGCAGGCATCCCTGCCAGCAGGGCATCCACACAGAAGATGCCTGCAGCCTCAGGTTTGCCCCACTGGCCCAGGTTGCAGCAGTATTTAATACCGCTGATGTGTATCAAAGTCAATTGCAATCATCAGAGCTCTCCCATTCCTCCGGCAATTCCTACTTGATGTGCCTCTTAAGACAAATCACATTGCCACCAGAGACAATTCCAAGAGGGGAAAATGTGGAGACCTTACTGTCTTTTGTCACAGTCCCAAAGTTTTATTATGAAGAAATGAAAGTATTTGTATTATGTAGTTCAACAAATATTAAGAATAGATCTCCTCAACACTATCTCCTGTAAATACAACACTCAGAACTAGTTGTTTGTCATGTCAATATCGGAGGAAAGGAAATGAGAATACTACAGTGATACAGCTCACCTGGTAAGCTGGTTCCATTAAAACAAGTCATGTTAACACTGCTGAATACCTTCAAAGCTAAAGTAGAGGTCTTCTGAATCATTTTCATCTGAAGAAACTCAAGCAGAGAAGCAGTTCACCACAAGTGTCGAACGTGATACTGTGACTGGGAAAGAAAAAACAAATAAGTGTCGTCTCCAGATACATCAACAGCAGATAAGTGACAAGTAGTTGAGGTGGTGGAATTACTTTTGTACATGGCATTAATTGAGTGGATACTTGAAATTGCATAAATACTGGTGTCTGCATTTTAAAAACAATGCTAAAACCTAGAGAGGATCTAAATAAACCAAATTTCTCAAAACCAAGACTTAGAAAAAGTAGAGAACAGAAGTTAACAAATTCTGAATGCTTCATTAATTAAAAACAAATGAGATAAAGACTTGAAGACAGTGCAAATATTCCCTCAGAATAAAAACAAGATAAATACTGAAAGGTTTCCTTACTTTAATCAGGGAAAACATATGAAATACTAACACCTATTGATGTATTTTAATAGAGACTCATCCAGCAAAAAGTGGAAAGAATTTATAGTTATCTTTAAAGCAAACAAACAAAAGCCCAAAACCAAACAACAAAAAAACCCCAAGAAAAAAACCAACCAACCAAAAAAAAAAACCAACCAAACCCCACTAAAACAAACAAACAAAAACCCCCACCACCAATACCAACCAAAAAAACCAAACCAAACCAAAAACTACCAAAACAAATTAAGCAAACAAACAAAAAAAAAAAAAAAAGAAAAAAACCAAGCCAAACAAAAGAAAACAAAACAAAAAAACCCCCTGTGAACAATTTAAAACAAATTTTCAAGAAACTATACTGCATTTTTGCACATTGTTTTTAACATGACTGAACAGGCTCCCTGATGGATTTTCCTTTTCAGAGGGTTCTTGAGCAGTAAATCAGAAGCAAATATGCAGTTATTTATAGTTTTTGGGAAAAAAAAAATTAACCAACGCACCCTACTGGCTGCACTGTGGCAGGCACACAGTATATTTCTAATATGGATACACATTAAATTAATTAAATTAATTTAAAGAGTTACTGATTCCTGTCAAGTAACCAAAGCAGAACAGCAAATATGTAAAATATGACATGTAAAATATGACATAGGGAAAATACGGTCTCAACCCAATGATAATTTTTCATTTACTGTCATTTAAATCATAACAATAGCAAACTAAACAATTAAATTTTATGGTCATTTTAAACCCATTTTTATTGTTGGAACCTTGCTAACTAAAATGGATTTCTGCTAGTTTTGAGGATCAATGGCTGGACTTAATGATCTTAAAGGTCTTTTCCAACCTGAACAATTCTATGATTATAGCTAAATGTATACATGGAAATACCTCCACTGGAGAACAGACTATGCAGAGTCTGTAAATTTAGCATTATTTGCTTCTTGCATACTTCTATAGACATCTTAAGAAAGTCCCCTTACAGCATCTTAGTCACAGCTTAATAACTTCTTTTGGATTTTACTGGAGCTCCAGATCTACCTTGACATTATTATTTCCCACAATTTTACTACCATTCCCAATTACCAAGCAGGGAAGCAGAGACAGACAAAGGTTGTACATTTATTTCTGTGTGAATCTTTAAATGAGTCATAATTTATTGCATCATTCAAGAAATTAAAATATACATTTAGACACCTGACACTTGCAATCTAAATGTAAATCTAGCCTGGTTGTTCCAAATCATAGAATGACTTACAAAAACAGTAGTGGCACATGACATGTAGGTAACTTCCAGATTGAAAGAATATGTTTGGATTTTTTTTTAATTAAAAATTACTAACAAGTTATATCAACCCTTCTACATCTCCCTTACAATTCCCTTCTATTAATTTCTTAAGATCTTTCTAATATTTCTATGTTATACTTCCTAGCTCTGATCAAGCCACACAAAAAATAATATGACCAAGGGGAATGTGGTACAGATCCATGCAGTTGCTGTTGGAATGTCATGGTGTGATTAACACTGACCCTGTTGCTCATTGAGAATACACTATTAGGATATGCAAAGTAACTTACATGGGAATGGAGAAAGGCTGTGTTCCTATTAGCATTCATGGGAGCTATGCAGCTCCAGTCTTGTTCATCAAGTTTGGAATATACCCTTTTGTTATTGATGGGAAAATGTCACCAGTTACAAATGGTTACACACAGGGGTGTAGCAGGGTCAAAGTAACTCCAATACTTTCTTTCCCCTCCCAAGGCAAAGTGCTGGTTCAGCAGCTCTTTTTTGACTGGATGGTACACCTCTTTAGATAAAAGAAAAAGTGAAATTCCTTGTCCTGATCTTTGCTGCAACCCCACCACTCAAAGATTAAAGAAAACCTCCAAAAGGATATGCAATTAGTGGTGTATATTGGGACAATCATTAGATACCACTGCAGGCATCATTGTGTATGAAGTCTGACTTCAAACTCCTCTTCAGATCCACCCTAAGGTCTGACGAGTTTCATTAACCAGTCTTTCAAAAGCATGAATAGAGTCTGTGTCATCAGTCTCCTAACTACAGACCACTACAGTTGCTTCACTTCTATCACTGAAAGCTTCCTTTAAAACATAAAACAAAACAAAATAAAACTCCTTGGTGCTGCAAATATTCCTTGCTAGATATGGCATGACACCTTTTAATAGATGGAATTCTAAATCACTAAGTCAAAACTAATTTTGTTCAACTTGAGAACCCACAAGAAAACTTTGTGTTTATGGGAAATCAATTCAATTTTGTCATCTTCAATATTGCTCTTTCTGGAAATACAATTGTGGAAATACAAATTCTTCTTGCATTTGGCATCCCATAGACATAAAATTATTCTGGGACTACAAATATGTTTACACATTTGTCGTGTAATCTGACAATCCTGGCTTGTCGTTGTTGGATAGCAGCTTCTGTGTAGGGCTGTATCTAAGCCTTCAGTGCAGTGGTGTTAATCAGCACTAGCTGTGCTTCTGACCCATGATAAAAATAGAAGGCTTATTTCTGAGCAGGCTTTGATCAGGAAGATGCTATGAAAAAAGAAAAGAAATTGCATGTCTAGAAGAAACCACACTGTCCACAGTTAATTACACCTGAAATACTCAGCAAGGAAAACGTTATGTTGGTCCAAGTGTCTTGAAAATATCCCTAGCTAGGCTACTAAATGGTTTGGAAAGTGTTCTAGCTTGTAAGAAACTGCTGCAGTGGCCCTCCGGCAATTAAGCCTGGGCAACCAGCCGCGTGGGTCAGTAATGGTCGAGGAAGAATCCTGGGTATGAGATAAAAGCCGTGGCTGGTAGGGCGACTGGCCAGTCATGACCCAGAGCACCCTGCAGCTGGAAGCATTAGTACGCATCAAGCAATAAGTTTATTCACCCTGCACACTTCCCTGCCTCTACCCTATTTATGGTTCTGTTCTGGAATGTTCCCCCCAGCACAGTACACCATTGGTTATTTAGTTATGTACCCTCCCCTGTTCTATTGTCATTGGTTTGTATCCCTTCTCTCCTCCCCAGAGACTCCCTGGCTGGCCTTTCAGGGTGGCCACTCCCCTTTTCCCTCCACTTTTAACCCTGTGCAGCCCTTTGTTCTGGGCTCTCGAGCTCCGGATTCCTGCCCTTCTGTTGCCCTGCATTCTCTGTCCCTCGCCGCCGCCCTTCACCCTCCACCCCTGGACCTGAATAAACTCCTTTGGAATCCCCAGTGAGAGAGTCTGCATCTCCTTTATCTGTACCCGGTTTCCTCTCGAGCTACTGTCCCCCGAGTTCCGCAGTTCACCGGCGTGCTCCGCTGCTTTCCGGCTTTTGCCGCCTTTGGAGCGCTAAGCCGCAAGAAACTTTGGTTTGAGGAAATTCTAACTACATTTGGTATCCACTGGCCTATTTTAACAATTGCAGAATAAGAAAGCCTGAAAATTAACTTCTACTAAGGCGGCCCAACTTCCTGCTGAATGAAATCACATTTAAATGCGGGTACTATTGCACGCTTCTTCACAAAGGGCACTGATCAGACCTGCCTGAAACAGTCAGCTTGTTATTTTATGCTGATGTCTGTACCTGAGAATATTTATATGAAGAATATTTATATTTATATGATAAATGTATTGCTTTTGTTGTTGATCCCATTTGGCTAGGGAGTACCTGGACAGCCTTAGGAATACTTTTAATTCAACTGATCCATCCCTCATCCCTAACAGAATACTATTTCAAGGTAGATACAGATATAGCTATGTATGTATGTATATATGTGTATTTATTCTTTAAAATAATCTGAGACACAAGAACAAAATGCACCTTCACAGTTTATTTTGCAATACCTAGAGATGTGGCTTCCATTAAGCTTCTCTGGGTGTAAATGTGACACTTCACAGAGTTACACAAGTGTTAGCTCTTATTTTTATGCCTTCAGATTCAAGACATCTAGTGTTCAAAAGTAAAGCCACTAAAAAAAAATCTGTCTTTGCTAATATCAAACAGGTTTCTCACTAGTTTGGTTGTTTAGGAAGGCCTGGAAACATTGCACAACAAGGCTCAAAAACAAAAGGAAAAAAAAAAAACCTTATTTAAAATTACCTTAAGATTAATATATTTAGGAGCCAGACTTGCAAACACACTTGTCTTCAGCCATCTTTTTACAACATACTTCACCTAACCTTAGAGCTGTCATTTTAAAGGAATACTGATCTTGCTCCTGCTTTAATCAAAAACTTCCTTCTAAGGCTCTGTCCGGAGAAACCCACACCAGATTAAATTTACTAGTTAGTCTAGGACATCTGTCTATTGCCTTAACACTCCAAAAGCTGGTGACAGTCCTTTAGAACAAAAATGATTCTACTAGGGAAAGAAAGTTGAAATATCTACTGGGCTTAATTTATGGTGCCTCTCTTTTGAGAAAGATCTGTCAGCGTGGGCTGCGCTCCTGTATTTGCGCAGTACTAGTCCTGAGGGGGCAGGAGTGAAGGGGTGTAAAGAAACTGCATGGCAACTTCTGAGGCCGCAGCAAGGCGTAAGAGCCAGGCAGGACTAGGAGGTACAGGATGTGCAGAGAAGCTGCTAACGCTAATGGGCAAAAAGCGCCTCAGAAGAACCCCCTTACTGACGCAAATGCATGGCAAATTCGTTTCTGAGCAGCCTCCATTTCTCAAGAGGATCAGCAGGAGCGATGTATTAAGCAGAAAATCCCATGGGCGGGATCGCACACAGGCGGCTCGGGGAGAAGGCGGGGAGCGAACCGCTTCCTCGTCCGGCACCGCCGCTCCGCAGCCCCCGCGCTGCTCTGCCGCGGCCCAGAGAGCGCTGTGGTCGGCGCTGGAGGCCGAAGCGGGTCGGGGCCGTGCCGGTGCGGCGCTGCCGGGACTCGCTCTGCCCCGGGCGCGCCCCGCAGGCTCCTCACGGCCGAGCCCCGCGCCGCTCCCGCCCCCAAGCTGTGCGCGGCCGGCGCCGGGGCGTGGCGGCGCTGCGGACGTGGCGGCACGGCCGCCATCGCGGCGGTCCCATGCGGAGCGGGGCCAGGTAGGGCCGCGGCCTGGGGCGGAGCGGGGCGGCGGGGCTGGGCCGGGCGAGGCAGGGCGCTAGTCTCCCCTCCCCGCGGCGGCAGGGCCGGCGGTTACTGCGCCAGGAGGGAGCTGGGCGGGGGCGAGGAGGAGGGGTCGGCGTGGGGCTCCCCGCGGAGGGCGCCACGCCTGCGGTCCGTTCCACAGGGCCACCCGCGGAGCATGGCCGGCAGAGGCGCCGGCGGCGGCCCGCAGCCGCCCGCCGTAGCGCAGCCGCCCGCCGGCGGTCACCTGTACCCGTTCGTGAGCGCGGAGAGCGAGGGGCCCGAGGAGGAGGGCGAGATGTCGGAGCTGCGGCCGCGGGGCAGGGAGAAGGTCCGGCGGAGCGCGTCGAGGGACAGGCTGGATGATATCGTGCTGCTGACGAAGGACATCCGGGAAGGGGACACGCTGAACGCGATCGCGCTGCAGTTCTGCTGCTCGGTAAGTGCCGGGGCGGCGCGGGCCTCGCTGGTCCCGGGCCGGCTGCTGGCGGAGGCAGAGCGTGGGAAACATCGTGTTTCTCACAAGTGGAAAATTACGTCAGAGTATTGGTGTTACAGCACAGGGTTCCGGTTCATGGGCTTTTTTTCCCCTTGAAACTAATGTAAGTGTGAGAAACAAGTACATAGCTTTGGTTGTGGCAGTCTCTCAGAGTCCGTGTGTTACACTCAAAATTGTGTGGGTCGGCAATTCCAGTGCCATCCTCGCTGTTAGACTGGGTGATAAGGGGGGTGTCAAGGAACTATCTTAAGGGTTTGTGTGAAGCCCTAATTCCATTAAAGTAGGGAAAAATATCCTCCGTATTTTTCTTTCTAGTTCTGCTAAATTGCCCTAATATTTTAAGCGTGACCATGCTGTACTTTTGGGAGTTTTCCACCCTGTGTCCCCTTCTTTGTGCTCACTACTTCTAGCTCAGTTCTTTTCTTAGTCTGGTGGGTGTCCTGCCTACCCAGTAATTTTGGCTGGCCAGTACTGATTAAGGCACTGGCACTTGTCTTGGTTGATGTTTCCAGTTTTAAAAGGAAATCAGCTGTGTGTAGATTGACTGCTAAGTGCACAGGTGCCATAAGGTCAAGTTCAAAATCTGTATTTACAGAATATGCTGTCATCTAATTCTTCAGGCAGGAACAGAATTGGGGCCTTCTGTTCTGACTTCAGGTATTAAAGTCTTGACGTAACTATTTCATAATCATGACAGACCTTTCTCTCATTAACCAATTCTTGGCTTCAGAACCTACTGCAATTAAGTATTTCAAGCAGGTTTACTAGGTCAGGCCTCAGTAAGAAAGGAAGGATAACTGAGTTGTGCTCTCTCTTGCAAATTCAAGAGAATGTGGAAGAGTGATCCCAGGGCTTTGGGCAGAAAGTATAACTTGCGTTGTGGTGGAATCATAAATTGCTGGGGTAAATGCTGCATTTGGCAGTCTTTTATTCTTGTCCAATTTATTTAGCATCCTACATGTAACAAATACACTGTTGTAGGAAATGAAAGACTTTTTCACTTCAAAAGGCTCATGTGAACTTGGGTACAGTGCATCATAAAATGGGCACAATTCTTATGTGCTTCACAGGTGTTGCAGAAAAGCACTGATTTGGAAGTAGTTCATTGTGGTGAGGTTTGTGGGTGTGTTTTCTATAGTGAGGGCATTACCATCTGAGAATGAAGCTAGTGATCATCCATGGGCACTTAAATCCCTGCAGAGTGTTTCACATTAGACTTAAAATCTGAATTTATTGCAAGCAATATGGGATTAATTTTGAGCAAGAATAGGGAAAGGGGAGAGTTGACTTGGGTGAGGTAGATGACAATTTAAAAGTTACACTTGGTTTCTTCGTCAGCCCCCAAAAGCAGCAAAAAAACACACCTGTGGCTAGATGAATTGCAAACTGATAATTTGTAATAATTCCTTACTCAGAAGTTTTCCTTACTCAGAAGTTTTCCATTGAATTAGAAACTCAGAGTAATTTACATAATTTGAAAACAGTGAGGTAAAGTCTCATTTGTTTCACAGAAATAGTTGCCAAATGATAGTTGAACATACATATAAGTAAATGTATCTATGTAAAATGACTTTCAGTCTTCTTATCTGAAGTGGGGAGGTTTTTACCTCATAATCAATTTCCTTCTTGCTGTAAAGTTGTTCAGATTTGGTCTTTGACATTTTCTGACTTCATATTGTATGAATGGTTATCAGTTTAAAAAAAAATGTAGTGGTAATACAAACCAAAGGCCTTGCCTAGACTTGAAATCTGAACTTAGTTTGAGCAAAATGAGATTCATTTTGAGCAAGAATACAGAAAAGGAGAGCTGACTTGGGTAGAGCAGAAACAAAGGCCTTGCCTTTGTTTCCTTACAAAAGACTTGTATTTGTTAAGGATGTAGTACTACTAAGAGAATTTTGATTCAATGGGGATTGATGTTTTTGCTGGTGTTTTCATTTTTAGGTTGCAGATATCAAGAGAGTTAACAATCTTATCAACGATCAAGATTTTTTTGCTCTGAGGTCTATCAAAATTCCAGTGAAAAAGTTCAGTGTATTGACTGAAACCCACGTTTCTTCAAAAGGAAGACCAGCTCTTCGGCCTGCTCTGTGTTCTCCAGAAGTACAGGAAACATCTCTTGGTGATAAATTCTCAGCTAATGAGACAGCTGGCAACTTCTTAAAAGAAGTGGATCGAGATATAGAAGAAATAGTGAAGTGTAATGATACAAAGAAAGAGAATCTGAATGAAGTTGTTTCTGCTTTAGCAGCCCAACAGATCTGTTTTGAAACTGATGGTAAAACTAAAAAATGCAAGGATCCTTACTACGGAGCAGACTGGGGTATAGGATGGTGGACAGCAGTAGTGATTATGTTGATTATTGGTATAGTAACACCAGTTTTTTATCTCCTGTATTATGAAGTTCTAGTGAAAGCAGATGTCAGTCACCATTCTACAATGGAATCTTCCCATTTGTTTGTCACAGCAGTATCACATCAGAAAGAAATAGAAAATGGAATAAATCCACCTAATATCGTAAAAGTTGATAATCAAGGAGACCTTCAGCATTAACAGTGCAAGACCATAGACAACTATTATTTGTAAATACATAACATAACATTAGGTAAAGGGGAAACCACAGAATGCACTTGAAACAGACAAAAAATGTACTGATGTGTGACTTGCCTTTATGGGCAGTGTTCCACTACAAGGAAATTTCTGGGGATCACATAATCTGTGAATATGTCTGAGACAGACAGTTTGCAAGATAGGGGTGTAAATTAAGGTATAAAGTAATCTCCAAAGCATTGCACTTTTTTCTATTTTTATAGGCATGTTTCTTAATGATGAGATGAAAAAATGTAATTTGAACTAACACACAAGGAGTCTCACTGTGAGTGCATTTTACAGCCCAGAAATGGGCATTTGGGGATATCTTTTAAACATCTGAAAGTATTTATAGAATTCGTAGTACATTTGACATTTTAATATCAGGTTTACAGTTGTAAATTAAAATGGTGTTCTCATAATTTTATCTTTCTTACAGAGTAAGATTTTTTTTTAAACTCAGTCATTCCATAATTAATTGCCACTATGAATTTCTTTTATACAACTGACTATTATAGAGGCAATAGCTAATACTTGAGCTGGAACCTTGAGATCTTGTGCCTATGGTGAACCCATTCTTTACTACTTTTCAATATAGGCAATAGAATAATTTGTTTTCTCTGTGCGTGACTATGTGCCTCAACACAGTCCAGTTGAGAGTCTTCCTGAAACTTCACATTCTTCCTTGTTACTCTGCTGAAAACTGAGTGGACTGCATTCTTACCTGGTTACCTGTGTGTAGAATGAATGACGTGCAGATGTGTGACACCTTGTTGTAACTGCCCCAGTAGTCTTTATTTTATGCTAATAGATTTTTTTCCCCGCTCCAGTTCATCTCCTTTCAGGGCCAACTGATTCTTCAGACAGCAGTCATGTGGGCACTGAGCCTGCTAAAGGTCTTGTGCCCATGAACCTCAAGCACTTAACTTTTTCCTGAAATGTCCAACAAAATGTCAAATGATATTTAATGCCTGCTAACATATTGCAGCAGAATAGACAAGTTGCATTTCAGACTTGTTCTTTACATAGCAGTATATTCATTTACCACCTACTCTTGAATGTTTCTCTTGCAGTTTCATGATCAACCTTGGTTTTTCCCTCTCCTTCTTCCCCACCTGAAAATGCTACAAGATAAAAAATGAAAAAAACACAAAACAAATAAAAAACTCCACGTCTCTAGACTCTTCATACAGAAAGGACATACTTGTGTACTCAGAATACTTTTAAATAAAAGCTGAGATGGTGCCTATAACTTTTTTTGTTACATTTGCCTTGCAGAGCAAGAATTCCATTGCCCTGTTCAAAATACTATTTATTAGCAAAACCTAAGATAACAAACTTGATTAGGACTTACAAAGAAGTGGAAAAACAGTCAGTATCCTTTAAACTACTATTGTAACCTTTCCAAATGAGTGTCTTGACTAAGTATATACTGTATCAAAAATCAGGTAAAGTGAATGTTTTCTAACTATTGAGGTATTCCAAAGTGATTCTCAGATTCTGAGAGTAAAGACTTAGGCCCCATCTATTTTTGGGATACCTATTGCCCCAAGAAGTGGAGGAGATAGTCTTCACTGGCATGCCAAGTGTATTAACAAGAATTGGCTAACTTGTGTTATATTGAAATTGAGGTAGGCCAAAGCTTGAAGCAAAATAGTCTACAGTTATGTGAACCATGATCTGCATATGTGGAGATTATGAGTAGGCTCACTATCTTCACAATGGAAAAGAGATTACAAGCAGGCACGAACTTGACGGTTTGCATAACACTTGTTTTCAAAGATCTTTTAAAACAATAGTTCTTTTAATTAACAGAATATACTAGTAAGGCATAAACATTGAGGTAGCAATTCTAATTCTATATGAAAAAATGCTCTGCAAAATAATTTGGCTAAACTGATACAGCTTCTATGGTTAAAACTTTAAAAGGTGACTCGCTCAGATAAAGAAGCTTTGAACCATGAAGACAAATGTTTTCTGTAGAGGATGAGGTTTGGTATATAATGTGTCAGTTTTTTGCTGCAAGCCTGTTTATTGGTTTGCTTCTTCCCCCATCATTCTGTTGCTGAAATTCAAAAGTTCTAATACTTTATCCTTCCATTTCTTATGGATTTGTCAAAGAACATTAAATTACCTATTGAATGATGCAGCATAAGTCTAATTTACAGCACCTGCCTGAACTCATGGTTATTAAATTGCCATTGGTGTTGAATTAATTTCCCTTGTGGTTTGACTAGGTCAGGAAGGTCTCTGTCCTGTTGATGTATGGATACAGAGGTCTGTGGCGGTACAGCTGAAGTCCTCTAGTACATCCCAGACTTTGGGCTTTTACAGTGTTGGAAGACCTGTGGCTTACTGGCACTGAGTTAAGGGTGATGGGCCTTGATTTACCTTAGGATAAACAGTCATTGGAAAAACACAAGGGGACAGCTGTTTTATTGGACCATATTCCCTTCTAAGCAAGAGCCTGGCATGTTTTTACATATTTATTATGTAGCATATTTCATACAGTACATTTTTAATTAGAGAGTTAGCTTTATCAGAAGATACAGTAGATCACTTTTCAAGACTGTAGGGCTCCTGATAATCTACAAGCATCAGCCTGCTTGGCTTTCTGCAGAATGCAGGGATCTTGACAGCTTTTTTCCAAAGTACAACACAACTGTAGTGCATCATCACGTCAGCCCTGAATAAACAGGATAACTGCTCTGTGGGGAACTTAAATCTGATTTAAGTTAAAATCTCTGAAAGAAGTCTTTTAGAATCTGACTTGTTAAACAAACAAACAAAACAAAGGACGAAATCCCCAAAACAAATAAACAAACAAATGCCAAAAGGACCTGAAACACAGAATAACTGAGTTGTAAATCACCTTTTGGATTAATTGCAACACATTGGTCAGGAAGTGGATCTTAAACTTGTCCATATTACACTGTTGGATCATATAAAATCTAAATGTTTTAAATCTGGTATACTTTGGAGTAAATTCTCAAAAATTGCCTTTGTATAACATTCATAAAGGCTGAAAATACTTCTGAATGAGGATGCAAGTATTATTTAAAATACTGCTACTCCTCTGCTTTTAGAAGAAAATAAGTAATATATGTTAAATAAATATTTTATTTTAGACTACAGTGAAAGTGATGCATATATATTCTTAGTTCTGCATACTCTCCATGTTTCATTACAGCAGGCTACTACTTGTATTTGTTTAGGCCAATTTTTATGTATGATCTAAAATAAAAATCCTTGGCCTGCAAATATTTTGTTGGCAATAGCTGCATATAGCATTCATATCTAGCATACCATAAATGCAGCCTTAATGGTTTTTCCTGTTCATGCCTTGTAAAATTTGAACTTTTTGCATAAATTTTGGATAACTTGTTAGTTCTCAGAAATAGGTATGAACAGCTAAAGGAGGGATCAGTGAAGTTCTTAGAGGGTGATATGCCTACACACTGAAAGCAATATTCTTCTTTGCTATAAATATAAGATTGAATATTTGCCTGTTCAGATTTGAAGTTTGCTGAAAACAAAGGAACAGTCATAAGTTTTTTGTCATTGTGGTCTTGCAATAAATTCTAAGCAATCAGAAAATTAGCTTCTAAAAAGACGTGCAAGCATTGCACCTCTGGAAGAGAACAGTCTCACTGCTTTTCAAAAGTGCCTTGGCACTGAACTTGTTCCTAAGCGATGGCTGTATTTGCCATTGCTAAACTAATCCTGGAGGGTCCAGCCAAAGAGTTTGCAGTTCCCTCTGAATGAAAGAGGTGACTACCGTTTACCTCTTAAAGGTCTCAAAAGGACCTGATTTTTACCAGAGTAATATTTCTCAACAGTGCAGTAGGAACGCAGTTGCCCGTTAGCAGAACGATGAATGGAGAAAGCAATTGGTGCTCAGGAATTCGTCTGCTACAGAATAACGCATTGTACTTGTTCAGGCAAGCCACAACTTGTCAACAAATTGTAACTCACGCAGTAACTCTTTTCTAGTGTTAATTTTATGGCCCCATCTTTGGCAAAAGCCATCTATTTGTGTTTCTTGTGTAGGAGGCAAGGAGTCTCAGTGTTCACCTTGCACAGGGAGAACAGCTAGCACAAGCTTTCGTAATCACAGCAAGGGAATTTAATTTTCAGCATGCTTGCCTCATTCACATCTTCTGTCTCTGTTTTGTATATCACACACAAGAAACGGCCATTCTAGAAACAACTATTCTAGAAACAACTGCTGATGTGTGTGATGGTAAAAAAAAATTTACAGGGAGAATACATTTCCTGTGCAATGCATCTGAATGTTTGTTACACATTGTAGTCAACAACATATGAAATAAAAATGGTATACTGCTGAGGTGTGACCTGCACAGCATTTTAGTTTAATTTTTTCTACATATGATATGTATTTTATCAGAACATGTGAAAGTTACACCTTGAAGACTGAATTCTTAATGCATACAGAAGTTCACAGAGTAACACAGAATTGTTTCCCAGTAACCAGTGAGGTTTAAGAAAATTAAAAAAAAACTCCAACCAACAAAAAAACCACAACAGCCTTGATCAATAGTAATACACTGAAAAATAGTATTTTTGACCATCAACAGATAATAGGATACAGAGAATGTCACAGTGTTCTTCAAGTATTTAATCTCAGTAATAAGTTTTCAACACTTCAGCTGTTGGTTCTTATAAAAAAGATGTTTCCAAACGTTAAGGTTTTGTTTTTCTCATAATTCTCTTGTTTTTCTAATTAAAACACCTTGCATTAAAATACTTCGCCATGTTCCTTTTCTATATTTTGGGGTTTATTTCTTACTGATTTGTTACCAGTTTTGGTCATGTTTGTTCTGTAAGTAAGTAAACAAGTACATCAACAAGTACATCAACAACTGGCTATCATCTGCCAGTTGACTTAACAGATCTGTGAATAAGAAAATATTGCCCTAACCGGTGGAGAAACTGAAGCAAAAGACTGAATTTTTCATCACTAACAAGTTTACTGGTGTAAAACAGGATTCTATAATTTCTGAAATTCTGCCATATGTTCTTTCCAAATTGTCCTTAATTATGATGTATGCTAGTTCAAAAAGGTGATATAACATATTTTAATGTGTTCCTTTTTACCAAAATACCAAAGGCAATGTGTTCTTCTAACTAGACTAATGGTTCTTCAAATTACTGTCATTTTGTTTGTATTACTAAGATCCTTCCAAGTCAGTTTATATTAAAATGCTTAGTTGTCAATTATTTTCAGTCACCTTTTGAAATATTGAATATTCTGAAATATTCAGTATTTCAGAACTCAGAAGTTGAAGTTCTTCAGAGGAGTCAGCTGCTGACAAGCAACTTATGTCCATAAAGGCCATACTTTTTATTTTCACTGTGGTCATCAAGAATTTCATTATTTGTTTCAAGATTTGATTGTTGAAGGCATAGAATTGACTAGTGCAAATACTTAGACACCGTTTCAAGTAAAATGTGTACATTCTTTTTCTGTGCAGAGGAAACACAATGGCATATAGCTTATTCCAGCAGTAGCCATTCCAGAGGACCTTAAAAAGGCACATCTGAAGAACACTTGGCAAAAGAACAAAACACAGGATTCATATCCTCTTTTTGCAGCATAGTACAATTAAACTCCAGTGTGTTTTTGGAGAGTCTGCTTGAAACCAACAGAGCTAAAGCATTAGGTCTACTGATACTCAGCCTACCCCCAGAATTCTTCTTCAAGCAGTGTAAGGCTTGAGAAGTGTAACACTTAGAAACAACAGTTAGTATGTTGCTTCATCCGTATTGTCATCACTGACAGCACCAAAGTCATCTCTATCTTCAAAACAGGAAGAAATGTAGTCACTTTCCTAAACCAATAGAAAAACCATCTATCACTGTATGCGTGGAGAAGACAAGCTATAGAAGAAACATGATTTAAACTGCACTTGAGCGCCCATATTTTAAGACAGTAATAGATTCTTGGGAAAGAAAAATGAAAATCCTGTAAAGAAGTTCTGATATATATGACACAAGAGGCATCAGTGTTCCAGTGATGAAAAGCAGTAGTTGTATGTATTGATTGTGTCAGAACACGTTCCTGTGTACAAGACCTTTTTTTCAGAGCTCTTTGTAAGTAACAAGTCTAGAACAGATATTTTGTTGCACTATGATACAATGTAGTGCAACAAAGATCGTGAATGTAACCATTTCTCCCACAAGTCTCCCTTGTTGGGAGCTATGGACATTTCTTTGCCAGTCAACACACTATCAATGATGGGATCTGACTTCATGTAAATAGGGAAACTAACATAATACCTCTTCATGCTCTTCTTCATCATATTCCTCTGTTTCTTCATCATCTTTACCTTCTTTGTCTTTTGTTTTGTCTTTCTCATCTTCAGATTTTTCTTCTTCCTCATCCTTCTTTTCTAGCTCCTGTCACAAGGCAGTCTCTTTACAAGGTAATCCCATGTTATAGCAACAGCATATCCTCCATACTACGGAAGAGTTAAGCTGCAGTTAACAGCAGGACAATTGGCATAACAATGCTATGCAAATGTTTTCTGTTGATATTTAAACCAAGATGATGTGAAGCACAAGAACTTCGTAAGGACTTACTTGGTCAAGCATCAGCCATAAAAAAGTGTGTATTGTGTAATAAACTGAGATGATGATTTCCCTTTACCATCCACTGATAGAGCAGTTGACAGAAGGCCATGTCATACTTGACAAATCAATACTACATACTGTGTAACAATATAACTGCATCAAACTGGTGTATCGCCAGGAGAAGAAATACAAAGCTGTTTCACCTTTAAGGTTTCCACTGCCACATGGTGAGTAATTGCCTACAAAACAGAGGTCACTTCCTAAGTTTCTCTTTCTGTGTGTTTCTTCCTTCTCAACTTATTAAATTGTTTAACAACAGTAGATTGGTGAAACAGATTTAAAAGCACTGGCATCAATTCCTCCTTCTGTAAGCTCCAATAGTAGATCTGCTGTTCATACTAGGCTATATTGCTACCTAGTGAAGAGCAACTGGTTGTTGTGTTCAGGTGCAAACAAGAGCAAAGATAATGCAGAGTGGGGGGTGTGGAGTGGAATAGGCTTCTCTAAGGCTCTGAGAGATGACTCCGTCCAGTACAGCTTGGTACTGTGCAGGCAGACCCTTCTCACCCGTGCCAGTGGGAGGCTCAACACACACTCACCCAGGAGCTTTGGATAGCACATGCATTTTACCAGAGACAAAAAATCCAGAGAGCTCAGTTACTTGGAGTTCCAAAGAATGGTTTATTCCCAAAGGCGTCCAGCAGCGAAAGAGGACAAATGACCCTGAGTGACCATTGATACAGAGATACAGGGCCAATAGTCTGAGGGCACAGGGGTGGGGAGAAGGCAGGGGGATACCATGACAACCAGTGGGGAGAAGGGATGGGCCAAGTCAGGGATAAGGTTAAGGCCAACCAACATAGGAGGATTTACATAGTTTAGGGAGAGACCATCCAATACTCAGGGGGATAACTTCACACCTTGGAGATGTCCCACCACCATGTTTCTACTGCCCTGGGACCCCTCGGCTCCCCAGCAGCTCCCAAGGTGGTCTCATCCACTGCCAACACAAAGTTGATTCTCCACAGTGAGTCTCTGTCCATGCCCTATCCCTTGTGCCACCACACTGCAGAACAGTTCTCTGTCAGAATAACAAGACAAGCAGAAAAAGGCTGTGCTGGTTATTCCATTTGTACCAAGAAACATACTAGGTTTCATTTTCCTTCAATTTCTACAGTAAAATTTAGAAACTGTATGCACATCTTACCTCAGTTTTTTTAATCACATCCAGATTACTGTTAGGCTCAGAGCTTTTTGCCTTTTTTGGTTTTGCACCTGGTGAAATAAAATACCTCATTGTTATTTTTTTTATGTGAAAAGGATGAATTCTCTTGTTTTACTTGTTCTTAAGTGTAAATACATCTTGAGAGTGCCAGGAAAATCCCATACTGTCTGTATTAAAATTACTTTAGACTTTGAGCTACATCATTCGTAGAGGTGTAAATGCCTGCTTCATGCAAGAGATGCCTGGAAAGCCAGTCTTAAATTCAGTTTTAACAAGCATTTGACCAAAAGCTGGGCTAAAGTAGGACATTCAGCTTCACAAACTCCTAGTCACCTAAATACTTACAGTATGTTAAGAAACTAGAACAAGATCTCTCTTGTTATGTTTCATCATCTTGAAAAGAAAAAAACTCATTTTTAGTAATTTATACAAGATATTAAGGACTGGTAAGTTTTTCAGATGAGTAGATGTAAAGAAAAAAAAAGGCATCAGCTCATTAGCTCTAACAGAAGGCATGATGACTAGAGCTAAATGGCTAAATGGCTGGCTCTCATCTAATCCATCTATGTTGTGCATTTCCACTTAGTCCTGATTCACGAACATAATCTTTATCAAGTTACTCCCTGATTAACTACATGGTAGAGTAAAGGTCAAAAATATCATTCCATATAACTAGGTAGGAGTTACCTGAATTGGCAGCACCCTAAACCAAAGCTGCCCAAATACCAGCCTTATACTCGAGGAAGCAGAACACTAAGAACTGCTGAGAAAACAATTATTTTTGTCAAAAGCATTTGTCATAAATAACATTGAGTTTATTTCAGTGTTTTGCCTAGGAAAGGATTATATGACTAAACCACTGCACAGAGCTGAAGGCAGTCAAGCTGCTCTGTAAAAACATGAACAGCATCAAAACAAACACATCCAAGAATGAAGTAGGCTTTTAAGGAAAATAAGTGGAAATAACAATTCAGAATTACTATCACTGCCCAAACTCCTGCAGACTTTTACAGGCAATGCATATAGAACAAACAGACATGTCAGATTTGTCTTTAAATGCTGGGCATCTTTGGCCCTTATAAAATTAGAGACACTGACCCACTGTTAGACTTTCAAGCAAAATATCTCCTTACATTATACACCTTAGAGATGCAATGGAATACAATCTAATCTAATCTGATTTCCAGATACCTGGTCTTGCAATAGTTGGGCTAAAATGCATAAATCTGAGTGCTATATACATGTGCATACAGCTGGCTGACAATATCAACTGAAACCAGTCAACATTTTAATTTATATGTTTATGTTTATGTTTGTGGTTTTTATTTTATTTTATTTTATTTTATTTTATTTTATTTTATTTTATTTTTTTCAGCAGGCACTGCTGGTATCTAGGATACTTCATTTTTCACAGCCCAAGGTCAGTGTGGGAGAGATGGGAGAGATGTGGAATTCTACCCAAAGTTTTGGCACTGAGAAGGCAGGTGGTCAGGTCTTCAGTTAAAACATTCAGGGAAACCAGAAAGAGGGAGGGAGAAGTGTGTAAAAGTAAAGCTGTCCCTGTGCATAGAACTGTACTGATCCCAAAACCACTTCTGCAAGCCACAAAGGGAGAAAAGTAGGAAGCTTGTTTGAATTTCTATGCAAATTCTTTTGATTTTTTCACCTTTGTTCCACCGTAGTTAAAGTGTCACCTAAGCTATCTGTCCTCAAAATACAACCAGGAGCTCAGATGGGTCACTGATCAACTATGTACAAACTTCATCACTCATATGATTCAGTATCATCAGAACTCCTCAAAAAAAACCTAAACCCACATAGTTTTTGCTTTTAGGAGAACCTATTTTTTAATCCAATAAAATTCTGATGGTCAGTTGATCTTTGCCATTACAACTATGCAGAGAAATGTACTTTTAAGAGCATGTAGAGAAACTGGTACTAATGAAAGAGGAAAATTTCCCCACTGAGCAGAAATGGTTCTGTCTTTATGATAATCTCAGCATTATTTTAACATTTATTATTTCTTTGGATCTTAGGGAGACAACTATTGTGCATAGGCTTATGAAAGCCTGTGGTTTCTTCTTTTGGAATAAAAACCCAATGTATATTCTTGTCCCACCTTTAGAGATTTTGCAAATAAATATTTCATTTTCAATTTAATCTTACAATCTACCTTCTGTACTGTTGGAAAACACAGTTTTCCAGCGAAACTTATGTTAACTAAATAAACCTGAACAAAGCCTCAGCATAGTCAGGCCTCAGTAAAAATCCTAACAAGCTGTCATGAGAAACTAACACCTGGGAAGCACAGCTGTCCTTCTGAGCTGTGAGAAGAATGTCATGGGAAAGAATAGGGAGTCAAAAGTGTTATGATAAAGAATAAAGGAGTCACCAGGAGGATCCCTGAATGTGTGAGAACAAACTGCAGATATGTGTGTAACTATAATTAGTAACATCTGTAACAGGATATAAGTTTCTCGTTTGGTGAAATAAAATGGAGCTTACTTACATCTCACATTGAGACTGCCGTGAGTTCCGTCTCGCCGCTATGTCACTGTGCCATGTTTTTCAATTAATCTCTTAAAAGGAACAAAGATTCCAGCTGAGCCAGTTTCTGTGATTACTTTACATTCCCATTTTTTTTCTATTTCATCCTGAACTGAAAAGTGACTCATGAAGGACTTGGAGAAAAAGAATAAGAAAGCAAACAATTACATATAAACAGACAGCTAAAAACAGGAGGCCAAGTGTTACTTCACATAATCTGAACAACAGACTTCTACAGAGTACTTAAGTCATGCATACTAGAAATCACTGTGAAAAACAAATGATGCTGTATAATAAAAGTCTTTTCCCTGTAAGAGCTACCAATACCAGCTCCAACTGCTATTGAAGGGTCTGGTTCACAATTCTATAGAAGAAATCTGAAAATAAACAAAAATATAAAACTACGGCAAATAGAAAATAACCCACATCAAATTATATATAAAATGCTTAAAAATGCAAAAGTCAACCAAATAATAAGATAATTGTGAAACCCAAAATATCAAGGAAATCTGAAGCAGCCAGTTACTACTGAAAAAATGGATGAGTGCTGACTAAAGATACAAATTTTCAAAACAGAAACGTTTGTGGTTTTTCTTTTAATCTTTCACTGTTACTTATCTTGCACGTTAATACAATACAAAAGGCATCAATACAAAAGGCAAAAAAGCGGAAGATAAATCTGTTCCAGTAAGTTAAAACATCCTATAGAAGCAAAGCAGAAATCACAAAAGACAGACAGACTAGCAAAATATTTAGAAAAAAATCTGCTGTAAACCTTAATTATTTGGACTAATAAACATTCCTAGATTTTTTTTCCTCTAACCACCTCCAGTATGGCTTCTATCTACCTACTATGTACTATTTGCTTCTTAAAAATATATAACATACCTTTTTTGTTTGCGTTCTTTGGTCTCATCTCTCTTGGGAGCCTTCTCCAATCTGTATAGAAAATAGCTTTAATATAGGAAAATGCTGATTTACAGCAGCAATCCTTCCCCTGCCTCCAGGGAAAGGAAGGGGTCCCTTTGTGCTTGATCCTATTTACATGCATGCCAAAATATTTTAGCATAATAGTTTTAGGGAATTGTAGCTGTAATTTAAATTGAAGAACAGGAGTCAGGATTGCCATTTCACCTGCATAATGACAACTGGCTTCTATACCACGGAGATAAAGTTCAGCCGTTCCACTGGCCCATGGGCTCTTCAACTTAATTACCATGTAATTAAGTTTGCAGTAGTGAGATATTGAGATATAGTTGGGGAAGGCTAATATTATAAAAAATAGCTGCCCCTGACAGACACCAGGCTGGGTTCTTTTTAGTAACATCAGTGTTTGCTCCCAGTTCAAAACTGTTGTTTGTGCAGTGAGTAAGGAAAAAGAAAAGCTAGAGTGAAAGTTAAAGATTGCATTCATGCTGCAAATCAACTGTTACAACTGAGTAAATAAATAAAATCATATTATTTTTTCTTTTCCTTTCCTTTCTTTTTGACAAAACAATACTCTCCTTGATCTGAAACCAAAGTACAGTAACTCTCAACACAAAGGGTTGGAAGGAATACATTACTTCGTAAGGATTTCATACTTTCTCATTTGCTTGAAATACAGTGAATCAAACACTTAAAAGAGCAGAACATTTCACAGGTTCATAGAAAATTAGCCTTTGATAAACTCAGATATTACCTGGTGTCCATGTTTCTTGCTCCTTCTCATCCTCCTGTTACTTTCAACTGTATCTATGAATTGCTAGAGAAAAGGAGGATACAAGTGTTATTCAGACCACCTAGTTAAAAGGCAATCCATACACAGTCCTTGATATTTGCCTGTAACTAAACATACAGTGTATTTTTCTAATCCCACATTGAACACTTCACTGTTGTCAAACAGTTAAAAAAACCCAAACAAACAAAAAAACCCATAAACAAACAAACAAACAAACAAAAACCCCCATGAAACAAATTAATCCCCCTCCCAAAAAACCCAAACAAAACCAAAACAACAAAAAAAAAACCCAAAAACCCAAACAAAATAAACTCAATACTCCAAAATTACTATAATTTATTCTTCTGTCCTTGAAAAGCATGAACTTGTTAAATGCAGATTTATTCAGGGAAACTAGGTTGAAACATCAAATGTAACACTAACTCTCTGCTCTTCAAGAGTTTCACAATGAAACTTTGCTACAAACCAGCGAGTAACATTTAACATCGTTGTGTTAACCATAAAGCATATGCAGTATTTCCAGGTCTCAAAAGGCTGTGCTTCAGTCTGATCATCAGCTCCCAAGACTTTCAGTACCTCTGCAATGGAAAAGCTTTGCTTCTCATCCAAAACAGCAGCCACATACTTTAACCCATTTAATGTCTTTCCAGGTACAAGAATTGAGAAATCTATTGTAAATGATGCAGTAGCCATACAGTGTAAGTACATCCATTTATACTGAGTAACCTTTTTTGTACAATCTCTAATGCCAAAAGCAATAGCAAAAGTTTAGTATTTTGAAATCACTCTCACCTTTTCTTGCCAAATTACCACATGCAACTGCAAAATGCACAGCATGCAAAATTACTCAATCTGATTGCACTATTAAATCACATAGGAATAACATTTGCAGATATTGTACAAAAAATAGTAACAAATACAGCCTTTGACCTTTAGAGTCAAGACTTCTAGCATACAATGATAGACTCATAGAATCATAGAACAATTTGGGTTGAAAAAACCTTAAACATCATCTCATTCCAACCCCCCTGCCACGGGACACCTTCCACTAGACCAGGTTGCTCAAAGCCTCCTCCAACATGGTGCTGAACATCTCCAGAGATGGGGCATCCACAACTTCCCTGAGCAACCTGTGCCAGTGTGTCAACACCCTGATAGTAAAGAATTTTTTTGTAATGTCTAATTTAAACCTACTCCCTTTCAGTTTGACCCATTCCCCCTTGTCCTGTCATTAATGCTCTTGCCCTGTCTTTCCTGTAAGTTCCCTTCAGGAAATTGAAAAGCTGCAATTGAGTCAGCCTGAAGCCTTCTCTTTTTCAGGCTGAATGACCACAATTCTCTCAGTCTTTCCTCACAAGAGAGATGCTCCATCCCTCTGACCAACTTGGTTGCCTCCTCTGGACTTGCTCCAACAGCTCCATGTCCTTACTGTACTGGGGACCCAAGAGCTTTTGCAGAATTGTAGGTGGGGTCCCATCAGAGCAGGGCAGACGGGCAAAATCCCCTCCCTTAACCTGCTGACAATGCCCCAGTGCAGGTGCAGCACCTTGCACTCTCTCTGTTAAACCACATTAGATTCCCATGCATCCACTTCTCCAGTCTGTCTAGGTCTCTCTGGATGGCATCCCATCCTTTAGATGTGTATTCACCAAGGAAAAAGAAGACACCATAAATGTAGCTAAATTTTAAACTTAATTATTATAAAGGCAAAAAGAAAACCTTCTTAAAATTGTGCAAAAGTCTGCATTTGAAATAAGTGTCTCAAGGGGCATTCATAGATGCTGTAGGAAACTACCAGCAAAGAGAGAAAAAGAACCTAGTATTTTTGATTTCTTCTTTAGTGAAGAAATAATTGCTGATGCCATCAGTAAAAAAATACATTGACTGACTTGCCACGTACAACTAATGAAATAATTCCAAACCACTGCCAAGTCGGCAATAACTCAATCTTGGCAGATATGCCTACAAGAAAAACATGAATGATTCATAACTTATGTAGTGAGGAAAAAAAGAACTCTCTATATAATATGCCTGCTATTCACTCAAAATGAGTGTTGAAATGAATTATGGAAATCTATGCTCTATGACACAGTAACATATCAAAATTGCCAGGCAGCATTAGATATGGCTTTCATTTATTACCCAAATAATGAATGAAAGATAGACAGACATCCTAACTAATTTAAATGTTTCCCTTCTCACACTTCAAAGGACCATTTGGCTCATAGATGTTGTTCTGAGGTTTTATAACAATCCAGCCACTCTTGTAGCAAAGTTTATGGAGTTCCTTCCTACAGTCTACCCCGTAAGTCCCTCTTAGTTCTACAAGATGTTTGGTAAAACAGATAACAGAAAAGATCAGTTAAAAATAATCTACTCTGTAGTTTTCTTAAAGCTAGGCCACCTTTGCCACATAATGTAGTCACAGAGACAACTGCACACTGTAAGTGACAATAAAAACAAGCTTTTTAAACTGCAGATCATCACTCATGTAGTTATAACCCACCTCTCAGATGTGGCATTTTTGTACAACTAAAGATTCAGTGTAAAGATACCTCAATTTACCAACTTAGAGAGGTGAAGAGAATATTTGAAGCATTATTTGAATCTATAAAGTGGCTGCCTACATGCTTTCCCTGCAACTTCCAATTTTGGTAGAAAAAAAGCAGTTTTCAATGCTGGCAGTTTTACTAAGGAACATACTCAGCAATAGAGAGAGATCTCTCCATCTCAGACAGGAGGTTGCACAAACAAACTTTATATTGAGGTGAACAGTAAGAATGACCACATGAGGCAAAGTTGGAAAAGAGAGATAACATTTTCTCATAAAGTAGCTGGTTCACTGGAAATAACCCTGGCTATCTCTCACACATAGCAGTTTCCTCTTCTGTGCCTCTGAAAGAAATAGCAAACTTCAAGCCTGACAAAAATCAAGAGAACAACAAGCCTCCAGTGAGGTGAGTGAGATGAGAAAAAGCCTGAAATTTGTTTACTCTGAAGATGAAAGAGGACATATGATAAAAGAATAATTTGGAATTCTTCTATCATCATAATGGGATCTAGAAATAAGGATCAGATCTGTTCTTGCCTCATGACCAGTTTTACCTGGTTGCACCAGCTGGGCTTCAGCTGCAGATCAGGGGAAATACTTTGTCTTTTGCGAGCCACAACATCTGGCTGGCAGTGTGTTCACTGCTCACCCTGCAGGGTGCTGCTCCATTTTATACATGGCTTTACTACAAGAACAAGTGGACAACAAGGTGTATTATTCAGTGTTACATTCAAAGGTTAATAAAAAGTAATTGCATACAGTCTCAAAAATATCAAGAATTCACCAGTATAACATGAACAGAAATTACCAAAAATTCCAAGGGGATTGGACTATGCACCTGTACATTACTGACATCGTGACTTTTTAGCCAGAAAATATTCCTATTGGTTTCAGGTGGAAAAGAAACCTTACATTTTAGAGTTTAAGCCAGCTCTAATTATTCAAAATCACCACAAGATAGGAAGGAAAATATTATCCAGTGTTTAGCCACTTCAGATTGTTTAAACATTTTTATAAAGCTGTAACAGCACCTGTCATATATAACATTCAGAATAAGCACTTGGGGGCTAATAAAACTAGGCAAAAAATCATGAATGAAAAGAAGCACGCCTCACAGTAATAACCTCCAGTGACTTCTAGATTTACAATATCCTCACAGTATGGTAAACAGACATATAAGTCTTCCAGCTCCTTTCTCACTAGTTCAGTTTTCTGACCAGGAAGCTTGAATTTTAACACTAGAATTATGTACGATTGGATGTCAAGTATAACTCCAGCACTTATTGTTATCAAACAATAACAAAACAATTAATTTTTAGTTATGTGTAAGCAAAAGGAAATCTCAGATCACATGGAATCATAGATTTTAGATCACAAGGTCCCATGAGCTGCTCACCATTAACCACAAGGTTATTGCACTGCACCTTGTGTGGTACAAACAGGTCTGTTCCAGACTTACTACTGTACCTGTATGAGCACACCTAGTTCTCCCCAGACAGATGCAATGGCCTTTTTATTAAGACCAGAGAAAACAGGTTGATGCCAGTTTTTTCCTATTTGTTGCTTTCAACAGAAATAAGCTCTGTTTGGATGAAACAAAATAACGTTATATATTTCCATGTCACCCTACAGCACAGAATACTGTCTAAAAATAAGCAAAGATATCTAAATAAATAATATTTAAGAAAAAAAGAGCAAAGCAAAAGCTAAGGCTTTGTAACATGTAACATTACATTTAAACATGTAATTAAATGGAATTTGAAAAGACAAGGCAGGAGAGGAGAGGAGAGGAGAGGAGAGGAGAGGAGAGGAGAGGAGAGGGAGAGGAGAGGAGAGGAGAGGAGAGGGAGAGGGAGAGGAGAGAGGAGAGGAGAGGAGAGGAGAGGAGAGGAGAGGAGAGGAGAGGAGAGGAGAGGGAGAGGAGAGGAGAGGAGAGGAGAGGAGAGGAGAGGAGAGGAGAGGAGAGGAGAGGAGAGGAGAGGAGAGGAGAGGAGAGGAGAGGGAGAGGAGAGGAGAGGAGAGGAGAGGAGAGGAGAGGAGAGGAGAGGAGAGGAGAGGAGAGGAGAGGAGAGGAGAGGAGGAGGAGAGGAGAGGAGTCCGTTAAAAAAAGATTAAAAGCAAGACATATGCCTTGCAGAATGGAGAAGATAAAAGATACTGTAAAGACCCAAATCTGAACAATTATCTAGATGTAAAAAAAGGAACCAACAACAGAACAACATACACACACACAAAAATTAAATGAGATGTTGAGTTAGCAAGGACATATATATTAGTGGATATTTTTATTAATTTTTTAAAGCTGCATTAAAATTAATTCTCAGTAAATTCCCTTGAAACAGAGCACTAGTCTGATAAGAAGTGACAAGCCTTAAAACTGGCAGTATTTCATCTCCACATTTTTACCCAGATGTGATTTTTTCAAGCGTACTGTCTTAGAAAGTTCCTGGCTACTTTTTTGACAGCAAAAAGTGACAGCAAAAAGTGACAGTGACAGATGATTGGAGAAATCGTGAAGGAAAAGTTGAGTTGCACAACTAAGTCACCAAGTATGACACAGTTACCACAACTAGTGTTCTGGCTGCCTTGAGGGATGTCTAATGGATCACCTGGGTGTATTATCATGTTTATGGGTAGCTTGTGTGTGAAGATTTTCTGATTTAAGCTTTTAAATTTCCTTCAAACCTATGCACACAATTTCTCGGGAAGTCACTCAGGGGAAGGCAGCTGATGCTTTGGGAGGAAAAGGCCCATGGAATGGGGATCCCTGACAGCTGCCAGGGGCTGGTGAGATGGCAGCACATGTGAGGAGGCTGAGCGCTCTGGCAAGCTCTCAATGACCCACACTTTCCTCACAACAAAACTCCTGACCGTGTCTTGGGGATCGTGGGTCCTGGATTTTCAGAGGCAGGTACAATCAGTTCAAGGGAAGAGCAGATAGAGAAGAATCTTTATCCTCAGAATTCTAGATACTAAGGTTTTGTGGGTGTCTTTTTAAACTGATGCCCGTGAAGGTAAGCAGGTGAAGATGTTTGTCAGGAGGGTCACTGTGATAAATACATACCATAAATGTATGTATTTATGAGACATAAATCATTTTGCAAACATTTCAATGGCTTTTCGCAAACATTACAATGGATACTATGTGTATTATTTTAATTCTTTTCTTATAGAGGTAGCCTTGCTGTGAAAAATTGCTGTGTAATGATGACTAAGGTCTTTCTTTCTAGTACTAGCTGAATTTAATAGTAGTGAAATAGCTGTTATAGTTTTATTAGAATGCTTGAACTGCCTGCTTGAACTGGATAACATCCCACGAACGGACCCTGCCTCTGACACTCCAACTATCAGCACCTGTCGCCTGCAGGAGCCACAGTCTGGGAGTGATAACAGATCAATGACAGACGACTGCGCATGCTCCCAGGAGGCAGATCAGTTCCCAGAACATGCAAACTAGTTTGGAGAAAAATATGAATATGCATATTGATTATGAATATGCATTAGGCTGAAGGGTATGTAAAGGGTGTCTCTGTCCATACCAGGTGTGCCTTTTTGGCTGAATGACAAAGCACCCAGCCCTGACCTTTTGCTTTTATCTGTCCCCTACTGTCTTTTATTAAACCTTTTTAATCCTAACAGGAGAGTGGACCTCGTTTTTCACAGTCACTAACCCCTGCCGTGTCAGAATACCCTCTCAGGTCCTCTCCGCTCCCTCTCCCGTCGCTGACTGCCCGCCGCCCCTGGAGGGTCCCCGCGCTCCCCACACTGCAGGGGCGTTTCGCCTTTACGCGCCCCTCCGCGGGCGGGTCTCAGCGGGGAAAGGAGCTCAGACACGCACACCCTCACGCCGCGGCTAAGCCCCCCGGCCCGTCCGGGCTTCCCCGCTCCTCACCCGGCGCCGCCACGCTCCTCCCGCCGCTGCCGCAGTGGGCCGGGCCCGCACCCGCCCCGCCCGCCGGGGCGCTGGGGGGTTCGCGGCCGCGCAGCGACGGGCGGGCCATGTCGGCTCTAGAGTGGTTCGCGCACAAGCCCCTGGGCGACGGCATCTTTTGGATCCAGGAACGCTTCTACGAGTCGGGCAACCGGGCCAACATCTGGCTGGTGCGGGGCTCGCAGCGCGACGTGGTGATCGACGCGGGGCTGGGGCTGCGCAGTCTGCCCGACTACCTGCGCGACGCCGGGCTGCTGGCGCCGGCCGAGGGCGCCGGGCCGCGGCCCCTGCTGGCCGTGGCCACCCACGTCCACTTCGACCACTCGGGCGGGCTGCAGCACTTCGAGGAAGTGGCGGTGCACAGCGCCGAGGCGGCGGCGCTGCTGCAAGGCGACAACTACGAGGCCGTGACGTGGCTGTCGGACCGGGAGGTGACGCGGCCGCCGCGGCCCGGCTGGAGCGCGCGGCAGTTCCGCGTGCCGCCCGTGCGGCCCAGCCGCCTCCTGCAGGAGGGTAAGGGCCGTGCGCGCCTGGCGGGAGCGGAGCGCCTGCTTGGCCTCCGTGCGCCTCCTGCTCCACTCGCCTCCCCGTGTAAACTAATTAAACCGAGTAATTGTGTCGCTGCTGTAAACCTACAAACCCCCGCAGGCAGCATGGGACGAAAAAGACGCGTAGTGGGTTAAACAGTTTCTGCCAGTTCTGAAAGTATTTGGCGGCAGGGGATGTTTACCTTCTAGAATGAGAATCACTCAGCAGTGATTTAAGTGACTAATTGATCACTCCAGTTTTATCCTTTGGTATGTCATGTGGAATCTGGTGACCCTTATTATTTATAAGCTGTCAAGATATAGCAGTGCAATCAAGAAAACAATTCCTGAAATATGTACTGGGCACACAGTTTTTGTTTTATAGAATTTACTGGCATAAGTAAAATGTAAAAAAAATCACTTGTTACTGATATAGCATTTACAGAAGTGGCTTTTTGCAGATTTAAAAAAAAATCATTTAGTCTCTCGTAGGAGAGAGTGACTAGGGTTTTTGGTAACTAAACACCTAAACTGTACTATACTATTCAGCAGAAATTAAAGGGTGGATGTCAGACAGGTGACACCTTTGGCACGGTACTTACTCTCTTCTTGGCTCTATTAGGCCATCCCACATATGTGATTGGAAAAGCAGAACTGAACTTACTGAAGGCTTCAGTAAAGATCTGATGTGACATTTAACTGTAATAAATCAACAGAAGTTTGGGGTTTTTTCTTTAAAAGGAGGTATTAATGAAAAAAATTGTAAAAGAGTAAATACCTTTGCTGCCAAAGTAGCATCAGAGTTTCTGAAATGTTCATTGAGACATGAGACACAAGCTTCAGTTCAGTGGCCAATGCAGTTAAAAGGCATTCACATTTAAACGGGCCAAAAAATCAGCAAATCATAAAAGAGTTGTATTTTTATGTCTTATTGAGTGAGATTAAGAAAGTGTGTGAACGCGTGTCTTGGTTCTCCTCCAGCAATTTATGTTTTGGCCTTTTGCCTTTTAGAAGTAACAGCAGTGCAATTCTAAGAGAATTAAATGAGGGTAAAATTACAATAAATTGTGAAATACATACTTTTTAGCTTTCAAAGGATAACCACTTTAGATGTGTTCTGTTAATTTCCTGGTTTACTTTCTCTACTGCATTGCTTTTCACACAGTTCAATTTATTAGTGTGAATATATTGCATTAATACAACCCAAGCCTGTGTTAACTGTTATTGTCATTGTTTTTGTACTTTTTGTTAAGTATGCATTTCAGACACCTCTGGCACTCACCAAGAAAATAAATGCCCCATTCCCATTGTTGCGGATATTTGGCACGTATAAACCACATATGAGTAGGTCGTTAGTTCTCTTTGTGTTATTTAAGAAACATGATAAATGCATATGTTTTCCTGTAACAAATGTGTTTGCAGGGGATGTGATCAGCCTTGGAGACCGGCAGCTCACTGTCATGCACATGCCTGGCCATTCACGAGGCAGTATTTGCCTACACGACAAGGACAGGAAGATTCTATTCAGCGGAGATGTGGTGTATGATGGATCCATGATCGACTGGCTCCCCTACAGCAGAATCAGTGACTATGTTGCAAGCTGCCAGCGCCTGATGGAGTTAGTAGACAGAGGTCTTGTGGAGAAGGTACTGCCTGGGCACTTTAACATATTTGGAGCAGAAAGGCTGTATCGGTTAGCTTCCAACTACATTTCCCAAGCTGGATTTTGTCACAAGATTTCTACCTGTGCCATGAGATCCATTGCGAGCATAGCACTTCGTGTTACAAATTCAAGAATCACTTCTCAGTGACAGTCAATTTTGTGTGATCTGTCTCCTGCTGTAAAACCAAATGGGTTGTGAAAACATCAATAACAAGCAAAAGCACTATGCATTAGCAAAAAGATGGCAAATTGATACAGGTGAGCTTAAAAAATTCTGTGTATTTTTTCCTACTTTATTCATATTTCTATAAAAATATGTAAATTACTAGCTTTAGCTAAACCTAGTTTTTCTTTCTACTTTTTCAGGGCATGTTTGTACATGTACTGTGATTGAAATATATTGTTTTATTTTTGTTACACCTGACAGATATGAGAGGTTTTACATTCATGCCTGAAACCTTATTGATGTAGTACTAGACTTGTGATTATTCATCCACTCCTGCTCAGGTTTTGACCTAACAGAGCTGTTGCTCTGTTTTGTGCTCTGAACTAGTGTGCACTGGGAGCAGTGCCATTATGTCCAGGCAGGAGCAACACCTTTGCAGGACTCAGTGGGCAGAAAGATAATTCTGCAGCCATAGCCACCTGTGGGCATGGTATCTGCTGCACCCCTCATTTCCTGAGGCTTTATCTCTGCAAAGTACTTGTCTGGCAGTTTCTTTAGAGTACACTAACATGCAGAAATTCTGTAGACCAAATTTCCAAGCGGGAAGTCAGAGGTACGTCAGTTTACCCCAAAAGTCTTTGGTGTAGACAGATAGTTGAGGCTTTTGTGTTTCCTGGTGGGGTGCAAGGAACCTGGTGGGGTGCACTGCACCAGGAGGGAGGGAGCAAGCAGGAGTACTCTCGCCATTGGCTACGTAACTACTTTGCTTGTAGGCATATGAGTTAAGAGAATTTGTGAATTAATGTGTTAGAGTAGCTGGTACAAAGTGGATTGAGCCTGTGCTTGATGTGTTTATTTTTTTCTGATAAGCTCTTTAAAAAATGTTTATAGAGTATGTTGTTCTGGAAATTTGAGAGAAGTGGACTGTGACAAGCTTAAAGGGTTTGTTTATGTGTAAATGTATTTTTGTGTGACTATATTGTAACTTGGTTGTTAATGATCTGTGTTAGTGGAGGGATTGAGGCTTTAACATGACCTTGCCATAGTGAAGGTGCTGCATTAAACAGCCAGTACACGTATTATGACAAAGTGAATGTAACTCAAGTTGTTTACTGTTTGCATCTGAAGTATGTGCTGCACATAACCATTTTATGAAATGTGAAGTGTGTTGCTTTGAGTTTGTGCCAAAAAAAAGGTGAATACACTGAGAAATGCTAAATAGCATTATAACTTGCTTATGAAAATTGAATGTGTGATATTTAAAAGCTGTTGAAATGGTTAGAGTTTGTGTAATTATTCTAACAGTCTGTATATATCTAATGTTTTTAAAAGGACACTGTCTGAATTTATTTTTGTACATTGACATACATATGTTCCTAAAAAGACTGCAAATCTTTCTCACAAATTTTAGTGCAGTTTAACTGTTCTTGTTTGGCTTTCACTTTATGCAGGTTTTTTCCCCATCATAGGCAATAGAAAGGGTGCTCAAGGTTTGGGGTCTATCTAAGGCATGAGGAAGAAGAAGTTGATAGCCTTCTGAATAGATGCAAATAATCGTGAAAAGAAAAAAAAAAAAAACTTATTGCAAAATAAAAAGCATCTCTGTCCAAAAATGATGAAAACAAATATCTTAGATAAGACTTTCTCCCTTTCATAGATGACTGCACTCCTGCCTTTACTCTGAATATATTCTTCACCAGGATTTGTACCGATTGGTTGTGCCTAGTTCTTGTTAGCAGTGCCTGTCTCCAAGCTGAAGCAAAACTATGAGTGGGCAGGATATGTGCAGAGATGCAGCACTTGAAAGACCTGTTATCACTCAGATCACTCTCTTTTTATTTGGAAAAATCCATGTACATCAGTGTATGATGTGAGAAGTGTTCAGTGGGTAGACTTACGTCATAAAACCAAGAAGTTTTTATCTTGGCCTCAGTTGGCAGGGGAAGAAATACAGAAACTTAGCCTGGGAAGCAGGCTGAAGATATACATAGCACTAAAGCTTACACCAGTTACCCAGGGGATGCCATGGTGTCAGAGGTTACCCAACAGTAACTGAATTCCTGCGAACTAGTCATCAGTGTTGTAACACCAGTAATAATCATGTTTTTTAAACAGCGCTTTTGTGAAGACTCTGGCAGCCCTGTGCATTAAGGCAGACACAGAGAACTGTCACAAAGCCTGCCAATATGGATGTCAAGTTGCTCAAGTTTTGCAAAAGTTCACTAGGAGAATAAGATGATTCCAATATTGGAATCTCTGTAGCCAGATTTTACTGTATTGTAAGGCCTGAGCTGCTGAGAGAAGACTCACTTGCATGTCAGTTCAAAGGGAATGATAACCTTTATCCTCCATCATTTGTGTTAAAATCTGTGCTCAATATCTCTATCAGCTAAGATCCTTAAATGGCCAGATCACTGTCAAAATGTTGTATTAAGCTATGCTTAAGTCCATTAAGTATATGTACATAACCAAAATTGCCTAACTGTTTTACTTTACCAAAATCTAGGGGATAATTTCCTAGCTCAGAAGTGAGCTTTACATGCACATAACCCAAAGTGGAGTTTGTTAGTAAACTTCTGCTATAATCCAAATGAAAGTTTTTGAGGGTCATGAGATTATTTTTTGTACTACAAGAAATTCACTACTAGATGAATGATACATCTTAAGTAAAAAGAACTGTCTCTGACTATTTTTGTTAAGACTTATAAAATTTTAATCATAAGAGTTTGACAGTGGTCCTTTAACACTTCTTGGATTAAATATTTAAAACACGCATTATAAGTTTAAATACTGCATCATCATGAGCATTTAGAACTGTGTTGATTTCCTTGTAACACCTAAATATATGTTAATGCAGTTTTCAGCAGACTGGGGAATTGACATAAGAATCAGATGAGAAGTTTTGTTCCGTAACCTGTCAAGACTGTTATGATGTTAACAACAGTTTGCACATAAGAATTTTTTTTCATGTATTACCATAATAAAATACTATGATCCCATGCAGTTAAGTCATAATTTCTAGGTACTTCTCAAGAGAAGCACTTCACATTCTAAATTGAGTATATTTACCAGTTGCTAGCAGAATTGTTTATGCTTCTGAGCAAGAAACTGTTTTAAGTGTTTACACATCCATGCACTTTGCCTTGTAATAGCAGACATCTGTGAAAGAAAACAAAAAACAAAAAAATGCACCTTTGTTAGGAAAGCAGGAGGGAGATAAAGGTGGGGGAAAAGGAGGTTTTGTTTAATATTTAACATTAAAAATATAGGTCTCAGAGTTCAACCAACGCTGGTTCCAGTTCTTATTTATAATTAATGTATGTTTTACTTAAATCAGTAAGCAGTACCTCGTGGGTCTAAAAATTCAACCATGTAGTATCCAAAACACTACTACTACTACTTTTTCAGTCCCTTCACTTTCGAATTACAAAGTATGGAAACGATCAAGAAGCAATGAAAAAAACACACTCATTATGTTTTACTTTAAATTTATTTGAAGTTAAGTGTTGCACGGGGGAGCTGCTAGCCCACACATTTTAGTTGTCGCACACAAGGTTTTCCCGCGCAGTCAGAAAGCAGCTGCGAGGTGCATTATTAGTCCAGGCACTCCTGAGTGCTGGGAAGTCCCTTTACCACTAGCTTACATACACACGAGCCGCACGCTGCTTGGCGTAGTGCAATCCTACCCCAATGCCTGCTGCTGCTCTTGCAGCGTCCGTAGGGGCGGGATGTCCTCTGCTGTGCAGTGTCCGGGTGGGAATGTCCTCTGCTGTCCCGCTGCTGGGGGCAGCGACACCACCGGGTGGCTACAAGCGGGCGCTGCCGCCCGCGGGGGCTGCATTTACCGTGAAAATAACAATTGGAGGTCAAACTAGAAACCTCCTTGCTTTAACTGTGCTGCCCAAAACCATCTTCAGCACATGGTTACTCCTAACTACTCAGATTTTATTGGACAGGCTAATCTCACTTGCTTAAAAATTGTTAAAAAATTCTTTCAGTAACTATCTTTGTGTGTGTTCCCACATATACCCAACTGAGTCCTGAGGAGGTGATGAGGCATTCAACAGAAATTAAAACTGAAAAAGTAAACAAAAAATTAAAACAAATGAACACAAACAAAAAAACACCCCGAAAAACCGAACCAAACAACAACAACAAAAAAAACCCAACAAAAAATCCCCCCCAAAACAAAACAAGCAAACACAAAAAACAACCCAACAACTAACTAAACAACACACATGCAAAAAAAAATTTTAAAAACAAAAACAAAGAACCCTGACATGGAAAGGCTCAGAAATTTAGCCAACGCTTCTCCAACTGTGCCAGGTATTTCCCAGCAGTTTGGTCCAGATGCAGAAAGAAGCACATTTACAATCCTCAAACTGGCAATGTTACTTGGTACATTTTTAATATGGCTTTATATTTTTACATATGATTTGTTCTAAGAGTCATATGAACAAAACTCACTTGAACTTGCACAAAATCTTGCTCAACTTCTCATTTAAAAAATTCAGGAATTATTTAATTAAGGTTCTGATATGTGATCTGATTTTGAACAGTTGGGATGAGGCTTACAACCTTCTGCACACTCAAATTCAGTTTAGGACAACAGAGTGGCAGGACAGGTTCAAATACTAGTAAAATTAGGACTAGAAAAGAAAATATATTCTCTGAAAGTCGGGTGGCAGATAGCCCCACAAATGACTTTCATATAGCAATTGAGAAGTTTGAAAATTAATTAAAAGCCAGTAACAACATCTTGAAGTGTACCTCATAATTCATTATTTTTCCTTATTAAGCTAGCCATATGTATATGTGAGGAACATGCTAGTGATATTCTAAATTACCAACTCTGTTCATAAGAGGTGATTTTAGGAGGGGTTTTGCCAACTTTGAAAATGTAAGAATTTGCAAGTCACTGCTACCACAACCATGTACTTACTTTTATTATTATTATTATTATTTAGGCCTGTCTTTTCTGTTTGAAATTCCTTGCATTTCCATTTCACCTATAGTATGAGCGCTGTTGCTAACTTCAATCAATTTACAAAGAGTAGCACTTGATTTTTGGAGTAATGTTTTAGCTTGTAAGTTTAGAAGCAGGGACCTGAATGTGGATCTCCAGTTCCCAGAAGCACACCCGGAGTATCATTATCAGCTATTTCACTCTACCTGACACAGAGCAGCCAGGACATGCGTGCCTCATGAGAGAGGACAAACTGGAAGCCAAGCACAGTCACCACACAGGCAGGGATTGTGACCTCCCTGCAGAGTGCAGGGATGGTGACAGTAACCTGACCTGTCAGCAGCCCAGCGACTGCAGGCAACAGCAAGGTGATGGCTCAATGTCCTGGGTTGCAATATAGATGTACTTATTATTCTATTACCACCAGCTGTGGGGGGCACTGGTTTTATCTCCTGCTATGACTCACCCCTGATAATGGGTGATGGGCCATCAAGAAATTACTTCATGACTGATGGACTTATCCTATTGTGAGATGCTCTGCCCAGGAGGGAGGAGCCAAGCATTCCCACCTGGATATAACCTGGCTTTGGAACTTTGGTACAAGCCAGCCCTGTCTACTGGATTTCCAGAGGACAAGAGCTACCACTAGACCTTCAGGTAGAGACCAGACCTTCCACAGGATCACTGCTTCAACCTAACTACTTCACTTGCACTGCTACCACCACCCTAACAGGGTGTCAGGTTCTATCTGACTTTGTCAGTGCTTTTCCTCGTATTATTGCACTTATTTTTAATTTTCCTATTAAATTATAATCCTGACTTGTGATCTTCCATTGGTTTGTTTTCAAACTAATGTTTGAAGTTTAAAGTCCATGGCCAAGTCCATGGCCAGGTCACAAAGTCTGATCAATAAGTCACTAAGGGCAGCACCCAGCACAAAAGCAGGAATATCTCCAGGGCAGCTCTGGCAAGGACTAAGGGCCACTCTGGGGAGCTCCAGAATCTACATGCAGAGGAGATGAGAGTGAGGGTGAAATAGGGCAATTTGGGGCTGTTGGTGCAGTCTGGCTCTTGGTGCTACTCTCCCACACTCTGCTAGGTACTCAGCACTTGATTAATGCTTTTCTCTCTGGACATGTAAAGATGTTGTATAAATACACAAAAAATTAATTTGTGGTTACATTTGTACCACAGTACAGAGTCAAACCTGCCAGTACTTTATGGTTTTAGTTAAAAAACTGCAGTCTGTAAACAGAGGACAATTACAAACCTCTTGCCTGTGCATATTTGATCTGTGGACCAGAGATAATATGAACAGACAACCAAATAAGCTTCATCTCTGCTTGACTTTGTTCAAGAAAAATGTGTCTTGAACAAGTCAAACTCCACATATTCAACACTGCACTCAGTGTAAACCTACTAGTGGTTTATTACTGGAAACCCAGGTGCAAAACACCTCTAAGACATGCTGTCAGTCCTGAAAGGAGCAGGACTGAAACGCCTGAAGGAATGTTTCATTGCCTGAGTTTTTCACTCTATGTAGCCAGACTGCTTAACACAGTATTAGCAAAGATCTGACAATCATTATGATCCAGTTACTAACCCTGCACTATGCTGTCACAGCTGCTGATAAAACAGCCCAGGTTCCACAGCAAGGTGCAAGGGACAATTACTCTGTCACAGACCAGAGCACTGAGGCAGCACTTTTCACAAATCTCAGTTTTCTCACCAATGATATGAATATTTCCCCCACCCGCAGATATGTAACGTTGATTCACTGACTATTTTGCAAGACAAAAAAAAATTCGTGTCAATGGTAACTGGAACTATACATTAAGATCTTCACTCTTCACACAGTACGTATTGCTTTCCATCAAATTTTTAGCAAGGCAAAGTCTGTACAGTGCCAGAAATGCTTCTATAAATGCCGCTTTTGTGTGTTCCTCCACACCGTACCTCCAGCAGTCCGGATGGAGTGAGCAGGGCCTGGGGCCACAGGAGCTTATTCTGACACAGCCACATGACACATCCAGGCTACAGCAGGGCCTGTAGAGGTGTTGACCAAAAAAATCAGATTTTTTACACAGTGTGCAACCAGCGAGTAATTCCGCACTCGAGAGAGACAAGGATTATTAATGTCAGAGTTGCACGAGCCTGGGTGCTGGGTGGCATTCCATAAATCAAGAATACCAACTATCAAAACTCTTTAGTATTTACATGTTTTAGCAAATAAAAGCATTAATGGTCATTGGCTTCAAGTTACATCGTTCTGTCATTAAATAATATTCTATCTCCTGCTAATGATTCTCTTACTTCCCATGCTGATTAGCCCACATGCCCAGTCCTTCTCTTCTTTCGACTCGGTGGGCAGTTTGGTCAGCAGTCTGCCACAACTACCTCCTCGCCGGAAATTCCACCAACAAGAAATTTGTCTAACACCTGGACATCACTTTGAGCCTGCCTGTTAGCTGCTATATGTTTCTCGGGTTAAATCTCCTTTCTTGTTGAACCGGCCTGAAAATGAAGCTCAAACACCACAGACGCCGTTCCCCGGGAGAGCTCTGGCCCGCCCCCTGCGGCCGGAAGCGCAGCCCGCGCCCGCCGCGCCCAGCGGGGACCGCCCCTTCCGCGGGTCTCGGCCAATAGCAGGGCGCCTGCGGCTCGCGGGCGAGCGTCTGTCGCGTCGCGGCCAATCAGGCGGCGGCAGGCCGGCGGGGCGCGGCTGAGCGGCGTCGCCAAGGGCAGAAGCGCGGCGTCGCCAGGGCCGGGCGCGGTGGCGCCGTGCCGAGGGGCGGTGGTGCGGCTGCTCCCACCCGGCTCGCCCAGCGGCGGCAGCGGCACGATGAGCCTGCCCCTGAGGTCGGTATGAGCCCAGCGCTTTCCCGCTTGCCCCGCTCGGTGCCCGAAGTGCGGGCGGGGGACCCTCAGGGCCGCGCTGCCCGCCTTCGGGAAGGGCTGGCGGAACGTGGGGCGCGCCGGGCGGCGGCGGGGCCTGGGTCAGCCTGGGTCAGCCTGGGTCAGCCTGGGTCAGCCTGGGTCATCCGCGGCCTCCTGCACGTCGCGTCTGACCCTTCGGCGCGGCCGGGGGCGGATCAAGCCCGTCTGTCTGCCGGGGGAGGGAAGGGCCCAGCGGGTCTGGCCTTGGGAGGTTCGCTTCTGGGTTGCCTGATGTGCCTGCAAAAGGCTTGTGAGTAGGCATAAAGTTAGACTGCTCGGTTTTGTTTTGTTTATAAATACTGATTCAGCCTCTCTTGCATAAAGGGGCCTAGATCCCAAGACCTAGCTTGTCTTCAAGCTAATTAATACGCTTGCGTAGCAACTGTGATCCTTAATTTTCAATTCTAAGAACTTCATGCTTAATATGGTTAAAGTAGTTGTAGAAGTGGCACCAGACTGCTTCTATTTGAGGTCTGCTTTGCCTTTTAATAAAATCATTTTATGGTAAGCACTAAATGAGCGCTTAAGTACCCAGATTGCTCTTTCAGGAGAGTTCGGTGTTAATCTGCTTTCAGACTTACAAATGGATTTCATCATCGCAGCTCACAAAATGTGGGCGCCCTGGATCTGAGCTACTCTCCCAGTCCTAATTAAGTAGCCTGCTCAGAGCTATTTTAGTCCTTCCAAGAGCTGTAGTAATTCAAAGCCTGCGTGACATCACATAGTCTCAACTGGTCTGTTAAGGGCATTGCACATTTTGAGGCTGTTGGGGTGTGAAGCAGGTTAAACTTCTGCAGCTTATGCTTTTCTTGTCTTTATTTGGAATTTTTGCTTCAGTGGTTTTTGAAAGGTTTGACTTTAGGTTTTGGTTACAATTAGCAAATTGTTAACAAAGAAGGACATAAAGTTGCTCATTAGAGAAGATTTGGAAAGTCAATATTGAAAATTTTTCTATTCACTCATCCGTAATTTTTTGCATTTTGCACTAGGTGACGCAGCACACATTTTGCTTATGGTGCAAATGGACAAGTGAGCATTAAAAGCCTTTTCCTGGGAGTATAACATAAATTATAGAACCATTTAGGTTAGGAAGGACTTATGGAAGTCACCTAGTCTAGCATTCTGATCACAGCAACTTCCACTCAAAGCTGGCTGAGGGTGCTAAGCACCTTTTATAGTTACAATGATGGAGACTCCTTGGTCTCTCAGTGGAACTGTTCCAGCATATGCACTGGGAAAATGTTTCCCCTTAGATCCAGCTGCAGTTTCTTCTTCAGCTGCAGTTTTCCCCTTATATTTTGTACTTATTGTCTTTTGTCCTCTTACTATGATCCTCTGAAAATATAAACTTATTCCTAGACTAGCCAAAGAAAAGGGGATTGTCTTTGAGCAAGATTTCCTAATTTGGGGGACTTATCTCTCTTGCATATACCAAAAGAGAGCAAACGATCTTTAGAACAGTGTGTATGTGTGTTATCTAAAGGATTTAAAAAAAAAAAGACCCTGCAAATACCATTTATCTAAAAACCATTACAGGCAACAAAGCTGATTTGTGGCACCCAACGCCTGCTTTAGTAGCCAGACTGTCCGGCCTAGTTTGGCCTCCAATGTCCCCAAATTTATTTTATTTTTAAGCTACAGTATAGAGACCAACTGTTTTCATGAGCTGTATAATTTAAACTGCTAATCTAGTTTGTACCTTCAAGAAGCCTTTTTAACTGGTAGTTTTTCTACTCTCTTTTTGTTGTTGTTGCTTATTAACAAAAATGCCTGTGCTGATTTTATTTTGGGTGGGGGACTGGAGGTATCATTCAGATTTCACAAGGGAACTGTCTATTTCAAGTGTTATTTTAAACTTGGAGTACAAGCTGGGAAAATATTGACTAGGTAAGGTAGTAGTTTCTGCAATTATGGTGAGTTTCTTATTGGTGGAAAATGCTATCTACAGTGGCATCTTCCCAGTAGAAATCCTATTACACTACATTTCTTTCTCCTTATATAGGAATGAGCTCGCAGTAGACAAAACTAAAAAGAAGAAAAGAAGAGAACTGACTGAGGAACAGAAGCAAGAAATTAAAGATGCCTTTGAATTGTTTGATACAGACAAAGACAGAGCAATAAATTATCATGAATTGAAGGTAAAGGTTTTCTTTTTCATTTAAGCAGTTTTATAGCAGATAATATATCTGTTCCATAGTGACTTCTTAAGATGTTGGCTGTATCTTCAAAAGCTTCCTTTAAGATGTCTTGCTGGGTTAAAGGATCGAGGGAGGAAAAAAACCGAATAAACATGAAATACTGCATTGGTGTAAGAATAAGCTTTTCTTTCCACAGCATATACTTAATGCTGTAGCAGAATTGCTATGGCATTCTAAATAACTCTGGTATAATTGCCCACCAGTGATAAGCTTGGACAGATGACCAAGTGGTAAAAGTTCTTGAAAATCTGTTTGATTATTTTTAAAGGCACTGTATAACCTAAAGCTTGGTCTTGGTTTCAGATGTGTAGATAAAAGATGTAAATTAGATCCGTGAAAGTGGTGACTACAAGTCAGAGCTTAGCTGTATTTTTCAACAGGAAACCTGTGATTTGCAGGAATAAGGTGTGCTCTTTGAGCTGTGTGTGGGAGGCTCAGTAGTTGCCCTTCCCAAAGAAAGACGCTCCTAATGATAGCTATTAGCAGATGGAGGTTAGGATGGCTGTCTGAGTGAGCCCTCCCACCTGAAAGTGTACAGAGTCGTAAATGAGGTTCAATAAAGTCACTTTAAATCTTTTGTGTGCTTTTATTCTAATTATGGCATCAAGAACAAAAAGTGGCTTTGGAGAGGCAAGTGTTTCAGTCACATATAGGGTGAGATTTTTTTTTAAAATAATGTCTCATCTAGCGTACTGCCTCTACCAAGTAACTCAAAGAAGGAAAAAGTCTTTATTTTACTTAATTTGCTGTTACAGGAGTGTGTTTGGTAAAACAATTCCCTTCTCTGTATCTCAGAGTTCAGGTATTGTATCTTTGCTGAGAGCCACTGTGACTATAGATGTGCTGGGGACTACTTTGGGGCTGTTAATATGCTTTTCCTTGTTATGGTATGCTTTGAATTCTCAGCTGTCATAATTATTTGCAAAGCTCTTTCTTAGCTGCCTAATTAAATATTATCACCCTGAAGCTAATAGTGTGAAAAGCAGAAGTACATAAACAAAAAAACTATCTACCTCCTGCTCTACAAAATCGGCATATAGCATCAATTTTTGATAACTCCTTCCGTAATTTTCCATTTCTGGTTAGCCAATATTCATCTGTTCAGAGGAAGTTAAGGTAGTGTGTGCTGAGAAATTGCCGTCTGGGGTGAAATGGGAAACTAAATGTGGACTTCTAACCTAGTGGAAGAGTGAAAAATAAGTTAGCTTCTGTGGCTCACTTGAAAAGCAGTCCAAAGTCCTGTAGGACTTGTAAATCCATGAACGTACACACACTTTGTATGAATAATGAAGACTAATTTGCAGAATGATTTTCAGTTTTGTTGTAGAAAGGATAAGATTTTGAAATTGCTTTGGAAGTGAGGAATAAATTTACTTTTCCTGTGATACATTTGCTCCAGTCTGTAAAATCCCTGAAAATGCAAATTTTTTTTTTTCTGTAGCTAGACGTTCCATTTCCTGATAGTCGTTCTAGATGGTTCTAATATCCAAATCTCTTGTCATTTTATTTATTTTATTTATTATTGTTACTAAACCACTGATAAGCTCTTTCTCTCTTGGGCAAGAAGGTAATTACTAAAATTAAAAAGAAAATCTGTTAAATCTGTATTTTGATCCTTATCTGTGGTTGCACTTCCATTTTATTCCAAAAGGTGGCAATGAGAGCCTTGGGTTTTGATGTGAAAAAAGCTGATGTCCTGAAAATACTTAAAGATTATGATCGAGAATCAACAGGCAGAATCACCTTTGAAGATTTTAATGAAGTTGGTATGTGTCTGATTGTGTGTTTACCTCTAGAGATATTTATATTATAGTAGTGGCTACAGTTTCAAAGTGGTGCTTTGTGGACTTCTTCAGTTATTTAGTACTATTAAGAAATAGAAGTGGGATATTTCATTTCATGTTTTTCTTAATATATTAGGGCAATACTGAAGGAAGATAAATCTTTGTTTTCTGAATGCTTGGTTTGATAGGTAGAGATGTATGATAGCTGTAATTTAAAAGGAAGTAGGGTATACAAAATCTCTTTGAACCTTAAACAGAAGAATAAATGCTAGTTTAAAGTGTAGATGTTCTTGTCTTGTTAATGGATTTTTGTAAGATTCTCCTTGCTGCTCTGGAAAAGGTATTTGTCACTGAATTTCATGGGAAGGAGTGCATACACAGATGATTTGTAAGTGGACTACAGACTTCATATATGAAAAAGAGAAATTAAAACAGATTTTCAATATTGTACTTTAAGTAGTTTCAACTGTTGATAAAACCAGTAGAATTAGTTGTTTCCTTCATCTGAAGTTTGGTTATTGTGCAATTTAAATGTACTTTGAGTATGCAGTGATCTGCAGAATTTTTAGACTTTAAGTTTCTCTGAAGATTTTAGGGGATTTTTGTTACACATAATTTATGTTTTATCATACAGTTCATGTTTACTAAAAAGTAAGTTGTGTGGGATTTCTCCATGTATGGCTTTGTATCTCTAGTTTATTTTGTCCATTATAGTTTATTATGCTCATGATAGTCCATTTCTTCAAGGTATTAGATTTCTGTAGATTTTATGAAACAAAACACCCACACCTCAGTACTTGCTGTTGGCTGCAAGTATCAATCTACTTAATGTATCAAAACAATTATTGATTGAAATGTGGCAACATTTAATTGTTTAATAGGTTAATACTGGACAAAATGTCTTAAGACAGTTAATATTTTTGGAGTTATATTCCAGGTTAGAGAACATTATTTTTGGCTCTTTTCTGATATATAAAATTTATGTGGAAGTATTAAAAAGAAAATCAGGATATTGATTTGGTAGTAAAACTGCTTTTAAAATTACATAATTATGCTGCATTATTATACTAAAACTAATATACTGGAATTACCATGCGATTACTTTTTCTAATTTCTGATACTCAGTCCTGTTAATAGTTTCATCATTCTGTCTTGGCTGTCAATATGGACAGTCATTAAGCACTGCAAGGAGCTAGGAGAATTTTTTGTAGTAAGTGCCGTATATACTTGGAAAGGGATTGAACTTGTTGCGGAATTTCAGTTGGATTAGTGCTGCTGTGGTGCTACGTGACCTTGACACAGAATTAAACATGATACCACTTCTAGCAGAAAGATTGGGGAGTTAGATAAAATAGGTTATTGAGACATTAATTGTAAAGAGATGCTGAATATAGCTAAGCAATTCTTCAGCCATCGATTTCTCTTAATGTTCATTGGAAATATGTAGGGATGTAATTATATTTTGTCTTCTACAGTTTTATATTTAGAGACAGTTTGTTGTTTTTCAGTTGTCTTTTTGCCCAAAAAGGTCGCATTTTTCAAATTACGTAACGCTGTCATGCAGCACTGTTGTTTTAAAAGAAGATATTTAAATTCAGGATAAATTTTGGAGAAGATGAAATAGGAAAGCCTTATAATATAATTGTCTTTATGATTACCTGGCAAAAAGATGCTGAAAAAGCTCTAAGTTACTGAACAACTAGAAAACAATAGTATAACCAGCTGAAGGTAATCCCCCTTCTCGATGGACCAATGCCCTCTACCTGCAGGCAGGTCCAAGGGTCAGAGCAGACCCTGCCTGCTTGGCAGAGGGTCCAAAAAGCAGTTTTTAGAGTTTAAAATATAACCCTGTATGGTAATGCGATGATTCTTATAGGTTGTATGTAAATGTTGTAGGATTTGTAGCTTGTTCTAGATTGGTTAATGAGAATTAGAATATTCAACACAGAAGATGGTTTATTGTATTGTAAACGGCAGATCGCTCTCTTGCTTTTGCTCTTGCTCTTTTTTGCCTCTCTCTCTCTCTCTCTCACTTGCTTCTCTGACCTGCTTTGAGCTGTGTTTTGCAGCCCTAGCAGGTTTCTCACATCCACGCTCTTTCTCAATAAACCCCCATGCTCTAAAAACCAGACTTTAGAGATCTCTTCTTTCTATTCCATCCTCATAACCAAATACCACAGAATTAAGTCCTACAGGTAAATCTGTAGATACATAAACTTCGTTCCCGTAGTTGGCTTATATAAGCATGCAAAGATTCTTCCCTCTCAAGCTTTCTAAAACAGAGCAGACATTCCATTTGCAATCAGTAGCAGATGGTGAGTGGTTCTTTATGTATAAGCAGTGTTGATGTGATTTTAATGGCTTGATAATACAAGACTAGCCCTGTAATATAAGACTAGCAGGTACAAACATGGGGAGATACATTATTGTTGGTTGGTCTGAAGTATTTACTAGAAAAATACTTTGTGAGTCAAGTTTGTATTTTCTGTTGCAGAAACTGATAAATGGTTGTCATAAAAAGACTAATAAAGGCTCAAGAATACTTTCAGAATAAACATCTTGCAATTCATAGCAGCATCATTTTTATAATCCCTATGCTTAGTCTTTTTTTGATTTTGGGGTTGGGAGAGGGCAATGTGTATGATTGGTTGGTTGGTTATGGGGGCTTTTTGTATTAGTATGATTTTGTATTTAAAAGAAAGGTTCTGTCTGAATGTTTTTCTTCACTTACTGTTTCAGTCTTCTGCCCAGCTCAAAATTCTGTCCTGATGAAAACAAATCAAGTAAATTCACATCTTCATCTAAAAGAGCTGATGGTGTTTTTTATGAAAATTCAGAATTTTGAAACAGAGGCATCCTGTGTATACTTTTAATTCCTGTTGGAAAATACGTGTAAAGTGTGACTGTGTCTAAATTGTCATGCAGCTTTCCACTGCAACAGTTATGTCACAAAGAGCAACTCAGCTTGGGAAAAGAGAGATGAGAGAGAGGTCAGACAACAGCCAAACAAATATGCACATTGAGTTGAAATATACAGAAATGTCCGAACAGGTGAAATCAGACATGTGTGTTCTTCATATTGCTTAGTTTGCAGAGGTCATTCTGAGTTTACCTTTCAGAAGTTTTTAGTCTAACTTAAGTATCCTTTTTGCAGTGACAGATTGGATATTGGACAGAGACCCACAAGAAGAAATACTCAAGGCATTCAAATTGTTTGACGATGATGACTCTGGTAAAATAAGTCTGAGAAACCTGCGCCGGGTTGCTAGAGAATTAGGTGAAAATATGTCTGATGAAGAACTACGGGCTATGATTGAAGAATTTGATAAGGATGGAGACGGAGAAAGTATGTGTTGGCAAATAAAACAACATATAATCTTGGTCTTAATTTTATCCCCTTTTTAGATGTTATTTTGTTGTGGAAATGTCCTCTTTAATTTTCTTTTTGATTACTTTCATCTCGAACATAATTTAGCTTACAAATAATGCAGACTGTTGCTTTTGATAGTTACTAGTCCTGGAGTCTAAGAATCAGGTTGATTCACCACCAACTCTTATTCAACCAATATCTGTTAAAAGATGAGTGAAATTGTAGTTGAAGGTGGGAGTAATTGAACTGGTATGTGAGCGATTCTGTGTACCTACATTACATTTTTATTTCCTTGTAAATCAGTTAAAGTACTGCTGAGAGAAAGTCTTTTGATCACTTACTCAATATTTAAGTGGCAATATGTCATTGTTTTGATTTCAGCATTGGATATGGAGCATTAAGCTAATAAATCATGCTGGAAGTATCCTAGGTCTATGCAGGATCAGCTTGGATGGTCTTTAACATACTTCTGAGCCTTGGAGTGCTGAAACGCATAATGTGAAAAATGGCTCTGTGCAATTACAAGGTCCATACAGACCTTGGGCTGTGTGCTGCAGAAGGGATTTACAGTGTGGGCTGCAGAAGGGATTTACGAGGTTGATAAAGAATGAATTAGCAGATCCAGTTTGATACTGTGCTTATTAAATTATTGTGAATGCTGAAACTTCAGAGTTTTTTCATTAACTTCAAAATACCTTATTTTTACATCAGAAACCTTAATATCTGAATTTTGAGGACCACTCACGTGAGACCTTATACACGTAAAGAAAGACTGTATCAGTCTATTGAAACTGTTCTATCAGGGTGGTGACTCATATGAGATTTCACTAGCAGTTACCAATTTTTCTAGTGACAATGGTATTAATACTTGTGAGGATCTGTTGGACTCAAAACTCTCACTTACTTGTGGAAAAAACTGTGTTGTCAGCATTTTGATGGATAGTCCTCTATGCTGTTTGACATTGGTGTTATTTTTTGGAAGTTATAGCCGTGGAAGTGAATGAGTGGAATTCTGTCTGCAAACATGTTTTGTCATGTGTTGATCTCCTGCAGCTGCCAAATGAGATGTCAGAGTCATGGATCAATGTTCTTTTGTTACATGGCTATTTGGGTACTACAGATGGAACATAGACCATTAGCTCCTTTCAGGAGGGTTATTGAGTCATAATTATTTTGTGTCAATGCGACATTTTTTAAATCAAATGGATCAGCTAAGAGTAAGTGGCTCAGTTTCCTCTTGTTCAGTCATCCATTCATTGTTTTTGTTAGAGCAATCAAGCACAAGATCGAATATGGAAGATTGACGGCATGTTTGTGCATGGTACTGTTTATCCTTGAAGTTCTGTGTGGTTTTTGTTCTTTAAAGAAAACCGAGGCTGTTCTAGCTTTTTCAGATTAATTCTGAGAAAGTAAATAATCCTGTGAATCACCATTCCATTTGTTTTCAAACATCTGGATCAGGTGGCAAAATCTTGCTGTCATCTAATTCTCCTTCTTTTCCTGCCCTCAAAAAAACCCAAAAAACCAAACCTGAAACTGTTAATTGTTAGCATTTTTAATCAATATATCAAGTACAAGAATAATGACACTTTCAGTTTAACACCTTTATTATATTTGAGAGATTGTTTTGCTCACAGTGAAATGTGGTATCATGTGTGATACTCTGGTTACATAAATCCTTATGTTCTCAACAAAACCACTGAGCTCCGCTGGCAGGCAGTACATAGATTTCTATAAAATAAAGTATATTTGACATTTTTTTGTCTGCCTTAAAAACGTAAATAGTCCTATTTTGGTATTCCTGGGTTTAGGAATTGCTTCTGGTTTGGAGCACAACTGACGTCAGTAATTCCATGGTGTCAGTTCATGTAGTTTTGATCATCTTGTGTGGATGAATCAGTAGGAAACACTATCCAGTCTTGTTTCTTGGATTTTGGCACAGAATTAAGAAAAATACCCATATCCACTACTAAAAAAATGTGTGTTTTTAACTCTCAAGATTCTAAGTCAGTGTTTTCTTTATATGAGCTGTGATTCTAGATTGCTCTTTTATGATCACTTATGTCATGGATTTGAGGGAAGTCTGATGCCTTGAAAAATTGTGCTTCGGCTTTCATTGTGCTTAACTTGTGAATGGATCATACATCTGGAAGAGGATTAACTTGAATTACTTGAGTAACTGGGAATTAACTACACTGCTTTTTTGAAGTTACTTTGAATGTTACAAAAATTATTTGTCATTATAGTGTTGTATTTCCACTTTGCAGCATGGTTTAACTAGGATGTTGTAAACCAGAGAACGTTTTGGAGAAGATGTTTGAATTTGTGTTGTTATTGTGATAAAGCTGTGGAAATGCTTTTTGAAGTCATACAGGTTATTTGTATCTTAGAACAAGGTGTAGCTGTGTGATAGACTGGCATTTCAGAGCATAGGGCCCTAACTTAGACTAAATCTACTTCTTTTGTATATTTTTTTCATGCATCACAGCAGGGCATATTTAGGTTTGTTGGGTTTTTTTTTTTTGTTTTGTTTTTTTTTTAGTTTTCTTCTAGCTGTAAACGTAATTCTTTCTTTGCAGTGCTTTATTTAGGAATAGGTTGGGCATGTTGGCTTGGATGGATAATTGTTGGGGAGGATTCATCGTGTGTGTCTTGTCTTTTTCATACTACTGACTTGTTCTAATCACTGCCCACTACTGTAATTAGTTGCATGATGAACATGTTTATTACTTAACTCTTTTACAGTGGCTATGTTTTAGCATATGAGTAAGGTCAGTGCCTCAGGTATAGCTGCAGCAAAATAATTAATGACTACTAATTAATTTATTATTATGACTTGATTTCTTCAAGTGCATTTGTGTAAAATTTCTGTTAATTATAAATGAAGAATGAAGAAAGTTCAAATGGGCAAGGGCTCGTCAAAAGTCCATTTTAATTCTAGCTAATTTATAGAATGATTGCTAAATTATCTTAAAATTTGTTTTGTGTTTCGCAAGTGTTACAGATTAGGGAGAGAGGAACAGCGTGGTTCGATCTGTGGTGGTAGTTTGGATGTAAATGTTTTGAGTTATGATTTTAAGAATAAAACTGAATTCAGTCATAACTAGCTAAATTATTGTTGCATGAGAAGTACTTACTTAATAAAATGTCAATACCATCCTTGACGTTTTTATAGACCTTTAAAGTAATAATGTATTATGTTTTTGCATAGCCATTTTTTTAACATATGTTTCTCAGGGTTTCTTTTCTATCATGTTTCACTTGTAGAAAATTTTTACTTTCGTAATTCAAAATAAGTGACTGTAAGTGAGCTAGATTCTGGCTTAAGTATTCCACATAATAAAGCTTGCATTATGACTTCATGTTACACAAAAAAACTGTGCAAAACCCCTGTTGTAGAAGCAAATTTTTACACACTTACAGTAATGGATCAGATGCAACAAATACTAACAGAGAAGCCTTTAGGTGAAGTACAGATATGCATTTTTTATTTTATGGTTTATTGTTGTTTGCTGTTTGTCTGATTTTATTTTCTGGTTTTGTTTTTTTTTTACAGTCAATCAAGAAGAATTTATTGCTATTATGACTGGAGATATTTAGCATTAGAAGAAAAGAAGTTAACTCAGCACAACATGGAGGAGTTGTTGGCAGCTTCCATTACAATGTTTTGTACTTCCATTCATTTTGGTAGCTGGAGTGATGTTAAAAGTTACTTTTGTCCCAGGACCAAAATAAAAACGGGTTACATGCACTGATAATTCAGTACTTTGTATCAATAAATATTATCACTAGAATAATTGATATATTATTTTAGAAAAATTAAGTAATGCTGCCTTTCAGAATGTTTGAGTAATTGTTTGTAAGATAGCCTTGTCACAGATTTCTAAATTGTATCATTTTAAGAAGCTTTTGAGGTTCTTGACTTTGTGTTAGTATTAGCTGTGGCCTTCGTTTTGATACATAAGGTTTGAAAAACTTCCATTTTAATAAAGCATTCTTTACTACTACTACTACTTGAAAGTCTTATTTTTGTAGTTGAGTCTGAGCTGAATTTGAAGACACAATGATTCAGAGAATTTTTTAAAATTTATATACTTCTGCTCTTCTAGATGAATCGCAACATTAAATGAGCAAGCATTTTTATTCTCTGAGTTTAACTGTCTGTTACCCCTGTATGATAACAAATGGCAGGCAACTATGCATGATGATAAACTGTATCCAAAATCTGCTTAAATCGCTCAGATGTCAGTCAGCAACTCTCTCTTCAGTATCCACAGTTCTGATAGCTGTGGAGACAATGACAATGGCAAACATCCTGCAAGCCAAATATTAAGTTTTAGAATCTAATAGCAAAAGCACCCTCTTTAATAAAATATGAAACTTATTTTAAAAATCCATTAAAAAACCTGCAACTAACCCCACAGCTTCTAATCAGTAGTTTGCAATCTTAGAAGATTTGTTTGGGAGGTGAATGTTTAGAGGAGAAGATTCGGTGTTTGGGACTGAGCCTGTTGCCTTAACCTAGAAATGAAAGAGCACACTTTCTAGACAGTATTAGTGTAGGAGGTAATAAAAAGACTGGTCTTTATTGGAGGCCTCCAAGGGGCAGATATGGAAAATGCCCACCCCTGCATGGGGTGAATACCATTTTATAAGTCTAGTAAATGAGCATAAATTACAAAAATCCCCAGCTAGAGACATACGTAGTTAGGTAATTCCTCCCCACCCCCGCCCAGTTCAACCGTCTAAATCCTTCCTCCTCAGACAGGAGCTAAACTTTGTTTTTGAAAATGTCTTGAAGAGCTGATTTCAACCTTGGTTCCCAGGAAGAACCAAGATAGGACAGGGGCCTTGTACCCCCCTATCCTTGGGCTTGGAGCCTCTGGAATGTGTTTGTCTTTTTGCCTATCAGGGTAGGGGAAATTACTGGAGCTTGCTAGGAACTATATTACTGTACAGTAATAGAGCGATGAATATATATAGGAAATACAAAAGCAAAAATCATTCTGGCATTGTTTTATGGATGGCTCTTAACAAGTATTTTCTAGGATCAATGTGCAAATTTTCCAGTTCAGTGGCTTCTTGTAGCACTGTGCTTGCAGTTTTTTGTGGAAGCAAGCACCATAGTCAGAGATAATTGGCGCTGCACATCCCCCTTCCCCTATCCCATATTGAGTTAAAAGCTGGAAAATTCTACTTTGTTCCCTCTGGCTGAGTTTCCCCATTGGGTTTGAAGTTCTGTGCCTTCCCTCCTTGCACCCCTATTCCCCAGTTTATCTGCCAGTTCTGTATCCCTCTTGCTCCTATGGGCCCTCCTGTGTAAACCCCTCCTGTCTTTCCGTCCCTTTTAACCCCATGTTCGCTTCCGTTCGGTGCTCTCCTTGCCCGGAATCCAGCTGCTTCCGTCCCCCCGCGTTCCGTCCCGGTCCCATCTGCCTTCTCCACCCCGCCGTTCCCACCAATAAACCCTGGATTCTGAGAACTGAGAGACAGCATTTCCTTTAATCGCCAAGGCTCCTGTTATCCTGCCTTCGGAGAGTAAGCCTGAGCTCGGGTTCCGCCGGCCCCAGATCCGCTCCGCCCCGCAGTGTGGAAGCACCCGGCGGGGACCTCTTTTGGTGAGGTTTTAGGAGTCCTCCAGCCTTCCCAGAGCGAGAAAACCTCAGCTTCTGACTTTGCTTTTAATTTCTTTTGTAAACAATTTCAGAGATATTTTTGGTTTCTGCAAAGGTGATAGAGAACTGGAAAGGTCAGTTTAAACAGAAGAGCAGACAAGACTGAATAAAGCAGATTGAACCTGGAAAGGTTTGAAGTATGCCCAAAGAACCTGATTAGAACCAAACAGGGTTAGATGTTGGTGCCAAAAATTGATATATTTAATTTAATATTAAAAAGAGGCAAAAAGAAAGAGAAAAGAAAGAGAAAAGAGAAAAGAGTTGTATGTGTGTGAGGTGAGAGGATGGGGCAAGAGTGACAGGGTTTAGACACAAATATGTCACCCTTCCTGGGGTCCCAACAACGTCTCGTAGCTTCCCTCCATCTGATATTCTGGGTGGCGAGGGTTCCCCGCCACCACGCCATGCCACCACACCAAAAAGTACAGAATCCAGTGGATTAATGCACATTTTGGACCAGATGGGAACACCCACATGTCTGTTGAGGAGGCTAGGTTTGACACTGCATTGCAACACTGTGCATGTGTTACACAAAGTTGTAATGCTCTGGTGTAGGGTCTGGGGACCCCTTTGTGGTGGCCTTTGATAGGCCATGACACCACCTTGGTTGTCTTCGGGTGGATAAGCTTTTCCTGAGGTGCAGGGCTCCCTTCAGCTGGGCTTCTCTGCAGAGGATGGGTGTTCACTGCCTCTGACCAGAGGCTTTTTCACTGCACACCCAAAGCCTCTTTTCCCCCCCACCCTTTAGTGCCAGGGTTTGTGCAGGCCTGGCAGCTGATACCTCTGGGGCTGTGGTCTCCACCCTGATGGTGCTAAGCTTGTGCTCGGTGTAGGTGTTCTTCCGAGTTCACTTACCTTCATCAACAGGCAGTGAGCAGTGTACTTACTGGCTCAGAAGGCCTATTCAGATTTGGTGGTTTTCTCTGCAGCTTTTGTACAGTTTTCTGTAATAGGCAAAAGTACATCATGAAGGTGTTTAAGTCAGAAACTTTAACATTTCAGTCTCCGACAGTGTCAGTAGTTTTCAAAAAAACTTTCTCAAAAGCCCTACCTTTGAATGTGCCAAGTGTTCTAATATGCTGCAGTGGCTGTTAATTGCACCAGGAACTTGCCTTGCAACTTGCCTTGTTGCACAAGGAACCTTACAAGCAATATACAAGCAAAATACAGCAAGAGCTGCATTTTCTTTGACTTTTCCATTAAGTCAATAGTTTGTAGAAGATACCAATTCATACTAGGAAGAAGATACCAATTTGTTTGTAGAAGATACCAATTCATACAAAAGTCTTTTTTGTAGAACTCATTTTCTGTAGTTACCACAGAAGTAAGTCTGTAAGGGTGCTTATAATGTTCCTATTCTTGAGTAATGAAAGAAAAACGGTTTGCAGAGGGTCAGTATTTTTGGTGCTTCCCTAAGGTACACCAAAGGAAATATCTGGACAAATCCATTCAGACACTCCAACTAAGACATTACAGACATTAGCAGAAAATCAGTAGAATCACCATATACAAGAATCTGCAGTTGTCTTACTTTTATGATAGCACAAATGGCATGTCTACTGTAAAGCTGTTGCTAAGCAAACTGAACACTTTGGCAATTACCAGCAGTCAGAAGTGATAGGTCTCAGAATACATAATAAGTGGGAAATTTCCATATGTAGGTCTTTTTGAAACAACATATGAGTATATTGTTGGTGGAGTTTGCATTTCCCACTTTTTAACCCTTACTATTTTGAAAACCGCTTATAAAAGAGTATTTAAATGAACTTTAAAAGAATAAATAAATTTAATGGAATAATTCCTTTAAAATATTCCTCTTAAAGGAATAAATAATGGGCTTAGCAGATAGAGGCTACTTTTCTAAGAGAGATCTATTTGGAGCTAGATATGTAGACAACACTTTAAATTTTTCCAGAATATTTAGCAGAAGTGCATGTTATAATGTGGATATTCTGTTTAAATTGCAAAGTTTAATTACAAATGCTTTATTTGAATTGTAGTTTAATGAAATGAACTTCTGAAAGGGTCTTGTTTTGCTTGATTTTCTGGTTGTTGGGGTTTTATAAAGACATCTATTTTAACCCAGTAGTGATAAGATTAAAAAAGCCCCCAAAATAGCTGATTTGTGCTCTCCTGGAGGTCAAAACTAGAGTGATGCGCTGTACCTAAAAATGAAGGTAGTAAAATATCTGTATGGTATTTTTGATTGCTATAAATATAAACAAAACAATCACATCCAAACAACCCAATTAAATGAAATTAGTAAAAAATGCTAGTTAATGTAGATCGTACTGGACCACCCTTAAAAAGACATTAAAAAGCCAAGTCAGTTCTTCAAGTCCCCCATTGGAAGTGAGCTACTTCCCCAGTACTTCTAAAGGAGCAAATCATAACGTCTGCTATCCTAATGAAGACTCTTCAGTTAATAAAATAGGTGCTGGTGTCTGGAGCTGTGTGACTGAACTAATTACTCTGGTTTGTAATGGCTGCTACATTTATTAAAGCAGCTGCAGTGCTAACAGCATCTAACTCATTTGTCTGTGAAGCACTGAATTTCATGGCTTGGAGAAGTGTTAGCAGGACTTTTTTTCTTTCTCACACAGTTTTTTTGTTTCAGAAATTGTTTATGCTCTATCCAGGGGAATCTTCACAGATAGATTTATTTATATTACTATTGTTTTAAAACCAAGATGTTCAGGCTGTTACTTGATTGCTTAATGAAACAATTCAGTAGGAATATATATCGCTGTGGCTGTGCTTTGTGTTTTTAAAATGTTGTACAAAAGTTAACCATATGTCTTCATGTTCACCTTTCTAGAAGCAGCAACTTCCACTTGGTAATCAAATGCGATACTTTGCTGTCTTCAAGAGAACTGAAAAAAGGACAAAATTTGTCAATTATGGTTTTACCCACTAGGGGGACCCATTGTTACAACTAAAAAGTGGCTCTATCGTTATAAGTAAAACCAGTATAATCAAATTTCAGGAGAAATTTTTATACCTGAATCTTTTCTTTCTCTGTGTGCACACACACCATAAAAACCCGTGGGCCTTTTCCACCCATATAACCAAAATTTGCCAACTAAGCTGCAACTTCTGTGAGACACAGATAAAAACTATTTTGAATGTATAGAAAGCTTATGTTTCTGTGTTGTGTCACCTTGTAGATACATGAAATAGACAGAAAAAATATTTGATCACTTGTGGTGTGCAGAATTTACTGAGAAAATATGTACTTATTCAACAACATGCTGGTAATTTTGTTTGATTTTATTTCTGCATGGAGGGGGAAAATGTGTCCTTTTTTTGTTCTGACAACCAGATAGTGCACTCATTTCCTAATTTTTTCCTGCCCCAAGCATTCACCCTGCTTTACTCTGGGCTTTGCGACTTCATGCCCTGCTCTTACAAATGCTTCATGCAATATCCTCTCATGTTTGCATTTTCCCCATGCTGGACTCCACTTTGTTCTGACTGTGCTGCTAATCACGCTGTCCTGCCTCCCTCCTGCTTCTGGGATGGTCCAGTGAAGAGGATCTGTGGCTGGCTCTGTCCCTTAACTTGATCTGTCTCCTGTGCCATGCAACTCCTCAGCATCCCTTTTAGCTCCGGTAAGGAGCTTGTCTTGTCTCACGGCTTGTCTTGGCTCTGATCCTTCCCCCCTCATTTCACTGGCACCATCACAGCCCTTACCTTACTTAGGAAAATTAGTGGGGAGCAGACTTGTAAAAAACAGTAATAAAATTGTCTGGAAACTTCTACATGTAGGATTTCTTGATCAATGGTCACTCACTTCGTGGTGTTACACCTTGTCTCCTCCTCCTATGCTCCTGTCTGGGTAGGAAGCATAGGAAGAGGGGCATTTTCTTTTTATTGTTCTATTGTCTTTTGTCAGGATGAATTTGGCACCCAAATTCTAAAAAGTTGAGGCAGCATGTTTCTTAAATGTGAAGGAAAAAGCAATATAAATTATTGCTGACTGCCTAGAGTGAAATTATTTTAATACTGTTTCTGATGTTATCAGTAACTATTCTCTTTCTCAGAAAGGATGCAAAGCTTTATTTATCCTTGCTGTTTCACATATCTATTATTTTAAATTCTTTCCCAGTTGTGATGGGGATGTGATGCAGTAACAACTCTTTTGGTTTTTAACACGTAGGATTTTGTATTTAAATATGCTCAAATGAGTGAAAATGTATTTTTGAATTAGTGTTTACAGAAGTAAAGTTTTCTTCCCCTACATAAAAGACTGATAAGCCACTGTGCTGTGTGACCATTTAAAAAAGTATTTTCAGCAAAGTGCCTGTTTGGTTTAGTTCAATGGCCCTTTTTGACACATTGTGCAGAGCACTGAGATTAAATATTCAGGTCACATCTGAGTAACTAATGGATCGGCAGCTTGATTTCCACAGTGAAACACAGGAGATGAGCATCTCTGTCACCAAGGTCTTGGCCCTTGAACCTCATGGACTTTCAAATCCCTCTGCTACCATTGGAAAATACGTATCTGCACATCCCTCGGAAGTGACTTGCACTTCCTAAATCACATAGTTGCTTTTGCAATTATTAGAGTCATCCTGTGTTGGGATCTTGATATTCTACCTGTGGCCAGGTAAAATTCCATGCATTTTTATTTTGCTATGTATTTATTATACGTGAGTTTAAAAAGATGTTAATAACAATTAAACTGCAGAAATTTTTGTGTGGTTGTGATAAAATTGAAGAATAAATCTGCACCCACTTGTCTCCCCTATTGATATTAATGTGTCATGCAGAGCTGAGCATGATATTGGCCTTTCTGTGCTAGTCTTTGTGAATCCAGCACACCTAATAATGCCAAATACAGGGTAGAAGGCTGGCATTTCCCAGGCATTTCCCTCCACTTCAGTGAGATGAAACACAATACCTGTCAGAACCATGGGGAATGGCTAATATTTTGGAAGTGGAGTAGAAAGTAAATGCATATAGATGCTCTAGTTCTGATGTGCTTGATCTATCCAGAGACCTGCCCCACAGAGCTGCTCTGGAGCAGCTGGAGAGGCACTGTTGGGATGGAACACAGTGAGGGAGGTTTTGTTCCAGGTGCTGTGGCCTCTGCAGCATGTGCTTGCAGAAAAGACATCCTCTTCTCCTTACTGCCATCATACAGTCTGATATCTCAGTACTCACCCAACTTTCTATGGTGGATTAAGTCAGATAAGGTGCAAACTTACACTTGTACATATTTTGTTAGGGTAGCATTTGGTTTTTTGTCACAGGGCCATCAGAGACAGAAAGGATGTTGGCATCTGAAATTATGGAGTCAAACCCTTGCGTTGTGGTAATTAAAGGCTTAGCTGTATTAAGCTGGTACCTGTAGCCTTGCTTCTTCTTAAGGTCCATGGAAGGCAGTGGAACTGTTGCATCTACTGTTGCAGCCCCACCAACTACTGGAAGTCTGAGGGCTCCCTGTTCTTGTATCATGGTAGTTTTAGGGGCCTTCCATGGGAGCCTTCTGCAGGCATTTGACAGTGAGTTCATGGTGCTGCACTGAGTGCATCAGGCTGGTCTGTGTTAGAACCCCGGCTTAAAAACAAAGAAATGCATTAATTCAGATTCTATTCTAGGAAAAAAGAAAGGACAATTTATGTAATCTAATAGGAAATTACTGGTTTTAGGATGCTATGAAGATCTGTGATCAATAAGAATATGAGATAGAATAAATGAGCTATAATGCCCCAATGATAATAATAATTATGACCTTGTAATTTAGCACAGGCTCATAGCATTTAATTTATTGTTGCTTCTGATTGCTAAATGACCACCTAAAAATGTGCAGTAGGTATATATTTATATCAGATTTCATTTGTGATCATTGAAAGACTACTTTTTATTTTCTTTGGCAGATCTAGAAACCAAAATTACCTAAATGTGCTGCTAATCTAATTAGATTGCAGCTGGTAAACTGTGTGCTTTAAAAAACCCAAGAGCCTGGTGTCTGTTTCTGAGCCTATTTTTCTATTCAGCTTTGGCAAGGAGTATTTACATGGAAGGGTAATGATACTAAAATTAATAAACTGAGGAGGGACTGAAAGAAACTTGTGTGTTCTGAAACTGATTAAAATCTATTCTCTTTGTCGAGAAGTGAGTTGGTGCCGAAAGAGTGGTCTCAAACTCATGTGGAAGATTTATTTCATTGTTTGTTTATTTGTTTGTTTGCATAGCTTACAAAATCACAGCGTAAATAAGCAATGCATCCTAAATCCAAACCAGCAAGGTCAACAGCACTGTTTACTAAGGTCAGTGTGTACAATTAAAAAACACCCAAACCAACTAACTCAAACAAGTATTTAATTATTACTAATTATTACAATTTTTTTGTAAAGTGTTCCTGGTGCCTGACAGATTCCTGTTCTTGTTTCATATTCTGAGATGCATAGTGACATGACTCCAGTATGCCTCTTTTAAATTGCTGCAATGTTAACTGCAGTTTGAAATAACTACAAAGTTTAATAAACTGTAGAATTACTTGAAATTTGGTCTTTTTTCCCCTCGAACACCTGTTTTATTTCTACTCATTAGAAGCAAACTTTTTGAATTCTAATTGGCATGCTTCCTCAGAGCTTGATCTAGAACTGCATGATGGATTTGCATATTTTGCATTTTAAAATCCTAACTTAGAAAAGACAAACAAATGTAAATGGTGGTAATTCAGCGAAAGGAATCTGGAAAATCTACCAGGATCTACTAACTTGACATTTAATCTAAATACAAAATATGCACAGCAGTTTTACAACTGTATGTTTATATACAGCTCTGCTGTATTTTGACTGAAAAGAGAGCTTTCTTAATACCGACTAAAGTGTGATTTTGCCTGAAAAAGTGAATCTGTAGACTTAGCATCATGTTTATTGTCTTAATGACTTTTCAGATTCCAAACTGGATTTGTACACTGGTACAGCAACTTGTTTATCCTATCAAAAAGCTCAGTCTGAGTTCAGCAAATCTAGCCACATTCAGGGGCCCGAAATGAATGCAATAGTACATCTGTGGGAATAGCTGCATAATTCAACTTCTTATCAAGTCACCACATCAATCCAGGGTTGCAGTGGTGAGGACTATAAAAATGCTGCTGCCTTGTCTTCAAATTTCTCCACTCTGTATTGTGTTTTCCTGTCCTACTCCCTTCTGTTTTCCACACAAAAGAGAGTTCTGTGAAATGCCTGGTTTGCCCTCAAACTACTAAACATTGAAAGAAAGGATGGGAAAACAGGAAAACTTTCAAAGGAAGGATGTACTTAACTTGTCTCGTTGCTAAGTTGCTAACCTAAGGCTAGGCTCTGTTAAAGGAGTCACTCAACAGTAGCACATCTTTTTCCATATAGCCTTCCTGTGTCCATCCTGCAAGGTGCTCCACAGATGGATTTGCACCATTGCAATCCCATTCCAGGTAACACACAGGTCTGGGTAAACAGCAGGAATGTGTGTGCCTGATACCTGAGGCAGCCCTGAAGTCTTTGCTGGCAAGTGCCTTCACAAGGATGGAGAGCCCATCTGTGACTCCTGATGCCACTCTGAGGATGAGTGCAGGTGACTGTGTTGGGTAATGCTGTGGCTGTGTAATGCACAGAAAGTGCACAAAATTTTTTTGTCTGTAAACGTGGTACAAAAGCTGATTCAGCCCTTGTGGAGGGGACAGTGCCCTGTAGTCCTGGTGCTGCATCACCCAAAGCAGCCCACCTGTAAGTGGGGCAGATTTTAGAGTGGTGGCTCACTACCACTGAAGTCTTGTTTAGCATGTAAATGCCGATTTTCTTTTATTTTTAAATGTATTTTGAAAGATATGACAGAATGCTGATTCAACATTGTGTAATGATATAATTTGGTTTCAGCTAACAGGACTTAAGTATAACTCCAAGAATGTCCTGCTGAACATCTACACAAACCACTGTTCCATCCTGCAAGGTCTGCTTGTATAAAAGAAGGGGTTTGGTGGTTTGTTTTTTGGTTTTTTTTTTTGTTTGTTTGTTTGTTTGTGTTTTTTTTTTTTTTTGTGTGGTTTTTTTTTTTTTAATACCTTTCTTTTGGATTGCTGAAATATTTGAAAAGAAATTAAGTTGTTATTGAAAAACCAAACAGGCTGCCATCCCTTTTTCTTTTCTGGGCTAAAGTCCAACAGCAGTTGCAAAGAAAAAGCAAACGCATCACTAGATTCAGCGAGAAATATTGTAACAGTATGTAATCTCTGTCAAGATAAAATTGCTTCCTGATTTACATTACAATAAATCCTGACCTTTAAGTGCTGCAGACTAAGCTAATCTGTGAAGTACTTTATTCTATCACTGAATCAGCATGTGAAGCTAAAGCAAAGTGGCTCTGTTCATCCCACTGCGATGCCACTGAAGAGCATGTAGGAAAGAAGATTATGGTGCACGGTGCCATGTGCACCACAGCAGTGATGTAACTGAAATGTCTACTATGGATTAATAGAGTGACTTGCTACTGCTGTAGGAAGTCAAAGTTAATATTTTTGTGAATTCGGAGCATGTAATATTTAAATTGACATAAATCAGGACATAAATCAGGACATAGAATTAAGATTGAAAATCTGGGCTGATTTTCCAACAATAATTCTCAGCTCATTGCCTTATCTCTTGCTACCCTCATTAATTTTATTTTTAATTTTTTTAAGGATAGCAACTTGTGTGTCAGCATAGATATTGCAAGATTAATTTAAATTTTTTGGCTTTTGTCTCTCAACATGGGTTGTTCAAATGTGGCCTTTAGTAGCTGTGCCACATCTGGCACTTCAGTTAGTCTTGTCTTGCTCTTTCTTTGCAGGAAAAAAAGAAACCCCAGAATTAATATTTCAGATTCTTTAATTTACCCAATGGTCACTACCAGCTCACACATAATATTCACGAGATTAAGTCAGCAGGTAATCAAGTAGTTATTAAAAGAGGAATTCTTGACACATTTTCCTACAACACAGCAGTTAAGTTTATTGGGTCATGGTTTGCTTGGAGCACTTTAGTGCAGTCTACAATTTCCTCACGAGGGGAAGAGGAGGGGAAGACACTAATTTCTTCTCTGTGGTGCCCAGTGACAGGATTCAAGCAAATGGCCTGAAGCTGAGTCAGGGAAGGTTTCGGCTGGACATCAGGGTAAAGCTTTTGACCCACAGGGTGTTTGGGCTCTGGAACAGGCTCTGCAGGGAGCTGCTCACAGCACTAAGCCTGACAGAGCTCAAGAAGGGTTTGGACAATGCTCTCAGGCCCATGCTGTGATTCTTGGGGTGTCCTGTGCAGGCCCAGGAGTTGGACTTGATAATCCTGGTGGGTACTTTCCAACTTTAGATGCTGTCTAAATCAGTGCTTTTACAACAAAACCATTTTCTGTAAACAGTTGCTTTTCAGTTTCACTTTAATTAAGTAATGTTTTTGACAGAAAGTTTTGAAATTGCTAGACTGAATCAATTTGACAATTTTTTTAAATTAAAAAATCTCAGTTTGACAGTGTAAACAATTTCTTTGGAAGCTTAAGGTATCTGTAGCTCAAAAGCAGCTAATTATCAAAATGGAAGTTTTAGAAGTTTTGGAAAGGGTGAATTTGAGAAATTTTTCAGATTTCAGCTGTTGGCTTGTTCATATTGTTCCTTTGCTCTTGCCTTTGAGGGTTTCCACTGAGATTCCACAGGTCTGACTGCCACGTTGCTAGGGATATATTTACCTCCAGCGACCTTCTGCCTGCCCATGGAAGGGGAGGTTGAAATGAAATCTTTAAGGTCCCTTTCAACCCAAATCATTCTATGGTTCTGTGATTCTCTGACTGTTTCTGATAACATCCACCTCTGAGACAGCAGTAGTGATGCCAAGGTTGTATTTATACTGATGGATACGTCAGAAAATTACACTGAACTCTAATAGATGTTATAAGAATATTGTGTATTCAAAACTGTTTAGATATACTATTGTGGATGTTTCTTACACAAAAAAAATTAAAAAAAAAAATTGAACAGTTGCTTGCAGTGAAGAAAGAAGTGCAGATATTTCAACCAGCAGCCCTAGTGGTAATTGCTTCTTAAAGCAATTTATCTGTCTGAGATTCTTTGCCTCTGTGTCTTCACGGGAAAGCTAGGTCACATGGAACCAGGTCAGGATGTGTGTTAGCAGTCAGTTAGGCCAACCCCGGACTCATCTGACTACAAAACTGGAATAAGAAAGGGTGGGATATAATGCTGTTTCATGCTTCCAGTTAGTAGGGATCTTCATGCATCAGAAATGCAAAGGTTTAGGTAAAGCCCAGTTTTCTTTGGGACTTAACTCATCCAGGGGTCTTCCATGGGAAAGAGAAAACATGTAAAGAGTTTTGTGATGAGAAGTTCTGCTGGATTTGCTTATTCCCCTTCCTTCCCTGTTCTGTGCTCACTCGTTACTCTTCCACAGTCAGTGCATCCAGTACCTCCAAGTGAAGGTTCTTCCCTCCAAGTTTGACACCCATTTTCTGAGTGAGTTTATTTAGCAGTCTTCTCTTATCTCTGCTCTTCTAAACAAAATACACGTCATCATATGAAATGGGCTTGCAAAATAATTTTCTCAAAATAATATATATCAAAGCCTCTCTGGAATAATGCTCAAGCCTGCCCATTTGCATGAAGGTTTTACAGAACTTGTCCTGAGATGTTCCTTGTGCTTCTGTTCAATACAACCTTAAATATTTAATCAGGTCTTAAATGCAGAAATTTATCCATTTACTTGGAGTGGGGGGTTTTACCTTTCTGTTAATTTATAGGTTTCACTCTCAATTACACAGCAGCTCTACTTTTTGAAAGATCATGGATTTAGAAAAAACCACTTATTTTCAAGCTAACAAAATGCTACAATGGCAAACACAAAGTGTTCTCTGCGTTATTTTAGATTCCTCGGTCACCTTCAAGAGCTAGCTAATGACAGCATGCTGCAGACAGCTGGCCTCCTAAATTACACTGTCAATTTCCTGTCTGTTCATGTGGGTATCATTCTTGGGCACAACCCCCAAACTGAGTCATTTCTCACAATGAGAAAGAACTATGTGGCTTTATGAGACAGAGGAACCTTAAGCCCCTTTAAGAAGAAGGTACCTAATCTCAGCAATCTGTTCACAAAGGTTCAGAAAGCTATCATTGGAAGGAAAAAGTCTAGAGATTTTTTTTCTTTTTTTTCCCTCCCCAAGTTGTGAATAAGTTTTTACTTTTTTCCAGGGAGCAAAGTCTTGTCCATGCAGCCATGAGCCTCCTCCCATCAGTGATGGTTTGGTAAGGTTTAACACTGCAGGCTGTATGGTATGCTGGCTGTTGCTGTCCCCATGAATGGTTTGGTGGGGCTCGATCAAAGGCCAGGATTGCAAATGTAAGTGGGCTTGTGATTTTCACCCACATGGCTAAGCTGTGCCACTGCTGTCACAGGCAGTGTGTCATTGGCTTCAAAGGCAGGCTTTGAGTGCCTGACATGCATCCGGGAGCAAATACTTCTTCAGGAGTAAGCAGAATCAAAATAAATCCCTGGCACATAAGATGAGGACATGATCAGTAGCGAAGCATCGGTTCCTCTTCCAAAATTCCCTGCTGTGTTGGTGCCCCCAGAGCCACACTAATGATGTCTACACAAAGGGTAAATGTTTCCCAAAGCACTGAATTTTCCACCTAATCATTATTGTGTTTGATGATGTTGAAAGTCCAGGTCATTCCTGGAATTGTTCTTTTGACATGCTCCATGTGAAGTAATTTGCCCTGCGTGGTGTGTGGTGGTCCTTCCTCCCTTCCCACCTTTCCAAGCTTGGCCCTAGGCTCTCCACCACCACTCTCCAGGAGCGTCACCCTTGTCTACAGCAGACCAACAACCATGTGATGGCATTTTGGGTGGTTTTTGGATTCTGTTGGCACTGGAGGAGTTGTACCCTTGTGCATTCCAGTCTGTTGGGCACACCTCCTGCTCCTGCAGGGACCAGCTGTCACCATGCTGCTGTCAGGAGATGCTCCCCACCGTACCTCTGTGGGACTGTGTTCCCTTTGAGCCTCTGAAATGCTCCCCCTGTCCCTTCCCTACATCTTAAAATGCAGGTGAGCATCTGGAATAAATCCAGGCTTCTCACCTGTTTTCTTTTCCCCTTTTTTTTTATTTTTTGAAAGTCACTGCAGCAGTAACAAGTCTGAGATCACAGGAAGAGTCACTGATGAAAAGAATGAATCTTGAGGTGGTTTAAGTCTTCATGAATACATTTCTACGGGCCTCCTCATTGATATTTGGGGATTTTTAAGGATTTACCAGCAATTTTTACTACTGGAAGGAAGAAAAAAAAACAACCAACCAAACAAAATCAACTATGTGAACACTCAGGAAATAAATGATGGAGGTCTGTTCACTTTAGAAATAGTGTTAATATGCCTGGAATGATTGCACATAGCTTAAAATAAACAAACATACTGTTGGAGTTTGGGGAAGGCCTTGGAATTTTTTTCTATCACTGTTACTAAGCAACAAATAGTTGGGTGTTTAGAGCCATCAAGTCTTTTGTAAAAGACAAAAGGTGTGCTTGGGCAGGGCAGGGTAAGGGAAGATCCGGCCCTTGGAACGCTCTCTTGTGGTTCGGACGCTGAGAGGAGAAGCTGCTCTTCGCTTTTCGGCTGTGACCAGAGGAAATCCAACTGTGCCCTGGTTTTTTTCTTCTCCTGGCTGGGTGAGCTTTGATTCAACCTTTTTTCCCACTGGGAAGTGCACGTTTCCCCGGGCTGCGTTTTTCTCGCGGCTGCTGCCGGGAGAGTCCGGCTGCCTCTGCCGCCTGCCCCCCGCCCTCTGCCGCACGAGACCGCGGTATCTGCTGTGACTGCAGAAATGCTTGCTACCTCGCTAGCTAGCTGGGGAGAGAGCCAGCTCCTGCCCCTGCTGCCCTGCTTTCTTGCTGCTCCGAGCTGCTTCGCTGCCCTCTGCGCTTCTCAGCCTGCCCGCCATTACCAGCTGCCTGAGGCTGACCTGACCCTGCGCCACAGCGCCACCTGCAGCCGCTTGGCAGTCATCGCACCTGCCCTGCCCGGCCGGGAGCTCAACAGCGCCCCTGCTGCTTGCAACCGTGATTGCACCACACGGGAAAAGGCTCAGCAGCTCACAAATCATCTGCTATTGGTTTCTGGTTCTAGTTGTGGTTGCTATTATTGTTATTGCTTGTTTTTAGATACTATTAAAGAACTGATATTCCTTTTCCCATACCTTTGCCTGAAAGCCCTTGATTTTCAAAATTAAATAATTCGGAGGGAGGGGAAAATCACATTCTCCGTCCTAAGGGAGGGTTCAACCTCTCTTAGCAGACACCTGTCTTTCAAACCAAGACACATACACAACAGCAACTTATATATATTTGTAGCTCTTGTTTTATCTAGATTTATACAGTATTAATTGTAAAAAGTCCAATAATGGCAAGAACTGTGGAAAAATATTTTTCATTGGGAAATGATGTATTGGAAATTTATTCTGTCGCTGAGCTCTGTGAACATGTTGACTGTTCAGTGTAAAACAAAGCAAATACTCAGGCTGTGAAAAGTTGTTTCCTCTCTGTAACTTCCTGAATGTTGCCATAACTGGATTTTCAGATTGGTTTCTGTGGTCTGCAGCTATGCACAGCAGAAGAAATTGCAGGCATCTTTTTAACTGAGAAAGTATTTTTAGATGTTTTGTGGGCTGTGTATCAATAATTTTATAACACAGAGTTAGCAAGGAATGTATGAAATATATATAGTGCCTGTTGTGAGAATATTTTAGGAGCATTGATTCTGACACATGGAATATAACTTACAGAGATGCAAGTTACATAATTATGAAATTATATATTGAGAAAAAACCACCACAAAAAAATAAGCCAACAAAAAAACTGTGGATAAAATTGTTTGAACCCTGCCCTGAGGTATCCACTCTTGAAAAGAGTGGAAGCTTTCTCTAAGCAGCCTTTGCTTTCCTTTCAAAGGAAGGTTTTGGAGGATTGTACACAACCTGTGATTTTTCTATAAATTATTGTCATATCAGTGGCTATGGTAATACCAGTTGCATTACTGTTCCTCTAGATTTAACTTATCTTTCAGACATGTACCAGTTTCCTTGGCTCTCCCTATCTCTTGGCTTCCAAAGTGGAGGTAGGAGAAGGTGAAATATTTTGGTAATATGAGGTTCTACAATTAATTTTGATTAAAAACCCCCAAAACAGAATTAATAAATGTTTCTTAATATGAGTAACTGAGATATTAAACTCAGGTGTTGATCTTTTCCTAAATGTCATTGCAGTCAGTGGGTTGAGAGGAGGGAACTATCACCTTTCCTTCTGTTTTATTTGTGACTGGATGGCAGAGGAGCAGCTGTAGCTTTATGCTGGAAGCATTAGAAAAAATTTAAATGTTCTCCCTACTCACAAAGAATAGCTGGGCAAAATGAGAATGGAAAAGCCTTCCCCAAATTATACCAGCCTTGACAGAACTGCCAGCATGGGAAGCATGGTGAGCTCTGTGAGGACTTAAAGAATGCAGCTGCATATCTCAAAACACTGGTAAAAAAGAAGTTCCCATAGGATAAGCAACCACAACAGGAACTTGAGAGAAGCACAGATGGCAAAACAGGAAGGCTTGCATTCAAGGTCTAATGAAGGTGAAGATTTGGAATAAGCATACCGGACAAAATTCCACTGTGCAGACTGTGGAAACTTAAAATAAGACCTGTCAGGACAAAAAATCACATGGTGGCAAACTGAGAAAGAGAGCAATTGCTTAAACACACACCAGCCCAAGCTGTGGGAATGGCATTTTGACCCCATGGATAGCTGGGACTTGGGCTGTATAAAAGTGGTTCCTCCAGAAGAACTTCTCTGGGACCCCCACCACCGAAGACTAGAGAGGGTGAAGAAAGAGCAGTGGGATGCTGCAGGAATCCATGGATGGTGAGATTTTCCTGCTTAATCTCTCTGTCTTTCACTCTCCTTCCTCACCTCATTTTTCTCCTCATTTTATAACATTTATAAAAGATTATATAAAGATCTGTTATGAAAGATCTGTATTATTGTGTTCTATGTGTGGTCTTGTTTACCACTTAATGCAGGCAGAGGAATCTCTTATAGTCGTATCATAGCAAACCCTACAAAATAACCAAGAGGTGGTTTCCACAAAGATCTCTCCTGCAGGCTCAATTCTGTTCTATTCAGTGGCATTCAGGATTGCATTTGGATACCTGATGGGAAACAGAAGCTAAGACATGGACCAACAGAATATCCTGAATGTTCTTATATGGAGGTAAATCAGCCATATATCTTTTTTCTCAAAAATAGAAAAATAAATAATAATTTGAGTATATTATCATGATTTAATTTTGTAACCAGACTGAAAAAGCCTTGAAGTTGGTGCTTTTCCCCTTTCAAATAAATATGAAGGCCAGTGAGCTTCCCAGGAAGGAGACCTTCTTTGCCCACCACCTTTTTGTGTGTTTTCACCAGGAGAACATGGCAATAAGGCTTTCTGCAGCTTGGTCATCCTTTTTTGGGAAAATGTGAAGATGGGACACTCACTGGTGTTGGAAAGGATCATTTCTACCTACAGAAACCATGCCCAAATTTACACCTATGCTTGCAAATTTAGTGTCTGAGTGTACAGGTGTCTATTTGCAGAGACCATTGACCCTTTTAATGCACTTATGCGAACCGTGTCCAGATACTCATTTTGCAGTCACCACTCAGAGAATGAAGGTCTAGTAAAAAGAAATATCTCTGAACTGAAAATTTTCCACCCAGATCTCAGGAGATTTCTAGTAGCAACTGCTTCTGGTAGAAACAACTATTCTTAGATACTTTTAAAATTTCTGCTTTCAAAATGAGCCATAACATTTCACATGCTTAAACAAAACAAAAAAAAAAGCTCATAAAAAGTAGCTATTCTGTCAAACCTCACAAATAGGTAGCTACTCTGTCAAACCTCACTGAGTTTCCAGAATGTTATTTCTTCTAACCAGAGCATCTGACCCATCCCTTTTGATGACCACTGGAGAAGCTAAAAATATCTACTAAAAAGTGACTTCCTTATCCTAAAATGTTGCATCTCCCCTATTAAGACCACAGCTAAAAGCAGTCAGGTCTGCCCTCAAGGCAGAGCTTGGTTAAACTTTGCCAGACTCTTGTGCTGCTGCCAAAAAATCCTAGCACAGTCCTGTGCTCTGGGCTGAATCTACAGGGACTTCTACACAGCTAGGAACTATTTGGGGATCAAGCTCTATAAAACTTGAGGCCAAAACCAAGCTGAGAAATGTTTTGCAATATATTTAATTCTATGAGGACTCAGACACCATAATAAGATCATATTGTAGAGATCACATACAAATCGCAGGAAGTTGTCTGGTCTTGTCCTCCTGTATAAAAAATAATAGTGTCCTCTGCTTGCATATCATAGGCCTAGATTTCTCTGATTAGTATAATGAAACTGCATAACATTTCTCTCTGGCTTCTGTACAGGACTCCTCTTCAATGAAAATTGTGTAATTCGATGGATTCTTCCATAATCTCTCCACCTTATCACAAATAGCAGCCAAAAGCTTTTTTAAAATTATTATATTTTTAAAATTTTTATTTAATTATAAGAAGTTTGAATTACTTAGTTTCAAATGAAACTGGCATCACGTTAAACTCTGAGGCATGTTTCCTGCTATTTTAACATAGAGAAGCGTACTTTGCTTGCTAGCGGCCTAGAAGTAATTGCTAAAGGTTCAGCAGCAAGGGAATAAAAATGCAGAGCAATTACTGGAGATTCCTACTTACTCTTACCCCACTTGGCACAAAGCTTCAGCAGGTGCTGTGCAGTAGACAGGAGAGAAATATATGCAGGCATAAGACAAACTCGCCTAAAAGTAGCTCATGCAGTGAAGGAGGAGTATAGGGCACTGAATAAAGAGTGCAAAAAGCCCACTATTAGGCAGAAACATTTGCTCAAGTGTGTGCCAGTCCAGCAGGACAGTTGACCTGATGTCAGGAACAGTAAAACCAACATTTAAATGCTTAAATCCCAGTTCCTGAATAATTTAATTTTTCATATTTTGTCTTCACATGCCTTGAGGATGTTTGAGTGAAGAAAAAGAAGAGTAAGGAGCTTGGCCTGCAGGATTTAAGAGAGATATTTAAGAGATATGTGGCTGCTGCAAAGAGGGCATTAGAATAGACTAATTGGCAGCTTGCAGAGGACAAAGCCCTCTATGAAGACTTCAGAACAATTTCCAGTGCCTAAAAGGGCTACAGGAGAACAATTATTGTTGTCCAAGTGGTGAGACACTGGCACAAGTTGTCCAGAGACACTGTGGTTGCCCCATCTCTAGAAGTGTTCAAGGCTGGTCTGAGCGGGGCTGCATCTTGAGCAGCCTGATGAAGTGGAAGAGATCCCTCTCCATGGCAGTAGAGTTGGAATTAGATGACCTTTCAGGTCCCTTCCAAACCAAACCACTTTATTATTCTATATGCATCTGTCCTACAAACCTGACCTGTACCACAGGACACTTTGAAATAGATATACTTATCTACACTTGGAGTTTACCAATAGTCTACCTGTTATGGAATGTTATATAGGCAACAGTAATAGGGACACTTGTCTCCAAACCAGCTTGGTAAGTCTGAGGTTGCTTCCATGGAAAGTTATCACTACTTATTATTTCTGCTGAATTCACAGCTAACCTGACACTGTTCCTGGATGTAGCACCAGATTTTCATTTTTACAGCATAAATCTGGGCCTGGTTATGAGGCCAACAACAGAGAAATTTGGACCACCCTTTACTCTTCTTTCTATCTTAATGTTTTTTAGGACTTAACTGAGTAGCAAGAGAGTGAGAGAAGGTGTACTTATTAATTAGCTACAAGAAAAGTGTCTCTATATACCTTCCCAGGTACACTCCAGGTTAAGAACAAATGTTTGAAGAAAAAATTAAAATAAATATAGTAATTCAGGAACTTAAAGTATTTTTATCCCTTTCTGTTTGACTTGATCAACATATTTTCTTTTGGTGGAAAATCAAAATGGTGAAAGTTGAATGGCGAGCTTAACTGAAAATTCAGGGTTTAGGAGATGATCCAGTGTTTGGTCTTCCTTCTATTTTTACCTGTCAAACTGAGGAGATTTTTACCTGTCAAACTCTACTTCTGGTGTACATTTCCATCAACATCATATTGCAGTGTTGATGGAAATGTACAGGCTTTGGTAGGCTTTAAAATGTGTCCTCAGAAGAAGCACTTCTGAACACAAAAACTTTAACATGAAGGCAGATTTGTGACTTGGAGCAGGTAGGAGTTAACAACAGATTTGTCAAACACTGGGTATGATTGTTTATTTAGCTGTTTAGCGTTGTGGTTGCATTAATTGATCTCGAGTTAGATACATCACAGATAAAATGACAGCGTACTGTTATGATAATAGCTGCAGGTCCCCCACCCATTCCTTCCTAATGTGTTTACCCTTTCCCATTGTTCTGCCTTTCCCCACCCCACGTGGCCCTAGCCACTCCCTCAGGTTTCCCCTATTGGTTCCTGTACCCTAACTCTGCCCCTGTACCTCCCCTGTACCCAGAGGTCACTGGGCCTGTGTGTTGTCCCTGCCCCTCTCTGTTTCCCTATAAAACCCCTTACCCTCTCCCATCTTGCTGTCTATGCTCCACGTGTGTCTATGCTCCACATGTGGCTGAGCATGTGAGGCCTTCGCCCTCGAGGCATCTCTGCCTCGGGGAGGTCGTTGGCCTCTGCTGCACCATGCGAATAAACATCTTCCATGGACACAACGCATAGACCCTCCTCGCCTCCTTTATCACCGCCGGTTGTGGAAGCAGACGAACCAGAGCTAGCCTTATGGCTCCCTGGCCGGTGAGAGCGCAGTGTCCAGCCCTGGGACAGAGGGTTTGGAGCTCTGAGGCGCTGAACTAGGTTGGGTAGAGAAGCTCTCAGTAAGGTCTGCTTTAACACGCTTTAAACCACAACAGTGTACAAGAAGGCTGAAAAAGATAAATATCATTTGTTATCACGAAGATCTATGTGAGTGTTAGTTCCACAAATATTCACTTATCAGGTTACAATCACTCTTATAAAAGACTTAGTTGAGACACTACAATATGTCGTGTTGAGACAGAATGGGTACAGCTGCCTCATCAGTGCTTTCTTGGTTAGCAAAATGTATTTTTCTATCTATTTCATGTGACACATTAGCTATGCTGAATTGAAATACTATTACAACCTTAAATGTGTTGAAATGTTGAGAAGGGAGCACTGCTTCTGCCTTGGTTATTATTTTGGTCATTAAGAGATAAAGATCAATAGCTGAAGTTAAACAGTATATTTGTGACGAGATAGATTTATTTGTTAGCACGTAAATCTAGCATTCAGATTCTTTCTGAAGTTTGGGTTTCTGTGCAGTAGCAACATCAACAGAGACCTCAGAGTGACGAGCTCATCCCAGCATCATGGGCAGCTGGATCACATAGTTCCACCTCAAGCAATGTTCACTGCTAGGACATCTTCCATGAAGTTGCAGGGTTTCAGGTGTGACATCAGGTGAGACGGCAGCAGCAGTGCTGTACCCATGGCCAGCTGTGCTTCCCCAGCCTGTGGTGCCACAGGGTGAGACCTCTCAGTGTACAGGGGGGCATTTTTGAAGAAATGTATGCCAAATATTCTTCAGTGCTTGGTGTATCATCAAAATTATGATTTGTGTCTCTGAGGGAATAAAGCTCACACGCTTTAAATTCATTTTCAAGATGGGGTTTGTTAAGCATCTTGCTGCTGAGATGGGTACCAAAAAACCCCAATCTCATTTCTGTGGTTAGAAATGGGGACGTGGAGCTTTGGCTGCTCTAGAGCTCTTTACTGCCTCCCATGCACCCCATCCCAGATGTGTACTTGGATGCCAGGCAGGTTTATCTGGATTATTGCAACTGACCCCTTCTTCATGGCAGGAAAGGATGGATAATGCAAATATGGTGATTTGAAGAATCTCCCAAAGCAGAGCAGTCAGGTTTTACACAGGCTGTCGCCAATGGTTTCTGTGGCTGGCTCAGGGTGCATGAAATTTGGTGGTGTCCAGAACTGTCTTTGTCACTGTGATGAGCTTGGAAGCAGTATGCTTGTACTTGATTTAATTAAAATTTGAGGACCATCTGTGGAACCAATCCATCCATTCTGTGGCCATGGCCCAATAAATTTGGACCAGGATAATCTACAGATTTACCACATTACTAGACTTCTGGAATGACTGTCTCTGGCTCTGTTGATCCCCCACAACAGAGCGCAAACAGACCAAATCCAACTCCTTCTGTACATCTGTCCTATGTGATGCCACACTGCACATCAGTCATAGCCAAAACCCCATCTTCTCCCCACTTTGTCCCCTGTCTTCTCCTATGCTCATGCCCTCCTTCCCTCTCCTCCACACTCCCATCTTCCCCTGGGCTACCAGTCTCCTGCCTCTGCATTCTATTTCTCCTAAACTTTTTTTCTCCTTCTTGAGCAACCAGACTCTCCAGAGTACATTTATTTCGCCTGCACTGAGGGGGAAGAGTAGCTGCACAAGATCCTGTTCCTGATCCTCCTTTTCTTTTCTCTTTCTGGTCCCAGGTAAACAAGGCAGACGATCCAGTGTTTTCCATATTGTATGGGTTTTGTCAGGAAGCTGCTAGAAAAGCCACAAGATTAGATATTTCTGCAAACAAAACATTTTCTGGTTTTAGCCTTTCAGATATTTCTACACTGGTGGTCAGAAAACAAGACAACAAAAATGTCATAATTCTCCCCATTTATATCTGCAAAGCTTCTTATTGCCTGACATAACAATCTTCAAAGTTTTTACCTTTTTTTACATATTTATAATTAGCATTTAACAGCTAAATGTAATAGAATGCGCAAAAGTATGTGTTTATGCCTTGTTTTCATTGCACTCTTTGAAACATTTTTAATGACAAGAACATAATTTTGTATCTATTTTAATGGAGATGGGGAAAGCACCAACCTTTATTTTAAGGAGATTTTGTAGTGAGAAATAACAAAATAGATGGGAAAGCAGGTGTCTGTCCATCCCATCCCATCCCATCCCATCCCATCCCATCCCATCCCATCCCATCCCATCCCATCCCATCCCATCCCTCTGAGAGTATCTATGGTTTTTCTTTTACCATCTTGGTATTTAAAAAAGACTGCCTGAAATGGATTTGTAAAATATTATCAGAAGACATGAAGGACATTGTGGTAATGCTGAAGCCCTGCCCCATGGTCAATATATTTCGTGGTACATGGTCTTTGTTAAAGGCTTTGAATGGTGACTCAGAACACATTTGCTAAATATCAATCTCTACAACAAATTTCCCGTTTGTCCTTGTCAAAGGACAAATCCTTGTCCTTGTCCTTCCTTTGTCCTTGTCCCATTTGCCAGTCACTAAGGGTGGTGTTATTAAATGTGAAAGAATTCAAATTCAGTTATTTAAAAAACTTAATCACTTGTCTCTCTCTGTGATTCATTTCCATGTTTTCTCCTTTTACCTAGCGCATTTAAGGCTTGTCATGACAGGAGCTGTCTCTTACTATATGTTTGTAGAATATGAAGGATAATGGGAAAGTGCTTGGGTAGGACTCGTGGCATATTGCTAAACAAGAAATAATGAATGAGTTTTATTACTTATAGGAGATGGCAGCATACACCTGATTTTCGTTATTATCTGAAGAACTATATTTGTTGTTGAAAATATACCTCTAATTTTTAAGATGTTTTTCTGATATTTCACTTCGCAATATTATTTAGCTTGAAATCTTCCTCTGACATTTATTTTTGTCCATTTACTGAGCTTGTCTATATTTCCACCATTCTCTCTGTCTTTATCAAGGCTGTATTTATTCTCTTTTGCGTTCCTTCTGTGTCATGCATAGAGTCCTTGGGAAAGTTATGTTTTTCTTTTCCATGGATGAAACAGAGGCTGAACTTATGATGGCATTCTTCTTGATCTGTTTGTTGGGTCTGCAGGAGCAAGAACAACCCCTGTAATAGACCTCAGGAGACTGTAGCCCCAAGGCCACAGTCACATCACGTGTTGTGTCAATGCTTCCTTCCCTGTCTCTGTCAGAAATGCAGTTTGCTGACAGGGTGGGTAGCAAGCTGGGCAAAAGCACAACTTTGGAGTGAAAGCTAACTGTCTTCTTGGTTCCTTCAGCTGGAGTACAACCAGAAAATTAGGAATGTGAATATCCCACTCAACTTGGCATTTCTTAGGCTGTACCTTGGAAAGCAGTCTCGATCCCTCTTGTCTGAGAAAGTAAGACCATCAGACCCAGCAAAAGACCACTAGGATGATGGAAGTGGTGGAGAAGTTGGTGTTTGAAGACAGATGGGAGAAACTGGATTTCCTCACTCTGAAGAGAAGATGGCTCAGGGAGTTGTACTCACAGCCTTCTAAGGCCTCAAAGGTGGTGACAGAGAATAAGTTATCCTCACTTCACAAGGATGCATGGTACCAAGACATGAGGCAGCAGGCATAAGTTGCCTGAAGTAGAATTCTGCCTGGATATTAGAAATATTTTCCTCAGTGAAAATACTCAGACATTTTATCCAGCAGAGTGCTGGAGGGTCATCTCATAGATACATTGACTTGATGGGGCCCTGAAAAACCAGTTCTGGCCCTACCTTCAGAGCTAGATTGGATAACTGGAGATAACAGAGCTAATTGGATAACAGAGCTAACTGGAGAGATTTTTGCAACCTGAAGTTTTCTATACTTCTGTGACTTAATGTTTCTTTTATTTTCCATATTGTAAATATGTTAATACCCTGACTTCATTCCTATGTAGAGCAATGATTTTTCCAATAAACAGGCATTAAAGGCATATTTCTATATAATGCACTTTCCTTGAAAGAAACAGTGAATTAATATTTTTGTTTTTCTAGAGAGAATAAATGTGATAACACCTATACATTTCTTGAGGAAGATGTAAAACTAAAGAGCCAGTATGCTGTGCTGATTCTTTTGTATTACCTCCCTCATCCAAGCTCTTCCCCTAAAGAAAGAGGTGCCTATTCAACCTGGTCTGTATCCCTTTATCTTTGAGGTAAACTCTGTAAGACAGTACAGTCTGAGCACATTACTATGCTTTGTGTCAGATATCACTACTGCAATGCCAAGGCTGAATGATATACCTTTGGGTTGCCTCACGTGTTTCTAACACAGAATTTATTATATCAACCTGAAAAATGAACACTTCAAAGCCTTCTGAAGTGCCTAGTTTTTCTTAATATAAGCATGTTCCAGGTATTTAGGTTATAGGACACCAGCATCATCAGCCACGACTAAGAAATTCTTTACACTGAGAAAATCTTTGCTAAGTACAGGCCTGCATAACAAAGTGTTCCTGGAGTGAAGACATTTGAAAGACATTTTAATTCTGTGGCACCATGCAGAGGGCATTCATCTTTTTTATGATTTCCTCTACTGTAATGAAGAAAAAGGTTTTTAATGTGCAAACCTCGTTAAATCAATCATCCTTGGGAATTTAGATACACAGTGTGATAAAGGCAACAACTTTCAATACCTAGAGGCAATTCTTTCCCTATGTCTTTGATGCTGGGTTTTAGGAAACATAAGCATTTTAATGGATTTTTGACCCTGTTTACAATATAAAATTCTAATTTAAGGGTGCCTTACTCCTGGTTAAATAATATAAAATTCTCACCTATTACAATGGAATATCAACCTATGTTTACAGCTTTCAGTGAATAGTCAGGATGACTTTGGAGAGGATAGTCTAAGCTATTGATTATCTAGTGCTGCGGTAATACGATACAAAGTATGACAAACATTGGCTTTTTGACATCCTTGAATTTATTAAAAATTTAAGCAAATGTTTCAGCTATTGTATTTCTTCACTTCCTGGGATTTAGCAAGATATCTTTATTCAATAACAAATTTATACAACATAAACTCTTTGCAAACCTGGAATTTGGTTCTTAATTTGGAGAAAGTAAAAGTGTAATACTACTTGAAAAAGCCAATGATTATGTCATTTTGCATCACAAAGAGATGGCTGACTATGACTAATCCTCTGGCATTTGTCAAGCCTAGGCTTCCCATGGGAGAAGATTTTTACTAAGTGCCATAGCCTTTAGAGCAAACTAGGACACTTGATGTACTTCCACATGGATAACAGCATTACATGACATCTAAGTAAACTTACATTATCTGTTAATTGATGGCTTAGATGTGTATGGCTCAAGGGAAACAGACAACTGTGTGAAAGCTGGGGTAAGGTTAGAGGACAAATGTCAAATGCCCCTGGGTTTTATCTCATGAGACCACTAGCAGTGCAGCTTTGTTACCTACCTAGATTTAGGCTTATATCACTATCCTTTTTCATTCTCCCTTTTTGAGGAACAGCTTTTGCAAATAGAAAATACCATGCACACTCAAACAGGATGATCTTTTTTTTCCCTTTAATTGTGTGGCTAATAGATCATAATTTCAGAAGATTTTAAGATATGTTAAATGTATGTATATAATCAGGTCCCTTCACACGATTTTGCAGCTCCAATCAATCATGCACTCCACTATGTAACAGAGAGGAGACACAGGAAGCTTTGTATCTCTGCTCTCTGTTTCCCTCCCTGAAGCAAAGCATCTCAGTTACAATGAATGAAATGTAAAGAAAAAACAAAAAAAGAGACACTAATAGGCAGTCTACATGCAATTAAAGACGTGTAAATGACTTAACTGGGCTTGGTGAACTATCGAGTAGAGATTTTTTTGAGAAAACCTGGCTGGTTTAGGCACTGCCTCCAGGAGAAGTTAAAAGATAAACTCTATAACATTTATCTTCATGGTCTTCTGCATTTGTTTATAAAGCACTGTCTTAAGGGACTAGCTGTTGTCAGAGCATGAAATACAGTTTTACATTCTTTGTACAAACTTGAGAATGAAAAACAAAAAGAATGGGATGAGAAGGCAGATAAAAATTACTCATGACACTAGAATTCCTTTTAAAAACTAAAAGTTGCCTCCTTTGACTTCACTCATTTGGGTTTTATTTCATCTGTGATTGAAGGTAAAATTGTCTACTTCTGCTCTCTGACGACAAAGAGCTCATACTTTCTTGTATGGAAATAGCAGAAATTTTCTAATTTTGAGCTCAAGCAACATCTCCTGGACATCTCCATCCTGGCTACCTCCTGAGGTCATGCAGCTTCTGTGAGGTTTCTCCAAACTTTAGATTAACTATCCTCCACACTGGGTGACCAAAGGCAGCATTCATGATCCTTCATCTCATGAAAAAAATGCATCATCCCTTCAATCAGAAAGACTGGGCACTGTTCTGACAGAAGCATCTACTGGGACTTGTGCCACCATTATGCTGATGACACCAGTTTAAATGTCATTCCTCAGGCCCAAAAGCAAAGATGATTTCTGACGATGAATCCCTCTGTGAAGGCATTAAGACTTTCTGCATCTGCAGGAATTAGGAATGTGAGTCCATGTATATGGTTAGCATCTGTGAAACAGCTGATGTGTTTACAGTTCAAATCCAATCTATCCTTCTGACTTACCTCTTGTGGGCTCATGCATTTAGGTCTTTACAAAAACAATATCTAGACTAAGCCAGAAATTATGGTAATCTAGTTGCTCTTGGTATCTTTAGCTGTCAGATTTATCATTACTTACTAACTGAAAACCAATAAGCATGACTAATTGTATTAAACTGATGCTACTGCTCCTTCCTGATATCTACCTTTATAAAAATTTTTTAATCAAAATCAAAACCAAGTTTCACTCTTTCCACCACTATTTCCAGTACTTCAGCTTGTAGCAGCAGGACTAAAAAAATATTTAATATCCTAAATGTTTCATAATTTCAGGCTGATTATGATTTGGAACTCAATTATTAAGTGCTGTCATGTTTAGACTGGCTCTGGTGTGAGTTCTGCACTGGGTTTGCTATTGGAGGTCTTGTAAATATATCCTTTCTCATATGACTTCTTGCACTGTGTGTGTCTTACAGGCTGGAAATTGCAGTATTACAAATTGTCTAGGAGTTCATATTTATTAAACAAGACAATAACAAAACAAATATGCAGATTTTCTGGCAATTCTGTCACACAACAAACCACAGAAGAACTTCTCAACAGCAAAAAACCCCTGATAGAGAATAACAGAAAATAATTAATATAATAAGATGGCATAATGAAAACAAAGACAATGATGTTGTCAAAACCATGATGAGAAGACTACTGTCAGGCAGATGAAAACAAACTAACAAACTTCTGCAAAATAAAATGGCTTTTTAAGAAGGTCTGTTCAATATTTTTGGACATAATAAATAAAGTATTTATTCCTTTTTTGAAATTGTGACAGGTGCAAATTAAGTTTTCTGGATGCATTTTATAGTCTTTAAGGCTTGGACTTTAACTTATTATAAAATTAAAAATAATTCTGAAAGTGTGAGAAAGAAAGGATGTCTCTGTTGAAACTGGTAGCTTGTGCCTGGTGACGGATGCAGATGGGCTGTTACCCCCAAAGTGCTAATGGGGTGTCTGGAGTGCAATGGGCATACAACCCCTCCACAGCCAGCCCTTGTCTGGCAGCAAAAAATCAACATTACTCCTCGATGGAAAAAAAAGAGAAAAGGACATAGTCCTGTAAATGTTATTTATCTCCTGATACTTGTAGCCCAGAATATTTTGAACTGCCTCTGCTGCAATTTCCTGGCTGCTCTGTACATCAGCTGTTTTCCAGACTTGAGGAGTGGTCTCAAAACACATAGACACACAGACACATCCTCCTTTTTATGATCACTCACTTGAGATTACACGCCTTTAATTCACCTTTAGACTATAAAATACTGTCATACACAAATAAAAGCAGTAAAAAGAGTCAGGCTGCAAATTCAATATTCAGGTTTAGTATTTTGAAGAACCTTTTATTAAATCTTCCATTTTGCTGGAATTTACAGGCAATTCTAAACCTGAATTTCATCACACATTTGCTTGAGGAAGCTATTACTTTAATAACTGTGCACTGACATGCGTGGAGAACTATAATGTCTTACAGACATGTAGGCAAAACTGGATTTTTTAGGATCTGAGAAAGTACAAGTTGTAAACATAGTGCAGTAAAAATGCCTTCTTCTCTGTTTCCCACTGGCTGATTTTCAATTTATTTCCTTCCCACACTCTCCTGGCACTTGGTGTTTCCCTCCTTAAGCCAGCAATCCTAAGATTCATGAGGTCTGGACATTTCACTCAGATGCTCTCACACTGCTGCACAAATGAGGAGAAATACAGAATGCTAAAGAGAAGACAAATCTGCTGTTCACTGCCATACGCTACAGCAACTAAGAGTTTGTTCAAGAGTTGCCAGTCTAGGGAAAACCATAAGCAAACCTTACAAGAAGTACTACTGGGGTAATGATTAAGACGTACTTTCTTCTAAAGAGAAATGCTGGTTTGGGGAACACATTTTTTTTTCCTTTTTTTCTTTTGAATCATAATCCTTAATCACATTAACCTTTCAGACAGCCTGTATAAGGCATACAGCTCGCTGTAAATATTCAGTATTGGTCATTTGTCCTTTTCCCATGGGGTAAAAATTATGTGGAGCTTGCCCTATCTACTGCCCTGTTCTCTTATTTGTTATAGAAATATGAAAGACTATTTTGTAAACACTGAGTTTCCAGCCTCCACGTTTATTTAGAGATGGACTGGTGGTAGATGTGGTGTTTGGAGGTCTCTAGGGCATAGTGATCATGAAATTATAGAGTTTTCAATATTTGGTGAAATAAGGAGGGCCATTAATAAAACTTTCACACTAGATTTCTGGAGGGAAGATTTCGGCCTATTCAGGAGACTTATTTGGAGGGTTCCTTGGGAAGCAGCCCTTAAAAACAAAGGAGTTCAGGAAGAGTGGGTGTCCTTCAAAACAGAGTTCTGGAGGGCACAGGAGCAGACTGTTCCTGTGTGTCGAAAGATGAGTCGGTGTGGTAAATGTCCAGCCGGAATGGGTAAGGAGCTTCTGAAGGAACTGAAGAATAAAAAGTGGATGTATCATCTTTGGAAAGAGGTACCTCAGGAAATATATAAGGGTGTTGTTAGGAAATGTAGGAAAAAAATTAGAGAGGCCAAAGCTCAGTTAGAACTTTATCTGGCAACTTTTGTGAAGGACAATAAAAAATGTTTTTACAAATATATTAATGGCAAAAGGAAGGGTAAGAACCATTTCAGTTCTCTACTGGATGTGGAAGGGAATTTAGTGACAGCAGATGGGGAGAAGGTGGAGGTGTTTAATGCCTTCTTTGCCTCGGTCTTTATCAGAAAGAAAGTTGTCCTCAGGACAACTGTCCTCCTGCACTGGTGGATGGTGTCAGGGAGCGGGATGGTCCCCTTGTTATCCAGGAGGAAACAGTCAGAGAACTGCTGAGCCACTTGGATGTTCATAAATCTATGGGACCAGATAGGATCCATCCCACGGTGATGAGAGAGAAGAGCTTGCAAAGCTGCTCTCCATCGTTTACCAACAGTCCTGGCTCACTGGTGAGGTTCCAGATGACTGGAAGCTGGCCTATGTAATGCCCATGTACAAGAAGGGTAGGGAGGAGGATCCTGGAAATTACAGGCCAATCAGTCTAACTTCAGTACCCAGTAAGGTCATAGAACAGTTTATTTTGAGTGCCATCACACAGCACTTACAGAATGGCTAGGGGATTAGACCCAGCCAGCATGGGTTTAGAAGGGGTAGGTCATGTTTGACCAACCTGATCTCCTTTTATGACCAGGTGACCCACCTGGTGGATGGGGGAAAGGCTGTGGATGTTGTCTATTTGGACTTCAGCAAGGCCTTTGATGCCAATTCCCACAGTAAACTCCTGAAAAGCGGGCAGCTCACGGCTTGGACAGACTCACTCTTCACTGGGTTAAGAACTGGCCGGATGGCCAGGCCCAGAGAGTGGTGGTGAATGGTGCCACATCCAGTTGGTGGCCAGTCACTAGTGGTGTCCCTCAGGGATCTGTGCTGCAGCCGGTTTTGTTTCATATTTTTACTGACGACATGGATGCAGGTATTGAATCTACTATTAGTAAATTTGCAGATGACACCAAGCTGGGAGCATGTGTTGATCTGTTGGAAGGTAGGAGGGCTCTGCAAAGAGACTTGGAATGATTGGATAAATGGGCAGAGTCCAATCAGATGCAGTTCAACAAGTCCAAGTGCTGAGTCCTGCATTTTGGCCACAACAATCCCCTGCAATGCTATAGGCTGGGGACAGTGCCCAGGCAGAAAGGGACCTGGGGGTACTGGTCGACAGCCGACTTAATGTGAGACAGCAGTGTGCCCTGGTGGCCAAGAAGGCCAAGAGCATCCTGGCTTGTATTAGAAGTAATATGGCCAGCAGGACCAGGGAAGTCATTCTTCCCCTGTACTTGGCACTGGCGAGGCTACACCTGGAGTACTGTGTCCAGTTCTGGGCTCCTCAGTTCAGGAAGGATGTTGAGACGCTTGAATGTGTCCAAAGGAGGGCGACAAGGCTGATGAAGGGCTTTGAACACAAGCCATGTGAGGAACGACTGAGGGAGCTGGAATTGTTTAGCCTGGAGAAAAGAAGACTCAGAGGAAACATTATCACTCTCTACCTGAAGGGTGGTTGTAGTCAGGTGGGGATTGGTCTCTTGTTCCAGGCAGCAACTGACAGAACAAGAGGACACAGTCTCAGGCTGTGCCAAGGGAAATTTAAGCTGGATGTTAGGAAAAAGATTTTTCTGAAAGAGTGATAAATCTGGAATCGTCTGCCCAGGGAGGTGGTAGAGTCACCAGCTCTGGATGTGTTTAAAAAAGGATTGGATGTGGCACTCAGTGCTATAATTTAGTTGAGGTGGTGTTAGGGCATGGGCTGTACTTGGTGATCTTGGAGTTTTCTTCCAGCCTGGTGATTCTGTGATCTGTAACCTTCCTGGGCTGTACTCTCATGCAAGCCTATATTATTCATTGTGGCACTTAGAGATATGGTTTAGTGATGGACTGGGCAGTGCTGGGTTAATGGTCGGACTTGATGACTTTAGAGGTTGTTTCCAACCTGAAGGGTTCAATAACTTTTTATGGAAACCCCCACGAATATGTTTAGGTGAGCTTGACATGGTATGCACTGTATACTGTTCCCTCTCTGACTTCAGAAGCCTGGACAGATACAGAGATTACATCCAGCCAGCTATCCAGTGGTTATGGGCCTTGCCTTAGAAACCTCAAGTCAGCTTCTGCAGAAGTACCATAAGATTTCACCCCTTGGAGAGATTTTAGGCACATATTGAAAAAAAAAGAACAAGGCTGTTTCCAATATTATCCATTAAAGGAGGTTTGCTTTTCAGCACATGATACTTACCAAGACTGGCACAATTGTTCATGCCTGCCCTGTTTTGCAAGAACATTTTTAGTGGGACCGTCAAGTCTCCTCAACTCCATCAAGGTTTGCATTATGAATATTGATTATCTGAACTTATGCCTTACTACTTCACTTGAGACAGTTTACACCTGGTAAGTGTAATGTTCCCGGCTTCCTGCTGTTTGTTGATTTAAAACACTCCTCAATGAGTGGCTTCAAATACAAATGTTCTGAAAATTGTGGTGGTCAGTTTCTCCCCTAACAGAGCCCTGCCGACCCAGACACTAACATGAACTGTTAGTGGTTTGCACATGAGTTCAACCATGCCACTGGTTTGCAAAGGCTAGAAAATAAATTCCTCCTTTTTGCTATCTCTTCAGTCTGGGTGGTAAAGAAAGTTTTAGGTAAAATTTGGCAGTCATCCAGCAGTTACCCAGGCTTTTGTTTTAGGTTTAAACGTGTAGCCCATGGAGCAGCATGAAGGTAACATGATGGACCTGAAGCAGAGATGGAGAGATGCACCTCCCACCCCACATGCACCTCCCCATCAGCTATGTAAATTCATTTATCAGAATTTATTCATTTAGACTTGCATGGAAGGAAAAGTACTGCATTTACATGTAGGTCCACTTCTGCTCATCTGGATCATAAAAGCTCACAGTCCAGCAATGCTGGTCACGACTAAGGCAGTCTGAGGAACCACAACCTGTTTGATATACTATGAGACACAGTGACAGTGCTGTACTCCTTATTCCTTAATGGTCCCATTTTAAATTGCATTTTTTTCAACTTAGTGGGAAAAAAAGCAAGAAATGCAGGTCAATATGGAACATCAAAAGGCCACTGATCTCCCCAGGATTGAAATGAAAAAGAAAAAAAAATCAAAAATAACTGGGTTTTTTTTTCAGAAGCCTTCAAGAAAAACAAAAGCTGCAGCTCTATTTTACAAAACACACTTAAACAACCTAACACTGAATTATTCATGCCCGTTCTGAAACACAAACTTTATAACCCAGAATTAATTGCCCTTGGTGGTGAGTATATCTCTTCTCATTGTAAATACTTTGTCAATTGAAATACAAACATGTTCTGCACAAAAAAAAAAAAGATGTTAACACAAACAGTGTCATAAGCTTAAAAATATTATCACCTTTCTTTTCGTAATGACTTTGGACCAAGTTTAACTTTTGAAGCTGACAGACTGACTAGATTTTCACTGGTTTGAAAGCTCAGACCAGAATTTTTCAAATGATCAGATTTTTTTGAGGAGGGTTCTGCCCTCCTCTGCACTGGTTCTGCCAGTATGCAGATATAATATAATTTTCCATTTGTCTTATCAAACACCCTCTGCTAGGATTCTTCTGCTTAATAGTAATTTTAATAGTTAATAGTAATTTTAATAGTTAATAGTAATTTTGCAGGATTAATAGTAATTTTTGCAGTAATTTTGCAGTTAATAGTAATTTTGCAGGATTTTAAGATGGGACTTCCCCGTTGGAGTCCTGTTTCTGCCCAGACAGCCACCCAGACAACCATCTATGAGGTACCTCTTCTTGGAATATGTTCCTGAAATCAGTGTCACCACTGTAAAGGCAGACTCCAGAGTAGCTTGCCTCTTGGGTGGTGTGGTATAAGAAAACCATAAAAATTCAAAATGAAAAAGAAATTGGGCCTTTTCTGAAACAAAAGCAAAACCTTGCCTTTTGCAGTATGGAAATCAATTCTTGCAATGAAGCTCTTCTTTTGACTATCTTCTTAAGTACAAAATGTTTTCTCTATTAATGCGTAAATGTCAAGCGCACTTGGAAACCTATTCAATTGCTTGCAGAGGGTAGGTGCTGTATTTCAAACCAAGGCCTATTGTCCAGTGCTGCTTGCTAAGGAAGGAAGTTATTTCTCTGAAGAAATACCACCTGCGCCCTGTTTCCTTTAAGTGGGTTTTTGAGAGATACTCACAAAATACAATTTTATCTCTCTACAGAATGCAGGGTAAGTGACATTAATGGACTCAACCCTCAGGACTTTTATTGTGGGTGGTGGGAGGAGAAAGGTGACTCATTAATTTCCAGTCTCCTCTGATCCCATGGCTTTTAAATGTTAAGGTCCTGCTGGCACCAACCATCAGATCAGGCAACCATCCATGGCACCACTCTGTTGGCTCTGGTCTTATCCTGGGCAGAGGTAAGGGAAGGAAACAACTGACACACAGAGTCAGCTGTGTGAGAGGCACTGAAGTATTTCTTTGCTAGAGAGGGACCTTTAGCTGTCCCATCAGTTCTGGTCAAGACAGCGACTCTGTATGTGATCCATTTGGTAGGCCTGTGTTAAGGCTCTGTTCTGTTTCTTAACACCAGGATTTCAGTTGCAAAGGGGAAAGGCAAGTTGGCTGCTGCTCTCTCCCACCCTAAAGAGCCATGGAGACATGGCCCCACTCATTCTTGGCTCTTTCCTCTTATCAATCCCCTGGAGCAGGCTTTGTGGCTGAATGTTTGTGCTTCTGTGTCTAAAACAACTGTAAGTCCAGTCTTGAGTGTTGCTTTAGAATCCTAACATTTCTTATGGCTGAAACCTAGGGCACCAAAATAATCCTGATATCTGCACACCCAGACACATCCTTTTCTGGCATCACACCTTGCCATTTTGTTTGCCCTCTCCTTCTCAAAATGCCTTCTTGTGCTTCCATAGCTCCAATCCAAGTCATGTGGATGTCCATGACAGTTTTGAGCAAGGTTGGTGAAGATGTTAGGCTATGATGTTAGGGTATGATGAAGCTTCAACTGACTGTAGTGAGAAACTCATGCAGTTTTTATGATCTCACCCTGGATATCTACCTGGAAAGCCTTTGGAGGGGGTGGAAGCTGAGGTCAGACAAACATCCTAATTAATTTGTGGGATTTGGAAATCATAGCTTTAAGACAGTTTATAGTGATTTGTAGTCCTAGTTTGGTGATATGCTGATTCTTTTCTCCCTTATGTGCATAGGACAAAGCACTTTCCACATGCTCTTACAGCTCACTGGCAGCTCAGGTCACCTGGCAAGCTTCATGTTTATCCAAATACCAAGAGGCTCAGAGGAATGTGGTCCTCCTCACAGGAATGGGAATGACATTCTCTTATATTCTGGCTTTTTTTTTTTTTTTTTTTTTTTTTTTTTGGGTTTGGGTCTGGGTTTTTTTTGAGCTGTGACATACCATTGTCTACATGGGACATGTCATGACACACATGAGAAGCAAGAGTGACAAATGGCTTTCCTTTTATTTGGAGGTGTGACATATGCCGGGAGAGGTTGCAAATGTTATTAAGGCTCTTATTATTGTACTACCTAATGACTGGTGTATATCTAAAATATTATTTTGCTTTACAGAGACATCCAAATGTTCAGGAGTAGCTAATGGGTTTGGACATGCAACTGGCCGCTAATTCCCCTATCTCCAAAAATCAGGTTGTTTCAAAAGTTTTCAGAGGTTGTACAGCTAAACTCTAGTGCTTTTGAAAATGTAACCTATTTTTTACCAGCCAGGTATTGTGGTTCCTGCACTTTAAAACGGAGGTTTTTATTCCCCAGATAAAGTACCAGCAATTATCTTAGAGTATATTTTTTTCTGGTGAAGGAAACCCACATTAGATGTGACAGCCAGGTGGACAGAAAAACATGTAAACTCAGGACCAGACAAAGATGGAGTTAAGATATAGTCCAAGAGGAAGCAAAAATACGCAGTAGAGTTCACAGTGTTCATGGAGATCAGAAGGACATAGCAGAGTGTCAGAGCTGCACACACAAGGCAGAGTCGAACCACTGAGGATAAGCACCACTGGGGCATATTTCAGTTATCAGATGCTATAATTGCAAGCTTGATCTCAATGTTATGAAAGAGTGCTATGGATGGGTTGTTCCCCGTATAAAAATGTAAACGTATTCTTTCTCCATTTTCACAGATAAACAAAGCTGTAGCTTAAGATGAGTTACTCTCAATTAAGACTTTTCATATCCTACATATCTATGTTATCCTCCATGTAAAGGATATGTTTGTGCATAAGGAATGACAGAGAAAACCATCATGCTCACACATAATAATATAGCATTATTTTATTTCTGCTATCATATCTTTTCTAAACATCGTACAACATGAACAGTGGCAGGCAAGATGGGGAAATAACAAAGAAGTCCTGAAAGAACTGAATTTTCCTTGTTCTCAGTGGCAATGCCATTCACCCAGAAGGGGGAGATCTCAGCCCGCATGCTGCAGCAGCCAGCACCTAGCTGGTAGTTCAGCTCCAACTCACAATTTGTCTGACAGGGAGATTTCAACACAAACCATGCAATTTGGTGCTGTAGCACACTGGACCTCATCTGCTTAAAAAGATGCACAGATATAGTCATCACACTTCATAATTTAATAAACTGCTAAAAAATTGCACACGTCTTCATTTTAGCAACTTAGATCCTGCAACTAGACTCACAATGCTACAAAGACATTTGAATTTTTCACTAATATGTCATGAGCACTGCACCCATTGCAAATTAATGAGTCTCTGAATAGCACTGTGCATTTGTCATTTGAATTTATGCTAATGCACTGAGATCTCCTGATGATGTTGATAGTCCACAGCAGCTGCTCAAACTATAGAATATACATGCATATTCCTTCACATTTTATTCATCTTTCCTTGGATTTTTATGATCTGTCATTTGGACTGCAGTCCTGCAGCTGGTTAATGATAGTGCTGCTAATTCTCTTTGACTTTACACTACAGGCTTGACCCCCAACCCTGAGCAGAAGTAATGGACCAGTGTTGAAAGAGTTATGTACATCACATAGCAGCACCCTCAGACCAGTGAGTCAAAAGGAGTTCATTGAGAACCAGTGGTATTTACAAAGACTGTTGGCATGGTAACTGATAACTGTTTCCCTCCCCCCCCCAGCAATGAATTACACCAAGCATAATTTATTTCAATAAGTTGGTCTGAGGCTCATACAAATTATATCTCATTGTAGATGGTATATGTTCTTTTCTGCACATAGGGAGAAGTAAAGGCCTATCGTGCACCTTCCCACTCAGAAGAGAGTATGCAGCAGCCATCATATGGTAGCAACTGCAAGATGCTGGCCAAAGGCAAGACAACAACCTTTCCATCCAGAGTTCAGGCAGTGCCACTGGTAATGAAGAACAGTGTCAGACTGAATCCATCTGGGGTCCTGACAAAGAAACAAAGAAAAGAAAAAAACTACTGGGGAAGCTAGTAATAAAAGTTTCAAAACATTTATGTGTGAGGTGTTGTATGTAGGAAGTTTGAATATTCCAGACTAGACTGCAGTCTTTACCAACTTTAGTTTTAAACATGACAATTACAGTGCTGCTAATATACCCAGGAAACAATTATTTGAGCTGCCTAATCATTTTCAAATGACTCAGAAAAAATCAAGCACAAAGATGAAATAAGTAGCACAGATACGGAAAGTACAGCTTGTTAAGTCACTCCAAATTTTTTTTTTGTTCTGTTCCAGGTTTCACAGGGACAGGGAGGCGTAACAGTTTAATTTTGAAACATCTGGGAGCAGTGATGCTGCACAATATACTGTGGCCTTTTGTTTGCAGCTGGTTCTTTTAGAAGGAACGAAGCTGTGTTACATGAGGGAACTTGACTGAATTATCTGATAAATGTCAAAATTAGATAGATGCATTCTGCCATCTCTTACTATCTTACTGCCATCTCCAATACTATCAGGAAAGTGTTTAAAAAAATTAACCAGTTCATCTCTATAATCAAAGAGAAGCTCTGGAGCTGAACAATGGCATACACAAAGGGAAAAGAGAGCCGACTGACTTCACAGTCTTAAAGCAGCTCTGAGCAGAACTCTCAGGAGAGCTACTTAATGTAAATATATATATATGTGTGTGTGTGTGTGTGTGTGTGTGTGTGTGTGTGTGTGTACATATATGTCTAACATTCTAGCACCATTCCCAGGGTTAAAGAGCTGCTTCAGAGGAATGTGTTTCAGTAAGAAGCAGCAAATAGCTACTTTCCTATGGCACTGCAGTTTTCCCTTCAAGGAGGGTAAAGACATTTTCACTGTTCTCAAAAAACTTTAAAATGTAAACTTGTTCGATTGATGGCTCCTTCTGGTCCTGGCAGCCTTTTTGATAGCTGGTGCTCTTTCTGGAACACTTGTTAAAAATGTCTCTGTAGCAAAGATGTTGTGTTTTTTGTTGGTTTTTTTTTCCCCCATGTAATTTTTTAAAAAAATCATTGCATGGAAGAGGAGAGCTAGGCTTGTCTTCGATAGAGCAGACTGATGGGTGAAGACCTACTCTTACTGCCCTTGTACATGATAATAATTTTTGGGTTTAGACTGCTTGAAAGATTTTTTTTTTCATTCTAAACCTTCAATCTTTTTTCAACACAACTCCTGCCCAGGAAAAGTGGCCGTGGCATTGCAGTCTGTGCCAGAGGCTGTGAGTGTGTCAGGGTTGGAGGCAGTCTGCGTGCACCACTATCATTTAGGACCAGTGCATTCTATAGCTATTAACTTCTCCCTGCATGGAGACTGACCAGAATTTGTAACTGGGTGTGACCCCAACTGGAAAGTTAGTGTCCTGTGTTCTCCCTTCCACCAGTGTCCATACCAGCCCAAATTCTGACCTTTACCAGTGCAGAAGCCCCTATTCTGCTCTGGTGGATACCTGTCTGAGGCAGCCCAGCTTTCAGAGCAATTGCACTTGTTTGTCAAGCTTACACAATTCTTAGTTTTGGAAACATTTTGCTTTGTGCATAATACATCATTTCCTGGAGGTTGTCACATATGCCTATTTCTCATCTCTCATGCTACCTTCTCTGACCCTGATAGCTCCATCATTGCAGTGTAACTGTAAAAGAAATCTTCCTGGTTGAAATAACAAGCAGTGCCAAGGGAGTTTTCTGGAATAATACCTTGATGCTAACTAGCATTCACAGATCAGAGGAGGATTAAACTCACTCAGCTTTTTCCATTCCTCTTTTTCTTTCATTGTACTCAGTGTAGCTCTTAAGTAGCTATCATCATTATTAAAGATTATCCTGCTGTATAATAGCAGGGATTGTTTACCACAACAAAACTCAAGAATCTACAAGTGCCTCCCAGTATGTTTCATAGACTAAATCTTGTCCCTCATTCTCCCTGCACCAGTCTCACTAGATTCCCTTTTTTATTTCTTTGAAAGGACATGTGCAAACTCAGGTTTGTAGACAGTGAATAATTCAGCCCACTGGCAAAGGAAGACATGGCAGAGGAGGAGATTGGCATGATCCACAGGGGCTACAATGTCCTCATAAAGAAAGGCAGTTAATCCTGTAATATGCCATGTGAGCCATGGCTGTTGGTAAAGTATACAGCACCCAGTAGTCTCACAAGGCTCTGAGAAGTTGCTTAAGTCTCAGAGGAGACTGTGTTTCTGAAAAGTGGCAACAACTTTTTTAAGCTCTTCTAGACTTTTATGTTAAAACTCCTGCAAGTGGTTTTTTATCAGTGTGCTTGTTAAGTGAGAGAATATTTGATTTTACTTTGGTTCTATTTTAGCTACAACAATCAGTTCTCTGAATATATTTCTAATGTTTCAGATTTCTGTAAAAATAGCTTTTTCTTTTTCAAATGACTGCCTTAAAATAATGTGTGAGGGACAGAGGTAGTAACACAGATCAAATTCATATGTTAAAGTTAAAAATCTACAGGGAAAAGGTCAATTTGAGTCAAAACCTGAGCATTCCAGACCTCATATTCTCAGTGTTGTTGGACACCTGAGGAATTTAGAGTGGGATTCTTAGATGATATGGGTCATTCTTGCCTTGTTGATGTCAAGGGGTTGATGTATAGGGATTGGTGATCTGTCTCTCTGTGAGATTTTCTTACGGTTCCAGATAGAGACGCTGCCTGCTGATCATTACCATCCCCAAATCCCCCACTTGCATTTGATCTCACACCTTAGCATATACTACAGAAGGCTCAAAAGTATTCCAGAATTAAAGAATTCAAACATCTTTAAAAAACCTCACCTATTAATTATATTGTTGCTTGTGCATGTTAGAAGGAAAAAAAACAAGCCACATTCAAAGCCTCATCCCAGGTAACAGTTAACAGTTTCCAGCTTTTTTCTCTTTATTCCAGGAATACCTGCTGTCTTGCTAGCATAACACAGGCAGATAGAGTTCGGGGCCAAGAAGGGCATACCACCCAGCATCAGGAATGCAGAATAGGGTCTGTAGGATGATGCAGGTGGGAGAATTTCATCCTTTCTCTCTGCATTTCTAACAGTTTTTAGCAAAGTGCCCTCCACTGAAGATCAATCTGAGAAGATCTTTGAAAGTGTAGATTCATTCTTTTATTAGTTGTTGGGAGTTGGCAATTTAAACTGGTAAAGTATGTGGTACCTACTCTACAAATTCCAGACACATCCCAAAGGCATAGTGATGAATACCTTCCGACCTCCCCAGTGTTACAATATTTCTATACCTTTTTGGAAAATAAGCACAGAGCCAGGAGATAGCATTTAAATATCCATATAGTCAAAGCAAATTGATCCCAAATTTGGCCCTCAATCTTGAACACTAAAGGAATCCTCAGATGGCAAAGTCTGGAGTTGAGATGGTGCTGAGCAAAACCTGGTGCTCCGAACATTAGACATATCTCTATTCTAAATTGAATATTTTTCTCCAAAGCTACTTATTTAATTTTCTGTATGCAGCATGTCCAGATGCTGCTTGTGTTTTTGAAAGCAGATTCTTACGTTTAAAATTCCATATGTGCATTTAATGTTTATTAACATATCAAATTGTGTAGGATTTTACCTCAGGGCGAAAAGTAAGGTTTTACAAGGACTCAAGATTTTGACATGTTAATCTGCTCTGGACTCACTTCTCAGTATAGCTAAACAGCTGCAGCAAAGAGCAGCAGCACCACCAGCATCCCTTTCCTTCTTTTTGTCCCATGGTGCTGACATTACCCTGGGAATGGTAGGCTTGATCAACAGTTCTAATGATTCAAGTGCTGTCTTTGGGGATTTCTCCTTTCTCCTTCTCAATCCCTCCCTCACATGTGCTGTGTAGAGACTCTGGAACTTGCCAGCTGAGCAGACGTGAAATCTCAGCACCAGGCAGTCCACTTGCCACACTAATCTGTATTTATAACTGTTTTTGTTTTATGAGGCAGAGGAATCACCACGTTTACCTTATAGCTCTGCATTTACCTACACATAAAACGCTGTGATTCCATTATGTACTGGAGTATATGGTATATGTGCATGGGAATAAATCAAGGGTCCTTTTCTAGTACAATTTCACAGATTTCATGCCCTTTTTTACTTCTATAACCAAACTCACAGGTCCCTCTGCTTTGCTCAGAGGGACTCATGGTCAAACTGAAAAGGAAAAAAAAAGGGCAAAAAGGAAAAAAATTCCACATCATACTTCTTAGTAAGTTCTATTTTCTTTCAACTAGCCAACATAAAATACCTTTTCTCCTGGCTTATACAATCTTTTTAACTACTAACAAGTGTTCTGTGGTTTCTAAGAGATTCTTTTTTTCTTTCATAGCTCCAGGGTTACCACCCTAGAAGGTGTGGAAAATCTTTTTTCACTTCATTATAAAACACGTTTGTGTACCATCTAACTGGATTCGGCCAGCAAAGGAGAGCAGATATGTCACATGCTGAATGCTTTTTTCCTTGTCCTTAACATCCTAGGATATTGCAGACTTTCATGTTCTAATGGAGGTTTCTTTCACCAGTGACCACATTTTCCTCTACTCTCTAATGCACCTACAAGTTTCTGACCTGTTATAATTTCCCCACCTGCAGTGCAGTTTCTGCCAGTGTTCCTGTTGAGTACTGAGAAAATTAATATGTTGCCTAGAAAAATTCCCTTCACATTTGGAAAATCCGTATGCCAGAGAATGTTAGCTTGTGTACACTAGCATCATGAGTGTTCTGCATTATATCTGTGTGAGAACTGCAGTGAAAATGGGGGGGAAAAGGGCAATTCATACAATGGATTTCACAACAGACTTTTTTGCAGAGCTTTTCCTGCTGTCACCAAGCAGCACCTTGAGTCCTCCCCCCACTCTGCCCCCCCGATAGATTTAGATAAGAAGCACTCCAGGCTCATGAAAATGAATTTATTCTTTGAAAACATTGCATATACTATTTGTGTGTAACAAAGAAAATCTGCCCAAGCACATTTCAAACATGCATTTACTCAGTAACCTATTCTTATTACCCCTTTCTGTATCTGGGCTATTTTCAGAAATTGAAAGCACTGCTTCTCTTTTAAAGCTAGCCACTTCCTTTTTGACTGTCTTCCCACTCTGAACATAAAACAGGTGCATCAGCAACATTTGGCAAGTACATACCAAAAGAAGTTCTATCTTTAATACCCAGCATTTCATGTTGTTTGCCTTATCTCAGTCATCAACGCTGATTCAAAGCAATCTAGTATCACAGCACTGACTACAAGCCAAGTCAGAAAAGAGTTGGCAGGGATTACAGCTGTGGGAGGACCTGCAGGAGGAGGTAATAGTTGCTTCTCTGAGCCAAGGGATGCCAGTTACAATACTTCCTTCATATTTCTCATTTGGTAAAATTCGTTTTTCTTTGTTCTTTTATGAAAGGTGATTGGACTGATTAAGATTTCCAGATGCAAACAGACAACTCATCTCACATGCCTGGCAAGGAAAATAAAATGGAACATACTTCAGAGAGAATTTGGCAGGGTCATAAACAGTTGAAAACAAGGTCTTACACTGCAGAGACTCATGGATCATTAGCCTGATGGTACCTTCAGATGATATAGTCCTCTACAGATTGTTATTAAGTGTCAAGGCACCCATGTTTTACATTGTATTAGAGAAAAAAGGCAAGTAAGAGTTGAATTTAGAAAACACAATCTTTCAAGTGTTATTTAGAAAAAAACTCTTCCCTAGTTTCAGATGGGAGCAAGATAAAGGAGCAAGTGTCATGAGTTGAACTTTTGAAGAAGATAGTAGCCCATAGGCTCTTGGAGGCTGGGGGTATAGGATCACAGGTTGGTGACTTGCAGTGTCATGGGCTGCAGGCAAAGCAGAATAATTTGTGAAGTATAAAGGTCCAGAACTCGTGCCTACTTCTCTGACCGCGTCACAGACTGAATGTTGACCCCTGTAAGAACCATTTAATTTTCCTCTTTTTCACTCTTGTGATACCTTTTCCTTCCCTGTTTTTCATCAGAAAAATAAATCATAACTTATTTGGTGTGCTGTAAGTATACTATACAAATAAAATTACTGTAATGTAATGCAATGTAATCTAATCTAATCTAATCTAAAAACTAACTGCACTTATACTGCCAGTTATCTGTAATATGCATAGCAAATAAATTCTCAGATGCATAAACTCTACTAAAGTTTTTTCTTAAAAAACCCCAGAACACTGAAAATAAGTAAGAGTTGCAGACAGCCTGTGTCATCGTCACCGTACACAGAAAACTTCAGAGTAATTCCACACTCATCTTCTCATCCCCATAAGAATGTGCACATTATTCCACTCTGAATGAGACTGCCTCTGATGTTTCCTGTCATCCCATAGGTACCTACTTACAAGACGCGTTACTGTGTTTCAAAATGGTTTGTACATTGCCAAGGGAAGACTACAAATTGAGAGACTTTTTTGGACACACCTTGGCTTCTACAGTGTGCATTCAAACCACCCAATTCTCCACAGTTTTCAGTGCAAGATTTTGAAGACACCATCAGGAATTCTGCCTTCTGTCTTGGGCCTGTCTTGACAAGAAAGACACTGAGATGCTGGGGCGAGTCCAGAGAAGGGCAACAGGGGTGGGCAAGGGTCTGGAGAATAAGCCTGGTGAGGAGCTGCTGGAGGAGCTGGGGCTGTTCAGCCTGGAGAAAAAGAAGCTCAGGGGAAACCTCCTCACTCTCTACAACTGCCTGAAACCTCCTCACTCTCTACAACTGCCTAAAAGCAGGTTGTAGCCAGGTCAGAGCTGGTTTCTACTCTCAAGTGACAAGGTCAAGAGGAAACAATGTCAAGTTGAGCCAGGTGAGGTTTAGTTTGGATATTAGGAAAAATTTCCATACCAAAACAGTGGTCAAGGCCTGGCACAGGCTGCCCAGGACAATGATAGAGGCACCATGCCTGGAAAATTTTCAAAAGATGTGTAGATACAGTGCTTAAGGACACAGTTCAGTGGTGGGCTTGAAAGTGCTGGATTAATGTTTGGACTCAATCATCTTTTCCAACCTAAATTATTCTATGATTCTATGACTTGGCTAAGGAGTTTGTCACAAACCCATTTGTGTGTTCAACTCCACTGCAGACTGCTAACACTTCATTACAAGCAGCTCCACCTTCCTAATAAAGCCATTTAAACTTGGTCTGAAAAAGATTGCCTGGCTCTGATGTCTTGTCTTGCTTCTCTCTGAATTTACTTTAAGCAAGCTGGTAATGAATATCATGTAGCTTGCATAACAATCACAAGGAAACATGTTTGAGATCACTTGAGCTTTGGTAAGGTGTTTCAGCCCCTTGCAGCCCATCCAAATCATTGACATTTCTGAAAAATCCTCTCTTAGGCTGCCCAGGGAAGTAGTGGAGACATCATCCCTGGAAGGATTTAAAAGATGTGTAGATGTGGCACTTGGGGACGTGGATTATTCGTGGGCTTGGCAGTGCTGGGTTAGGGGTTGGACTCGATGGTCTTAAAGGTCTTTTCCAGCTTGAGCAATCCTGTGGTTCTATGATTCATGTTTTTCCAAGGAAGTAGATAATTCCTATTGCATTTAAGACCATGCATGCATTTGGCACTGTGGCCAATCCAAGCATGTTTGTCTTCCCACTGTATTTAATTCAGTTGTATCAATTACTTTTTTGCTCCTCTAAGCATATAAAGAGATTACTAATTATCATTCTTTTAAAACACATAGGCAAATGGCATTGTATAAATCAAAGATACAGAATTAAATAAGAATCACTTAGGACTGATTTCCACTGCCACCATTATTGATTTTTCCTCTTCATCTTACCAGCAATGGCATTTTTTTTTAAATTTGGAAACAGCCCCTGGAAAATCACTGTGGCAAGTCAAATGTTGAAGCTGTCCTGGTGCTGCCAGCAGTAATGCTGGTTTGTATTTTAAATAACTTTTTTAAAGTGCACTGAATTAAAAAAATCATGTGATAAGAGCAATTTTGTTTTATTAAAAACTTAATAGCAATTTTTGTTTACAAATTATTCAGGTGCAAATGGTTGGATATAGAACTGTAAATTGGAAAGCTCAAGAAATTAGTATGTTAAAAAAAGGTTGTCAAATACATGCATATGTTGTGGAAAGAGGTAACAAACTGAAGTTGTAAGGTCCGGAGGGGTCCGGCCGCCTCAGTCCCAATGGCTTCCGGGGCTTCGGGAGACCTCGGGGGCCTCACCTGGCCCAAGCTCTCAGCCCTCCCGGCTGTTCAGCTCTGTCCCAGAGGCGGCTGCAGTCAGCCTCGGTGTTCCCAGGGTCGCTCCTTGGAGCGGCAGGGACCATGCGGCGGAGGCGGGTGCCTGCCGGGCAGGAACGCCGTGGAGTCGCTGGTCGCTTCCCGTGATAAAGAGAGTGCTACGAGCTGAGAGTCAACAGTGTGCAGTTTATTCTGGAGAAGCGGCGCGGGGGAGGCACACTGGGGGCTCTCGGGTGGGGCGGTCCACGCAGCTGCCGGGCGCAGAACCCGGCGGGGCTGGGGTCGCGGCCACACCACACCGAGAGAACAAAGGGAAGGGGTTTTTAGGGGGAAATACGGGGTTTCCCGGGGAGGAACAGCAGGGGCGGAGCCAACGGGGCTCCGGGACAACATGAGGGACAAGCGGGGGAGCAAATGAAATATAAGTAGGGAGGGGATTACAAGCAACTCATGGGGGAAGCCCGGCAGCAGAACATTCTAGTGAGGGCAAGCAGCGGGGGCGGTGCTAGGGGCGGGGAAGCGAACTTTAAACCAATAAACTTAGGAGAAACTTTCCAGGGGAGGGAGAGAGCGGTTTACGGCCCGGCCTCCTCCGAGTCCCAGGCGATGGCATCCTCGGCAGCGTCCCCGTGGATTACGCCGACCGCCGGCCCCGGGGACTCGGGATCGGCAGCATCGGGCCGCCGCACCCCCACAACAAACCATCTAAATATGCTGCGAGGATTGTTGTGATGGTATAATCTGATATTCTCCAGAAACCCCAGAATATAGGTAGGAGAGTGATGATAGATGTGTCTGCCTCCCAGGAAAATTTTCACTTGGAATTGACATCTTAGGCATGAAAGTAAGCCAAAGGCGATACACAAATGAGCCAGCCTCTTCAGTTTCAGTAATGATAGAACTATTTATTGAACCTTTATGGTAGGAGACAAAAATAGCTTATAAATAAGAACTGAAAGACTCTCCAGAGTGGTCATCTTGGAGAGGAAAGTGCCAGTTACTGAGCAACTTTTCCCTGGGAAATTTGTCAGCGTGTGAGGGAGACACCCTCTCTCTTGCATTGTGTTACTGCCACATCCAGGAGACAACTAACACACAGATTCTGTTCTTACTCAGTGTGGGTCAGCAGTAAGTTGGGATAGCACAGGTATCATGCATTAGCGTACTGCAATCTTTCTTTTCCTAATGTTAATATTATTTAATTTTGAAACATTAATTGTAATATTAATTGAATCAAATTGCAGCCTGCTTGCCTCTTTAGGCTTAGCTGTCTTTTTTGTCTACACACACGTTCAAATATGCTCTGCATAGAGGTTAGTGTCTACATCATGCTGGAAAACAGAATCATTATGTATCTTTATCTGATTCAGAGACCTATTTGTGAGAATATGAACCCTGAGGGGGTATTCTCTTGTCATCTTGTCCTTTTCTAAAGCCTGACTGTTTAAACAGGAGAAGCCTTCCTAATGTGGCTGCTTTCTCATCTATCTCATCTTTATATGGCTCTTTTTCCTCCTAGCTTTGATTTGTACATGAGAAATATTTTTGATCAGATAACACCCATATGTGGATATGTTGCTGTCTTTATTCAGGACATTGGTTTTGTAAGCTGCAAAGCTGATAAACACTTATATGTGCCTTATTTCCTTTTCTGCACAAAGATTCTATTGAGACATCAGCACATCTGGGGAAAACATGTTTTTTAATAATATAGTTGTTGTTATTAATTTTAAATTCAACACTATCATATTTGATGCCTGCATCTTTAAAAAATATAAAATGATGTCTTGTTGGCAATAATAAATATGAGTCTACCAGAGAAGAAGAATGGGAACGTGCCTTAAAATTCCTTTGTTATAAAATTCTTATCTGAAGAAAAGGACCCCTGAGAATATTAAAACTTGACTCTTTTTCTGTTAGCCTTATGAAAGATAGAGCTTTTGTTAAAACTGACATTGCTTTGTTGTCTCCATAGTTATGGCGCCTTACACAGCAGTTTTTCCTTGAGAATAAATCCTTGAGACCAAAGATAAAACAAATGCCATGGACTAGTGACTGGCATATACCAACCAGAGGCATATTCACATGAGAAAACTGCTCAACAAATATTTCATCTATCTGAGACATTTTCCAGCTGAGTTGCCTTGCTATTTTGTTCCCACCACATTCTCTGCGTTGCACAGTGAAAGAGCAAAGACATTTAACTTCTGCACTGGACTGGGAACTTCAGATGCTAAAGACCAGGTCAATATTATTGTTTTTTCAGTTGGCACTGAATAATGGAAACAAACTCAATATCAGTTCTTTTCTCTGTATAAAAGAACCAAATCTGGGAAACGTTAGCTATATGACTTAAAAGCCTCTTTATACAATAGCTAAAAATTCTCATGAAGTATAGCTATTTATGTATTCAATATAAAATTATGAAAATTGCACACTGACTTCCTTATCATTAACACATGGATCTAACTTGTCTAACTGTGTAAAAGTACAACTGATAGAATATAAAGAAATCATTCAAAAAAGTCTTGGATTCCAGATAAAGAGAAAATGGAAGCCTTTTTTTGGATGTCAATTTTTTGAAAATTATTGTTTCAATTAGCTGAGCAGGTAATTTTTAACATAAATTTATAGTAAAAGTTCTAATGTAGGGCCAGCCTTAAGGTCTGTGCACCAATGTAGTGTGAGCCATGTGTTATGAAAACAACAAAAAGCTATTAGATTTTATATGAATGCTAAAAAGAAATTGCTTATTTCAATTAAAAAAATTATGAATTTTTGAATGCTTCACTCTTCAGAGCAAAAACTAAAATATAAACTAGGAAAAATAATTTTGTTTTACCTCATGGAGTTAGATAAATTAGTAATACATCAGTCTCAGAAATAAAGAACCAAAAAGGTTGAAAATTGTACAGCTTGTTCCTCAACCTTCACACAGAAAACAAGGCTAAAACTCCTAGTTAATTAGCTACAATTAAAGACTTTATGGGAACTTTCAGGACTTGATCTTCTAATGTGCCTGTGGAGCTATTTGTGTGGAGCTTCAGCTGTGAAGTAACCTAACTGTGTAACATGTATTTGATAAACTTGAATAGAAATTTGCTAAAAAAATCATAATTTGCTTGCAGATTAGGAACAGAAGATAATTTTATTGTATTAATTAACGTAAACCTTTTGGTCAGCTCTGGCTATTAATAAGATGGGAAATGAGTCAAAAGGGGCCACATGAGGGAAAAGTGACAGCGATCAGGTTCTGTGTTTTTACCTCTAACGCACTGCCTGTGTCCGTGTGGATACCCCAGGTAAAAGGGGGGTTCTGAATAACCTGGTGTAGTGGAAAGTGCCCCTGCCTATGGCAGTGGGGTTGGAATTATGTGAGTTTAATGTCCCTTCACCCTTCTGTGATTCTGTGATTCTATGCTGTAAATGGTCCATAATTCTCTGGTATGACTAACGGTAGCCTTCAGTTTTAGGTGATGCCTGCTTTTTGGCCTTCTAAGCACAAAAAGTTCATCCAAGAAAAATTGAATGGATGGGTATTACCATACTCAAACTGGATATGGCATGGGATTTTTTTTTATTCTAGGTAGACAAAGTAAATTTAATATAAAGTTGCACAGTAGCAGACATGTAACAGTGATGTCTCAGGTCAGGCAGCAGAAGTTGTGTCTCAGTTTTAGAGGTTTGTTTTAGGTCTGAACTATGGTATTCCTACTTATTTGGGAGTCTGAAAATAAATGGAGTAAAAGAGATCTGGGTTTTTTTTGTTTTCTTACACCACCTTAACAGAAAGTATAAAAACTATAAGAAAAAATTACTTTTTTTTTACATACAACATCTAATGCAAGATTTTTCATCAACAGGAGTCTTAATCTTTTTGCTCCCTGCCAGATTCTTAAATAAATTTGTAACAGTGCTGACCACTACTGCACTGGTCAGAGTCCCATGAGAAAATTACTTTATAAACAGTACATCTATCTGAGCCTTTTTTCTAGCTGACTTCCTGTGCTTGAGCTCACTTGGGGCTTTACATGAACTTCACTTTTGAAAATAAGACTGGTCATTTTGGTGCCAAAATTAGTGAAATTTACCCCCACTTACATATGTGCTTGTGCAGGTCCATGAATTCAACTTGGAGAGAAGAAAGATAACAGTAAAAACAATGCTAAAAAATCAAATCCCTTCATTAATAATGGCAGAAATTTTTAACTAAAAAGATTGTGGTAAGGATCATGATTTTTCATCAGACCTCAGTCTAAGCAGAATTCTAAACTTCTGATAGCTAATCTTTTGCTAAAACCTGTCAGTGTCTCCTTAATTAAATTGAGCTTTCCTTTGGTAAAATTTTCATGTCAGAATTATACAGACTTACAATTCTGACATTCAATCTACTTCTGGGTGAGTGTTAATGAGGTGCCTTAGTTTGTTTTAATGAGGTACAATGCACAGCTTCATTTATATATGAGAAGAGAAACAGGAAGATTTTTGAGCAGCTTTTTTCTCTCTAATCTAAGAAAAATGTACAGACTGCTACTCACCATTAATATGATGACATAAAGAGTTGGCAGCGTTTTTCTGCCGAATATCCTAATCTCATGTGGTTACATTAGAAAAGTGGAAAGCCATTGTTATCTCATATAGATTCTTACAATACACTGTATGTATCTAGTGAATGAGCATCAAACTGACCCTGTGGGTGTATGCTGCACATCCTGCCAGTCCATTGATTTTGGGGCTACACTGAAAACAAAAGGCTGGCTTTGAGAAAGGGCCATGAACTCACATTTAAGGGTGTAACTCTGCACAAGTCAGAATAGAGGAGAGACAAAACTGTCCTCCAGACAATAGCCTTCAGTATGGGGAATGCTAATTATAGTGTTGGAGAACTACAGGGTCATGCTCTTTCCACTACACTGTAATTATGCACCAGGAAGCACAGCACAGAAGAGGTTAACGTCTTTGGTTTGCTTTTTATTATGCCTGGGAATTTCATTCATGTGCAAGGCATAATTCCATAAGAATTATATTGCTGGTTATCATTAATGGTTGCTTGTTATGAAGTGCAATATTCCTACCTTTTAAAATTCAGCAGGATTCTAGACAAGGCTTTCCACTATTAGGATCTTGGCCAATAAATTACTCAATAGGGTGCATAGAGTGGCTGCAGCAATATAATAGCATCACCCGTGGAAACTGTGGAACAGTATTGCCCACAGGAGCAAAGGGGCACTTCTTCACAAGGATCTCTTTCAGTGGCACAGACGGTCAACCAGAGGACAAAACAAAATGTTTCAGGCTAGATATAGATTTCAAATGGGGCAGATATTTAGCAGGCAGGAATCATACATATAAAGCTGACTTTGAAAAAATGTCATGCAAAAAAAAAAGAAGCATCCACTGTTACCACAGGAATCTGAATACATTATGGAGAACTTTATTAGCTGGGTCTCATTTCAGCAGGAAAAAATAAGTTGGAGAGGATCAAACCTCTGGGAGCAGAAGGATGTCATTTCTGTGCTGGCTTTTTCTCACTGACCATTTAGTTTGTACTGACTGCATTTCTGGAAGGATTTTCTAGATGGAGAATATCTTTTTCAGTAACTGGTTAATATCAGATCTCATTGTTGTTGTAATTCAACCTGTTTCAGATATTTCAGGTGATTCTTTGTATCAGATGTCACTGGAATTCTCCATTCTCTTTTGTTGTTAATTATATACATTCCGTCAAATTGCCAGGTCATGGGGAAAAAATAATTTAATATTTGTTGCTGGGATCAGTTCTGTAATGGAAGTGAAAGGTGTGATTTTTCTTTGGTATCCTTGTTTTTGGGTGAACCTCTGTGTATACTGTGAATTTTCTATAAAAGCAAACCAAGAGACTTTTGCAGGCAGGAAAACATGCTCTCTTGCACAGAACTATTATGGAATAGGTTTTCCCACCAGGGGTTCTTGTTTGTGAATATCCCTTGAGCAATATGTAAGAACATGTTCACCATTACCAAATGAAAACAAAGTCTCACCTTAAGCAAGTGCCCTAGGACAATATCTGAAGCCTCCTGAAGACAGTAGGTGCATAAAGCAAAGACACACAAAAGTTCACAGCTGGGTACTTTTCAGATTTCTAGCCTAATGGACCCTCAACTCTTTGCAGCTGGTGTGATAAGACATGAGCACTGTCTTCAGAGTGAGTCCAGGACATGACTTGAGTTAGTGTTTATGGATGCTAAAGGCTGTCTGCACCAGCCTTGCTGTAAAATGCATTACCTGTATATCATCACTTGTGTACATTCTAAAAGATGTCTGACAGTGTGTCAGCTACCAGTTCATTATCAATCTGAAAATCAGCAGATGCAGTCCTGAATAACCTGTATACACCCTTTGTGTGCACCACAGGCTCCCTTGTATGCCTATGTAATATTTACATCCTTAATATACCTCATCATAGACAAGGGCAACTTTCATGCAGTTAAAAGTAAAATTGCTACTATCAAAAAAAAGTGCAGTCACTCCTTAAAAATTTAGAAGATTATCTCTCAAAAGCCTTTTCAAAAAATCTCTACTCTGTTATTAACAACCTAAGAAAAGATCTCTTGAAAAATGGGATAATTTTCTGAGTGCAAGGGACAATATAAAAGTATATTGTTTATGAAAAGTTTTAGACTAACACAGGTCCTTTATTATTAAGCAACAGCTCATGTTGCACGCTAGAGAATCTACATGCTTTTATGGCATTTCTACATACTAATTGTCCAATTTTATTAAAGTTGGTAATAATTTACATATTATAAGCACTGGGGTCTGAATAACATTTTTCTTCCTATTAAGTTTCTTTCCCTGGACTTTTTGACAGTTATATCCTCTCATCATTAATGCTATTTCTCATCACAGACTGAACTGAATATTCGCATGAAAGATCAAATCACTGTTACTTTGTCTTGTCACTATTATTCCGCATAGATTGTTAGCCCATAATTTTTATCACACCTGTATAGCATACCTGTTAGTCCAATTCATTATGTAGACTAACATTTTGGAGGAGAATTTGGAAGAAAACCTCTTTATGAACTCACACATATTAATGTGAATCTGTCTTCCCTTTCTTTTCCTTTAGTGCTTTCTAATATCCTGAAAGTGTTCCTTACTTCCCAATTCAAATTTTTCTGGTTTTTATTTTTCAGTCATAAAAGAGCTTTGAGAAGCCTTACTGCAGCTGGTCTCAGATTTAAGGATCAGAGAGGAAAAAAACATGATCTTACAACTGAAGTCCGAAATTCACAAGATAGAAAAAATTAGACTCTGTTCTTGGTGTTCTGTTTTTTTATTTGGAGCTTACACCCATTAACAAAGACCCTCATGAAAATACGAGGATAACGACTCATAGTCCTTCTAGAATATTAAGACTTTTTGTTTCTATATTTTTTCTTTTTTTTTCCCCCTGTATAAGTGGAGAAACTAAGCTATACAGCAGAGTTTATAGGCTTTGGCTGATAACAAATTTTCATAAAGCAGTACTATTTCTTTATATTTTTTTCTCCCAAAGCACCTCATCACCCAAAAGCCCTGTGTGACCTTGGCATAAACCCATCAGACTTAGTCCATATCACACTGCCACAGCAGAAATAATGAGAAACCTGTGGTTATTACTTGTATCACGTTGTTATCTGGAAGTATTAAGATCATTAGAAATAGCAAGAGGCCAAGGAAGTGTTAAGGATCTAAATAGATGGGAGAGAAAAACAAGAGAAAAACCTTTCAAAGATAGGAAGCAGAGTCAGTGAAAAATGAAATTAATTCCCAAGAGAACATACGGAATTTTTGGCAAAGTCAAGAATTCAACTTAGATGTCCTCTTTTCAAGTTCACTCTGTTGTTCTTTTCAAAGAAAAGAAAAAATAAGCCTAAATCTCTTGATTTTTCATCCCCAGCTATTTTATGTGTAAAGCCATTCTAAAGTATATTTCAGATAGGGCTGTGTACTTAAATTAGCTGGTGTAATAAACTGAGCTATGCTCGTCTGTAAACTGAATGTGGAGACCTAAATTCAGCTATAAATAAGATAGTGTGGATCTGGGGAAAAGAAATACATGAATAATAGAAATCTACATAGATTTTAATTGTTTTTCTGAGTCGTGACTGATGTCTGCACATCTTGTGTCCAGCACACCATGACACTGGCTTACTCATTTCATAAGTGGTGGTAAAGATGTTTGGGTTGATTGTGTAGCTTTACAAAACTCAAGGGAAGCCCTGGATACCTGTAATTTGGAAGCTTGGCAGTAAAGTGACCTTAGAAGACTGAAGCCTCACTTTTAAAAATTAACAATTATCCAGGTGTGAGAATTGAATGGCCACATACTCTTAGTCTGCTCCTGACTTGGAAATCAATTGGATTTTGCCCTGTCATATTGGACAAAACAGAAGTGAGCCTGAGACTTCACAGCAAAATATCGCAATTACCTATACAAACTGGGTAATTTTACTCCTGACTGGCCAGGTGATTAATTTTGAAAATCAGTTTCGAAAATGTTGAAAAATCCAAAGGTCAAACCAACATGTGCAGCTCATCCCAAGCATGGAATTCTAGATGAAGATACAAGAGATTTTGTGTATGAATCTTAATCTATAATATTTTATTTGGAGCAAAATTTTATTTAGCTTTAAAGTAAAAAAAAAAAAAAAAAAAATCTTCAAAGTAATTAAAAGGACCAGTGAAGATTTTAAAAGTATAGAAAATTCTGTAAAAAGTGCCATAAAATGATGAGATAATAGTCCATCTGAAAGAAAAAAAAACAATCAAGGAATCAAATTAATAGGGATTTGATCAACATGTAAACATTCTCCTTCAGAAGAAAAGGAAAAAACAAACTTAGTGGAAAGAAAAGGCTTTTTCCAGAAACCAGTTAATGGTACTTAGTAATTCACTACACCTCCAATGAATTATAATTATGATCTTGTAGATCCCTAGCATGAAACACTATTAGAGCACCTCTCCTGTGAAGAGGTTGTTCAGCTAGGAGGAGGGAAGGCTCCTGGGAGACCTTAGAACAACTTCAAGTGCCTAAAGGGGATGCAAGGGAACTGGAGAGGAAGTTTTGACGGGAGTGATAAGACAAAGGGGAATGGCTTCAAGCTGAAAAAGGGTAGGTTTGTGTCAGATATTGGGAAGAAATTCTTTACTGTGAGTGTGGTGAGGCACTAGCACAGGTAGCCCAGAAAAGCTGTGGGTGCCTCAACCCCGGGAGAGTTCTGAGAAACCTGGTGTAGTGGAAGGTGTCTCTGCCTGTGGTAGGGGAGTTGGAAATGAGATGATCTTTAATGTCCCCTCCAACCTGAACTGTTCTGTGGTTCTTTTATTAAACAATAGACCTGAATTCTTGCCAAAAGAAGAAAACATTCCTTGCTGAGCCACGCAAAGGTGCAAAAGAGATTTTTCACCTGTAAAGGACCCTCATTCAGAAAGACACAATTTACAAAAAGCCGTAACTTTTGCATCTGTGTTTCTTTGGCATGTTCCAGTCAAGTTGTCATTTTTCTCAGGAAAATGCTATTTGGTTCAAATAGCACTAAGGAAAAAACTTTGAAGTTTTCTAAAAGAAAAGTTGAGATTCTTGTTCAGCATTTGTACACCTTTTCTCATGGCTGTTTCTCAGGAAAGGTGACAAGCTGGCCTGAAACATAATCAAATAAGTCTTCAGAATGAAATTCAGGGTTGAATTTACAAAGGAGATGCTGGTTGTAAAATCCTGCATTTGGTCTGTGGTTGTAAGAGCAGTTAGACTGGCAGATGATTTATGTTTCTGAGCACTCCAGTTTCTCCCCCTGCCCTTGGCAGCAAGCTATAAGGGCAGTGCTGGGAGGAGTGATGGAAGCAGCATTTCTGCAGATCATTTTGGTTCCATGTACGCAAAATGAGAACAACATCCTCAACAGGGTCATTTCTGACTATGTGAATGGAGCTGCTGAGCTCAGAGCAGTCCTTTCTGTGGGGAGATTGTGCCAGCTTCTAGTGGGCTACTGTAAGCCTTTGGTGCATTGGCCAACCCCATATTCCTGTGATAAGATGTATTTTCTGGACCAATCATTAAATAAAAAAGAGATATATCTATGCTGCTGTGGAACAGGACCTTCACTCCGCTCTCAGGTGCAAATTTTGCTGTCATGAACTGCAATGATTTAGGGTAGTTGCTACTCCCTGCTATGTCAACTGCTGCCCAGCATGGCAGTGCCACCAGGCAACTCCCTGAAAATTTGATTAACTGGCTATATAACCAAGACATGACCAATTCTCTGTTTTCACCCATGTCTTCCCAGGCCAGACATCAGGACCCCTGTAATATGATAAGGAGGAAAACATCTACCTCTTAGTCTTAGTCTGAAGCTAAAACAACAGGGAGATCTTGTTTCAGTAATTATTGTGACTTCCAGAAGCTTCATCACTGTCCTGCTGACCTCTTCTGTACAAGGCAGGGCTGCCTGCCCAAAGCAAAGATTGGACCTTTTTCTAAAGGTCTAAAAAACCTAAGTCAAGTTTATGGCCTCCTGCTCTCCTCATGCCACAATCTGTGCTTCTGGACACAGCTGCTTCAAGCTGAGGAGCAATATACTGGAGTGGCTGTAGCTTCAGGGATCAATTTTGATGGGGTATTTTATTGTTGCTGGACTAAAACCTTTGGTAACAGGTGAAGGCACAATTTTCTGATGGCTGTCCAGAGTTCCCACAAGATTGTGTTTCTCATGTGCTGCCATTTGCTTATACAGAGTCCAGCAGTTTTCTTCACTTCTCCATGGAAAGTGGAGAGACCTGGTGCAGCTCTCCCAAATGCAGGCTCTAAACATATTGTATCAGAGAAGAATTTGTTTGTGGGGCAAGAGCTGTACCCCCACCCACGGCAGATTTGGAGCAGCTTGCTCTGCTACACCTGGAACAGCTTCCCAGTTTATTTCCCCATGGGTGCACTAACAGGGTTCACCCAGTTCCCTCCCAGTCTCCTGCACTTGCTGGATGAGTTTTGTACCATCCAGGAACTACCTCTGTGTTTGATTTCCCAGAAGTTGAGGAACACAGCTATTTGAATTGGTTATGTAAAGAAAAAAAATTGAAAAAAAAGATTTTCTTCTGCATTATTCTCCTACCAGCCCCTGGTGAGAGGTCAACTTCTTGCATGCCTCAACTTCTTGCATTCCTTCTGAGCTTCACTACTGCAGTCACAGTACATGGATTCAGCAGTTCCCAAGTGACAGCTTCAGAGAGCAAGTTCCTGGGTCTGGTGTTGCCTTTGAGGCACAGATAACCTTTGCAAAGTTTCCTTCTTTGTCAGTCACAAGTGGGATGCTTGCTAGTCCAACCTGAATCTGGGGTTTAATTCACTGAGGCTGGCACTCAGTGCTTTATGTTGATGCAGACGAAGTGTTTCAGGGTTCTGGTAGGTCAGCACAAATAAATTTGTGCCTTGTGCATAACCTGCAAACCGTGCAGGTTGTGTTGATGATCGGACAGCAATGAAAGACACTACCAGTGTTCTGGTTTGGTGTTTGTTAAGAAGAAAATGAAAATGTGCACAGCATGAGACCAAGAGGAAAGTGAGGGATTATTTTGTACATAGGATTTCTGTGAAGTGAGAAGCTTTGTAAACATGATACTGAGATAATAAAGCAATTAATATTACAATAACTTTATTTTACAGAGCTGTTTGTGCATATTCTACTGCCTCTCTGCTCAGATTGCCTCACTCAAGTCACACAGTTAGCTTACAAAATGTGAACTCTGAAAGCCCAAACCTGTTAAAAGTGCATCCCACTGCCAAAAAAAGCAAAAATCTTTCCACTTTGGAATGAGTAATTTTCTGTGATCAGCTAAATCTGTTTTCTGATGAAAATTAATGCAGAATTCAGATCAATGAAGCATGTGTGTGAAAGGGCAAGAGAGTGGGTGACTGGAAATGGGAAGTGGAAGGAGCTGGGCATCCTTCAGTGTCCATATCTGAACATTATAGTTAATAAAATATATAAATCTTGTAGTATTTCCAGCAGAAATGGAAAGCTGTGAGTGTACAGTCTACAGTGAGCTTGAGTCATACAAACCAAATGGAATAACCTGTAGATTTTCTACAGATCTGTTCAATGCATACTTTCAAATAACCTTTAACAAAGGCAATGAGTCACTGTTGCTGTCATAAAAATCGCAGTATGCTGTACTAACGTGATGCTAATGAAAAGTATCATAAAGAATAGAAGTTCAGATTACATGAACTTCAGTACGTAGATCTGGTTGTTCACCTGTATCATTTTACTGGAATATTTTTTCTCATTGATTTTTAAAGAGAAGCAGGTGTGTGGTAGTAGTGGCTAATTCATGCTGCAAAAACAAAAAGTGGTGTGGTTTGCTGTTTCTGTGATTTCTCTTCCCCACCCTCTGAGCTCTGCCATAGTTTGGCAGAGTTTCAGCTCCTATATCAGATAGCTAACATAGGTCCTATAGTAGAGAGATGATTAAGTAAGGTGAGAAGACAAAAAGCAGGGACACTCACTTCCCGCAGAGTTCCATTACTGAAGTGCTCCCAGGAAGTCCATTAGCCTGGGAAGAAAAGAGTAAAAAAGTAATGACAGGCTGTTAAATACTCAGTACATGGCCAGTAACTATTACCTGCAAGGATGTCCAAGTAACTCATTGCTACATTATATTCTACCCATGAGGTACATATTTTCCTGCTTATTCTCAGGTACATTGGGAGAAAAACAGTCTGGGAGTAGTTCAGGGAGCAGTTAATTTTGTTTCAGATCATGGCATGCTTGCTCCAACTTTATCCAGCTGAGATGCATGTTGGCATCCTGCTAGGGAATTGTTAGAGGCTTGAGTAAGCACGAATGTAGATTGTGCTTATCATGTTCTTCTCATGAACTAATGTGGTCCAAGCAAATGTATATCAGAAATACAGAAAGCAGAACTCCATTAATAGCCTGAACATAAAATGAATTGGCTTTTTTTCTGTCATTTTCTTCTTATCCTGGGGCAGAGAGGAGATTGACATCCCATTAACCTGAGATTATTAAAACATGACCTGAAATCCCAATAGTCCTTTATTCATCTATTTTTTTTAAGCAGCCACTGGTTTCCAGAACCTCATCTGAGGAAGGGTGAGAAAAGCTGCAGAGGGTATGATGCTCTGAGCAAACAGGTGAGACATTTCTTTTCAAGATCATACTCAGTGCTTGTGGCTTAGGCCATCCAGACTGCTTGCTCTGGACCTCAACTTGCAAGTTTCCCGAAGAGTTTGCAAGGTCAATATCAATTGTTTCGAAACTGAAGTCTTGTGTATATCTGTGAGTAGGAAAGGTGGCTGCAACCTTGCTCCAGAACTGGTCTTTCTCTTTACAGAATCAGCTAAAACCCTGGCTGTATGAGTGCCTATATAATATATCTCTCCTTGAGTGGTTAGGGCTTTCCTTTCTGTTGCCCAACATGTTCTTCCTCCTGAGAACATATTTGATCTTCTCACACCCATGCTGGCAATTCCAGTAACTCTGAAAGAGACATTGTCTTTTATATTTCAGAAGCTTTCACATTGTGCAGATATTTAAGAGTCCTGAAACTATTAAATTTATATATAAGGGAAATTCTAGTAACATTATTAATGCCTGTCATTTTAAAGATAAAAGCATTTCCTCTGTCTCCTTGTGATCTGATGGATTAACTGGCATATAAAATTAGTACCTTTCAGTCTTGAAACCAAGTTACATCTTACTGACCTGATTCTCCCCAGATCAACACACAGCCCCATGTACGTGTGAATGTTTCACAGGGACCTGATTCTGCCTCAGTGAGTCTTGGTACACCTTCCATACATGGAGAGGAAGAAAAAAAGACTTGAGGATAATGTCTACATTTTCAGTGTGATATAGGGAAGATGCTAATTGTCACTCTCTAACCTTAAGTGTTCACATAATTTGTATTACAAATGATACGGTATCTTGCCAGTGCTTCTCTGTTTCATTCTGGGATGTTTATTGTAAGCGTCAAGTATATCTTGGCTATTTATGGATGAGATAGCCAGTATCACTAAAAGTAGTACCATGAGGTAACCATTATTAATACACTATATCATTGTACTACTATTGCTACTATTCTTTTCTTTTTCAACCCATATTTTCTGTGTCTTTCTTAGTAAAATTACCTTAAAGTGTAAAAGTCTGACATTTGTTCCTCTCAAACCAGAGCAAATAAACTGATGAATAAAATCCACTCATTTTAGAGCAATGAAATGAAGGAAATATTATGCCTTTGTACCAACTAAATGCATCTTTCTTCCTCTTGTTTTTCTATTTTTTTCTTATTTTTTTTCCACAACTGACTCTCAAACAGAGCTAGAATGTAAAGCTCTAAACTTGGCATCTGCAGTTTTCAATGAAGATCACATGCTTTTGGAAGATTGGAAAAAACTGGTTAAGCAGCTCATAACATGCACAGCATATATTATTTTTCCATGCTGCTTCATCCAGCTCAATCCTATGGGACACAGAGACTGCCTGAGAAATGGGCAATGCTGCTGATTCCCAATGAAACCATTATGAGCAGAGAACTTCTAAGCCCCTAGGGATGTAGAAACTCAAACTTCATGTCCCTCCCGCCTTTATGATGGCTGCACAGCTTTAAGCCTCTCTTCCATATGAAAGCTTGGGCTTTTCTTCAGCTGAACATGCAGAAACCTGCTTAGGCTGCCTTGAGTAACCCAGAGTATGGTCTTAACTCAGCACTTCCTAAGCTATTTTCTCTAGCTCTTCCTATGCCCGTGAACTCTGTCCCTCTCTTTAATTAGCTCAGGCCAGGCCCACAATATCTTGGTTATCCTCCTTCCACCCTAGGAGCCAGCTGACATCCTCCCTGCTGTCCTGAGCTGATTTTGCAGTTCCCTGCACTCCCACTATGGTGAGGACATGCCCTACAGCTTGGGAAGAGCTACCATAATTAAACTGTTTAAAACTGACAAGCCTGAGAGGTTTGATTTATGGGGAAAAGCCATAAATTGAGTATAGCTTCTCTAAATGATGAGTAAGGTGCAATTAATAGTTTTGCAGGAGTAAATGTCATGCATGTTCACCAGAACAAAGAAAATTACTAAACAAGAGCATGGAGTGAGAAGTGACCATGTGAAAGTAAACTGGGAAAAAACCTCGACTGTAGTCCACAATCTTCTCTTTGAGGGGAGCCTGGGCAAGAACACCTCATCCATTCCTTCCCTTGCACACTGATCCCTACCTTCCATTTCCCGTATTTTTCTGCATTTCTTAATGCCTCCAGATCCTTTCCTTCTCACTCCATTATCCCTCCCCCTCCTCTGCACGTTGCCTTTGGCTCAGCCAAGGTGAGGATGCTCCAGCTGGATGGTACAGGCAGGGGTTGTGGAGCTGCCTGTGCCTGCCTCTTACATGTGATACTGGAGTGTCCCTTCAGGCTCTCTCATGTGTTGGCAGCTGTCCTGGTGCTGGGCTTTTGATGGTCATTATGGGATGACAAATACACAGAGCTCTGCTGATAGATCTAAAAGGCAGTAGATTTCTTGAGGCAGGTGTTGTTGTGAGGCCTAATTTTACCAGCATTAAATGCCAGGTTGTTTTTTTTTTTTTCCCGGGTTTTTTTTTTTTTTTTTCTTTATGAGCACTAAATTGCATTGTTTTAAAACAGGAAGTCTATGTTAAAAAGCTGTGTAAAACCATTGTATTGCAGCCAACACTTCAGGCATTTCTAATTAGGTCATTTGGAAAAAAGATGACCTTTTACTTTCTGTGCTGCTTTTCTAGGATCACATGTCTCTAATTATCGTTTATATTTTACTTTGCTAAAGCTGTTGACAATCTGTTACTCTGTATGCATGTGTGCATTTGTGTGTGTGTGTCTATGTGTCTGTCTGTCTGTCTGGATTTTGGTTTGTGTGAGAGTGAAAAAGAGGGCAAAAAAGAGAAACATACGTATGCTATGTGGGGTGGTTGTCTGCAAGAGTCCAGCAGGATAAAAGGATTGAAAAAACACACACGCTAATTTTAAACTGGGAGCAGCTGGATCTATGGCATGAGAAAACCCAAAGGAGCTTCCCAGTGTTTGCATCCTTTTTAGCCAGCTTTCCTTCAATGTTCATGAATGTTTGCACTCTCTCAGGCTGAACATCATGTAAAACAGACCACGAGGAAAGAGTGAGAGGATCTTCACCTTCTTTACAAATGCAAGTTGGAAAGTGAATGAAGAGGTGACTCTATTATTGGGGTCAATATAGAGAGGAAAATATTAAAAAAATCCCCAAAATATTTATATATATATACTTTGAATACAGAAAATCCGCCATAAAAAGCAGAGAGAGATTATAATTGCTTAATTCATACCAGGTCTTACACTCAGCCCTGACAATGAGCACAAGTGTAGACCAACCTGCACTTCTTGCAGAAAAGTAAAATATAATTACAGGCCTTGACCTCTGAGTGCTTTGGTCCTTTCAGGTCTAACATCACAGGGGCATACAGCAGCTGTGTGGTTATGGGCAATATGTGGCAAGAGCAGCACGTGAGGTCCTGAGTGCTGAGCCTGAATGGATGTGAAACTTCAGGCTGGTGTTTCTGGGTGCAAATGGCAGTGGGAGGAGATGAATGCTCTGCTGCATGAGGGTACCACTGTGCAGGGGTGGGTGTGCTTGCTCCTCTGTGAGGAGTGTTGTCCCGTTGTCTGGGGCTCCAGTAGAGTCACAGCAGTTTTGGGATTAAAAAAATAGGGAAAATGACATTTGGGAGATTTTGTTGAAGCAAACAATATGTACACTGAATACTTTAAGCAACGGTATTGCAATCTCTTGCACTAGAACTGTACAGCTGGTTTCATCAATTGGTTTTGCTTTAAATAAAAGGTGTTGCAGCCTTAGACAACAGACCCTTTCATGATCTTAAGACCTGGACCACTAGCTTCTCTCAAATAGAATGTTTCCACTATATTTGCTTCAGCTGGGTGTTTAGCCCTTAATTAGCAGCTGATCTATTGTGCATCCCTGTGTAAACTCTGGTAGGTAATAATAAATTTAGTACTGCAATGAACTGTTAATAATTTAGAAGACCTTCTGACTTAGTGTAGTCATTCACTGAGTGTCCATGGTTATTTCATTTATACAGCAACTGGAAAAGGAAAACAAGATCCTTGAAATCTGACACAGGGTTGTACTTGTTCCAGAAAGGAATCTCTTGTCATGATTTCTTATAGGAAAAATCTATTTACAAAGAAGACTGGAAAGGGGAAAGAGCTCTTATCTGTTAGCACTGCTTAATAAAAATAATGCCATAGTTTCATGTGAGAGGGAGAGAGCATACATTATTTTAGGAAATTTCAAGAGGCAATTTTTATTGAGAATGCATTTTGTGGGTTAAAAACTGGTCGTGCGGCAATAGCATAGGCAAGTGATTGTTATAGTGAATGGCCTGGATTCAGAAAAGCACTAAACAGGTGCTGAATGTTAAACTTGGCTTTTTTGGATGTCAGTTTTGAAACAAGGTACCAATATTGCACAGGCTTCCCAACTGCAATCTGAAAGGTTGCTATGACAGTTTTCCAGGATTCTTTCATTCTTGGCTATTTGTAGGTGGATTTCAGGAACAGGCGTAAATCAGCATTTATAGAAAACCAAGTTACCTTTAAATTGGTGTTAAAATGGAGCAGGCATTTTTTTTTTATATGTCTAAATATCTCTGTGTACACACATAGAGCCACAGACACAGATGCATGCAGATCATTAACTTTCATTTGAATTTGGTGTCTTCTGGTTCAAGACCTACTATCAGCACTATGTGGAACTAGGGAGGTACTTCATTCATGGCATGAATATCTAGCACAGGTGTGCAAATACTGTGGCACTTACCTTATGGTCATCATTTACAACACTTACACTGCTGCATTCAGCTTCAGAGCTGTGTAACATCTGCAGTCCTTGTGCTTGGCTGTTTGAGTAACCCCCTTGATTTCAAAATGGAAAAGAACAGACAGACCTGTTTTCCTGAAAAGGTTGTACTTAATATGTTAAAATGGCAGAACCAAGTTGAAACCCAACCAACCGTATCACAAACACACACACACAAAATCATTGGTCTGAAAAACACTTTTCAAAATTGCTTCAAAAGTGAGTTTAGTTACAGATCTCCAGCCTAGAGCAATTAGTTCCATTTTACTAAATAAAATAAAATAAAATAAAATCTTTAGGCAAATCACACATAATTTGCTTGTTTATCTTTGAGATTAGCAAAAAGATTTTGTTGGTAATCAAGGGGTGGTGACACTGCCTAGCCAGTGTTTTGGAGATTTCTGTAATGAACAAATTAAAACACTGCTGATGTGGTCCACCTATGCTGTGTGTCAGACTGCACTGCTGTCATGTGCAATCAGTTCAGTACAAATCTCCACGGAGATATTTTGGAGGCAACTGAATTCCATCAGGGCCACCTGCATGCTTAAGGGGAATCACATTTTCAAACAGTTCACTCAGTGTTGTGGTTACTCACATAAGGTCATATTCAGACCCAAATTGATTACCTTCCAAGCAAAGTGCAAGACATCACTCCGCAATATAAGACTACACCCTTGGTGAACAGATCCCTATGTAACCTGACCAGTCTTGAGCCTGGGGTCCCTTCCAACCCAAATTTTCCTGTGATTATCCAGATTTATACTGGCTTGTACCTTCATGCTGAAGCAAGGTGTATGTGCCTTGCAGAGCTGTGTTTGCCCATGCCCATGCCCATCCTGCACCGTCCCTCTCCCCACACCAGGTCAGCAGCAGCTTGTTACTAGTCCTGTCATCTCAAGATATATATGAGAAGAGTTACAATAAAATAAATATATTTTTAACCTTTTTTACAATTAAACAAATATTTTTTAAATCTTTTTTTACCTACCTAAAGCAGTACGAGAAATATTTCTGGTCTCTGCTTTAATTCCTGGGTCAAAGCCTTTCTGTCAGAGTTACTTATATGATGCATTGCCTTGAGGAAATATAGTAAGTAAGATGTTCCTGAGTTTATAACTGAGCTTGTTGAATATCTTCCAAGTCTTCTCTCCTTTGTTTCCTACAGGGAAGAAGCAACATATAAACAGAGCATAAGATTTTAAAAAAACCCAAAAAACACCAGAAAACCTGGAAAGAAATGGTTAAATTGACCTACATACTAGCAATTTTGCTGACCAGATTATTTAAAAGGCTAAAAGGCTGCAGATGTCAAATCCATATATGTATCAGTAAAATGATCATGATAATCACAGCTTATAAAACAGAACTGAAGTTCTTCATTAGGTACTGACAGCTTCTAAACGATGTTGTCACTTTCTGAAAATGTGTCACAGTGGCATTTATTATTTTTTTCCTAGATATGGAGAGAAAGAAATAGAGAATTGCACTGTGAAGCATGGATAAGCTGAAAGCAAATCAAAAAGGTTTCTTTTTGAGTCAATGGTGAGATCACCATTCTCTTTCAGCAAAGCAGGACAAGGTATTAAATAAAACTGCTCTTAACCTGTTGGACGCTTGAATCCCTTGAGTTTCTTGTAGTTATTCTATTGAAAAGAAGGCTTAAGAAGTACAGATTTCAACAGCTTTTCAAATGCCTGTAGTTCCAAGTAAGGAAAAGTAAAATTTAAAGGTAAAGTGAATTCACTGCTACATTCATATTACAGTAACTTCCATTAGAAGTTCTTTCTTTTAAAAAAATGTTGGTTTGGCTTTTTTTAATTTTTTTTTTCTGAATAATATTTATTTTTTCTCCAATTGGTTTACCTGTTAGTTTTAAAGATACAGTTTGATCTGTATTTCTGCCATGTGAAGATCCATTCCATTTTACAGTAGTAATTCTTGGAAAGAGGAATATGTCACTCAGAAACAAGCATATACTTTTGGGAAAAAATATGTCTTTGTGTAGTAAAAAGAAATTATATTCACCTAGGAGCCCCTTTCAAGATATGGTTTAAGTGATATTTTAGTAATGACTGGGCCTAATTCTGCATAGCTTAACAATGTTACCTTTCATGGAAGCTCCTTAAAATAAAGTTCCCAGCCTGAGACTACAGATATGCAGTACACATGAATATACACAAAACTGACCTCTGAAGTCCCTCCAGCAGGGGATTTTCCAGCACGATCAACTTTTCAAGTAAGTGAAAAAGCCTGGTGCATGTGGTCTAATTAACAATTTTTCATCTATTACATGTAGCCGCCAAAATAATTCACCCTGTAATATGGAGAAATCTGTCAATGCTCCGTATGATATATGGAGAAATATGCAGAAATATGTCAATTCTGAATTACACCCCTTTTATTGTTGCATAAGGATTCATAAAGATTTCTCTTTCTTCTTCTTCTTTGTGTACTTTGTGATCACCACAGCATTACTCTGTCCTGGGAAGCAAGCAATGAGTGAGATACAGATGCAGCATTTTGGGACATATATAACACTTCTCATTCAGATAGAGATCATGGCAGGGAGATTTCAGCTATGTTCACACCAGAAATAATTAGACTGGGCCCAATGACAGCCCAGTTCTCAAGGATGAGAATAAAAATAATTACCTGTGATGTGGTCAGGGGTCATGTAAGAGCCAGATGAGATCATCATATATTTTAAGCTATTAAATGAAAAAGAGGAGAACATTTACTTATTAAGTCAATTTCCTAATCATTCTTATAAGTTTTTAATGAGTGACAAACTGACTCTGGATACAAATTTATGATTTCCCAAAATAACAATTTGATTGGTTTGAGTGATGCCTTGCATCAAGTAATCACGGTTAATTTTGCTTCTGAAGAAATTTGACTTTGCCATTCTATCACCTCTTCCATGTGCACAGATGTATTTCCATAGCTGTGTCCCTGTTCTTTGTCTGGTATAACCCTGAGAGCCCAGAAAGGGTTTCTTCTCCAATCTTTCTTCCTGTCTTGTGTGTGGACCTGCTTATGGATAGCTGTCTGCCCATTTGGCTATTTTCTTCTCTTTGTCTGGGCTTCCTTGTGCTACTACTAGTGACTTCCAGCCACATTGAAACCTCAATTTCCTAGCAGGATGGGAGAGATAATAAAATTAAGAACAGTAACCAGGGATGACTGTGGGATGACTTTTTTCCTCACCACCCTGTCTATTAAACAACTAAAGAAAGATCAGGACGCTGTCACTAGTCACTTTCCTGATGTCATAGAAGACAGACAAAAGGGAAAGGACAAATAGGCTGCTCCTGGCTGAGTGAGGCTAATTTAACAAAGGAACTTTTAAATTACTTTTCTGTGCTTCTTTATGTAACCACGTCTTTCGCAAAAAGACAGCGTTAACATACATCTTGTCTCATACCTGCAAATACTGAAGCCTCAGTTTTCCCCTTTGATGACAAACCCAGGCCTGCAAACCAGCATTACACACCTAAATAAATATGGTTTGCTTTGTCAGGAGCAACCTTAAGAGGGGAAGGTGTTTAGCATTTCATAGAAGGTACTTGCATCAAATTCTCCTGTGCAAACAATTCCCTCTCAATCACCCTGAGTCTGACTCCATGTATGCATGTGTGGATGAAGGCTGCACTGAACAGGGAGGCAAAGATGAAAGAGTGACAGCAGTATTGTTGGCAAGAGGAATGAACCTATTTCAAAGGAAAAGTAAAGTCATAAACCACTCTGTAACAATGGCAGAGGACTGGCTTAGAAATGTGGATGGTGTTGGCTGACTCGCAGCACAAAGCCAGGCAACTGCTAACCAGATGTGTTCAGCTGTATGCGTGCTACCCCTGCCCTGTGCACAGCCTGTCACATACCCCAACTGCATTTCTTGGAGTGGGCTGTGAGAAACAGAAGGGAAGGCCAGAGCATAGCTGACATTTTTCTTTTTACTGGTTGTTTTATATCCCCCCACTCCTCATTTTCCTCGTCCTACACCCTGGTGTTGCATAGTGATGAAAAAATACTTGGTTCAAACCCAGGCAGTTATTCTTGGTTATTAAGGCTGGTGCTGGCTGCCCAACCTACACTTTCTAACTTGCCAGAGTTGCATGAGTCTGTTGGTTTTGCATTGTCAGCATTTAGGAGTACATTTAAAAAAATATTCTGAAAACAAAATATGCGCACACAGATACATATGTGCATGTGTCTAGGTACAGACAAATGTACATACAGAGCCTTCCACCCTGTACATTGAATTAAGTAAAAGAAACTGCCTTTTGCCAGATTTCACAGATGTCCTGTTCTTTCCAACTCTTATGAGCAACGTGTATAAAAAGAAAGAAAAAACAACAAAGAAAGGTATTAGATGATGAGTCAAGAGAACATGTTATTAGGAGACTATGCAACAGGAAGGCCATGGGGATAAACAGTATCACAGGAGGATAGAAGTGTTTTGTTCTACTTGGAAAGTGAATCCCAGAATCAATTAAGTTGGAAAAGAACCCTGAGATCAAGTCCACCCTATGACCAAACACAGTGTCAACCAGACCATAGCTCTAAGTGCCATGTCCATATTTTCTTAAAAGCCTCCTTGGATGGTGGCTCCACCACCTCCCTGGGCAGTCCATTCCAATGTCTAATCACCCTTTCTGTGAAGAATTTCTTCCTGATGTCCAGCCTAAACCTCCCCATGCCTTCTATGAGTTGATCTGTAAATGAATTAAAAAAAAAATAGGGAAATTACCTAGGATGAAATTATCTGAATATGAGCTTCCTCCTCCTTGTTTCTAGATGACAAAATTTCAAGAAAACTCCAGTCAGTAAGTGGGGCACTCAACTTACTTGCTAGACAACCTGCTCAAGTTCCTTTCCTACAACCAAAGGAAACATTTCCCAGGCACAGATCTGCTCAGCATCTTTGCTTTCCTTCCGTGAGCTCTGACTGAGACATTCTCCATACTGCCATCACAGCAGGACTCATGCTCCAGCTGAGATTCAAGCTGAGTTTTAGGCTAATGCTTGTCCCTGTTCTTCCCTGATGGGTTGAGAAGGTGAGGGCAGGTAACCCATGTTGACACACCACTTGGCCATGGTACCTTGGTCTTTTTCTTCCTCTCCAGATTTAGGCCATAGGGGTTGGGTGGTTACGACCAACAAATCAAGTAACACAGCAGAGAGAGCTATAACATTGTGTAACATTTTTTAGTTATTTTTTTTACCAGTCTTCTGGACCTTGAGATGATATTCAGATAATTTCCTTGAAAAAGATTGGGCCAAAAGCTACCAGGCTGTTAGGTCCTTTCTTCCTTCTACTGGAGGTGATTGTTGCACCCACCCTGGGCTTGGATGCAGGACATGCAATTGTGTTAAGAAGATAACAAAACCAGCTGATAATGAGCTCAAGCAAAAATACCTGCTAACCTCTTGCTGTCACTCATGCTGTGATTTGTTTTAGGTAAGCCATCTCAGGAAAACCTTGTTGAGAGCTCATTGCTATTGCCAGCTGCCTTCCATAGCAAGGAACAATTGTGTGTTACTTCTAAAATTACAGTCTGCCTTGCAAGCCTGGATACTGGCTGGAAACACTGTCTTTTAAATATCTTGCTTTAGGAAGTCCTGTGGTGGCCAAGATGTTCATGCTGGTGTTTTCTGTGCCCCCCAGATAAGAAGCATGCTGGGGATGCCTCTGTTGGCAGCTGAGCATTAAGATTGTCCTGGTTTAGGCGTCTTGCTGGTCTTGTTTCAAATTTTTCTGCGCTACATACCCAAGGATCCTCTGCACTGGGGTTTGTCAGTCACTTCATATCACAGTGCATGAAGCAGAAGGCAGCTCCATTTGCCCAGGAGCTGTAAAGTATGACAGCTGTGATAGCAGCTGAGGCTCTGTCCTCCAGGCTGTAGGAAAAGGGCCTGAAAAAAGGTCAGCAGCTCTGTATGGAGATGTCGTTGTGATGCTCATCTCTTCATGTAGCAGATGAGGATTTCTTTTCTCAAAATTTTAAAGCCAGAATTTGAATTCTCACTCTGAAGGAAGTCCTCCCTGATGGTCTGTGTACCATGGCTGACTGGGAAGAGGAAGGGTAGCAATGAACCCCTTGGAAATGACCACAATGATCCAGAAAGCTGGCCCTGAGCTAGGAACGCACATGTGGATGATGGGGACAGTGCAATGGGGTAGATATTTAGAAGTCTCCAAAGTACCAGACTCTGGAGTGGGTGTCTCTGCCTCCAAAGAAATCCCATATTTCCCCCATTTGTCTCCAACCTGTAATAGTCTCTGACTGCCCAGAGCAATCCTGAAAACATTTGCATGCCTGTAAATACCAGCAAACCAAGTACACTAAATCTATGCATAGCTATTTTTGGTAAGCTAAAGGAAAAATAGCAGCTTGCACTGGGAGAGCCTGGGAGTCTGCCAAGGCCATGATGTAAAGCTTTCCAAGTGAATGCTGTGGCTGAATCAGTAAAAGCATGTCTGAGTCAGGATATGCTGTAAGATCTTGCCTTCTGAAATTCAATGCCTCTTATCTCACAGAGAGGTAATATTTCACGCAGTTTAACTCTTTGTTCTCAGCAGAGGAGTGAACCTTACAGCTGCATAATTCAAAAGCTTCATTTAATTTAGGAGGAAATGCTTTGTTTAATATTCAACATTTGGCTGCTAACAATGAAGCAGGAATCTACTAACGAAACCAGAAATTCCCAAAGGAGAAATAATCAAAACCACTGTTATTTTGCTAGAGCCTTTTTATTTTTAAATCACATCAGTGGATCCTTGCACAACAGTCATATTCAAATAGATACTAGCTTAGAAAAAAACAACTTGAAAAATAGATTTCCATATTTCCCTTTCAAGTTTTCCTTTGTATACATCCCCTTTCAACTAGGCTTGATTTTCTTCTTCTGTAAGATGTAGATAGGGTTGTTAACAGCGCTGCCCCTAAAGGGAAAGGGATTCAATGGCAAAGAACTTTCCCATATTACTGGAACAGGAAGGGTTTCCTTGGCCTTCTCCCTAGTATCTCTGCAAATGGTGATTCCAGGACCCTACCTGATTTTGGACAGAAGTTTTAGGGAACAAAAACAATATCCAAAATACAAAATCTCTTTCCCTTAGTGAAAGTAATTTACAGATTCCTGTTACCTCTCTGGGGGAAGGTTTATTAATGAAGGGATGATTAGTAACAATAAACTGTCTGAATTACAGAGTAGATCTGCTTAAGAACATCAAACTCTCGCAGTAGACATCATGATACTGAGACATCATGATACAATGCACAAGAATATCATCTTCTGTGCAAATAAAGAAAGATTTTGGGATAATGCTAACGAACTGCAGCTTGTGAATTTTATATTTCTGAACAGCACATCTAACCACATGCAACACACTTAACTCACCAAATAAATGACAGCAAAACAGATTTTTTTGTAACAGTGATCTAGATGGGCTTTTGATCCCAGTCCTAGCTGCTAATCACTTAGGAGTTAATTAACAATCTATTTAAAAAAAATTGAAATGCAAATATTAATAGTTGCAGAAAATTAGGAAGCTGATCAAAGACTTTCTGAAGGAGAAAATTCATATCTAAGATGTCCACACCATCTTCTGAGATGCACTTACCACAAAACCCTTTTGTAGTCTTGTGGCCCACGTGTTGCAGGTCATAACAAAATTGACTGTCCTATATGCCCAAATAGAGACATGGACATAAGGAGGTATGAAACAGTTTTTGTATCTTTGATTGTCGAATGGTGTTTCTAGCTCAAGTAGACTAAAGATTGCAGACTCCATTGATACACCACTTCAAATTACTGCTGTCATTACAGTACAGCTGTGATTATTCTGTCAGCTATACATATGAGATATTCTAGGCTAATGGAAAAGCCTTTGCAACTCAAAGTTCTTTGGGGTCTTTCAGACCAACCATTTGGGAAATCTCAGTGCTTCAATGGCTGGCTCTAGTTTGGAAGAAACTAGATAATGACAATAATTTAAAATATCACAACACATGAAGGTACTTTAGGTGCATGGACATTTGGTGTTTCCAAAACTGCTGCCTGAAGTGCCTGTTTTCCTGTTGTCTCTGCACCCCTGCCTTCTGTAGAGGTGGATGGGACAGTGCCTGCTCCCCCTCCATCATCTCCTGCAATTTTCCACTTAATATTGAATGTTGTGGGGTGCTTAAGCCAGGGAAATGGTGTGGATGTTGGTTTGCATTAAAAATGTGAAGTGAAATAAAATTGTATTATATTGAGTTACTGCCTTCCATGACAGCTGCTTATTCCCTTCAGTGGTCTTTCTCCCACTTCTCTTGCAGAGGTCACTTAAATCTTCTGGGCATTTTAACCTTCCTTACTTTCCTCAGCCACTGGAGAGCTCTCCCATGGCTGCTTACCCTCCTGACTTTTTTTTGCATTTGAGGCTACACTTTTGACCCAAGAAATTCAATGTTTGCTGCTTCTCCATGAATCTGCCTTACAGCTTTTCCCTGGGGGACTTGCACTGACACATATTTTCTTCCAGCAGCATCCTGTTCAATTAGTGCTCTATAACAGGTTGCAGTCCCTACTCAGCAGCAGTTGGAGAGTTGAAACATAAGCCTGTTTTTTGCTCAGTAGCCCTGCAGAGGTTTCTCCATCAAGATCTGAATCTCTGGTGAACAACTGAATGTTATTCTCTGCTCATTTGCATTTTGCATGTAGCATCTTACTTTGCATTCATCTATATTTATGATACATCACAGCGCACAGACACCCCTTTCAGAGCAATTTTGTTGATGTCATTAGCCTCACTGGTAACTTGCTAAACAAACAGCAAAAGGGTTTAGGAGCATTCAAATAACAATTAGGTAATTATGTCTACAAGTAAAATATGTCATTTTGTAGCTAGACAAGGAAACAGAAAGGTGCTCCCAGTGATATTAGCAGAAGTGTATTTCAGGTGAATACACAAAAGTTCAAGAGATTCTCTAAACCAGCTGAAGTCCCAGCATGAGGCCTCACAGACCCCTTATCTGTCCACAGGGTCACACATAAGATTTCCTGTTCCTTGCTGTCAGTGTTTCTCACTTTTCTGAAACTTCAAGGCCCTCGAGGACATGTCTGCTACTACTCTGCCCTGAAGATGCTCGTTTCTCAGCTAAACCCTCTGGTACACTCAGTTGCAGTTTTGAGAGACGTCAGAGAATAGGTTGGAAGGAGACTCAGCTCTGTGCTAAAGCTCAGAGTGATCTCAAACATATTGCCTTGTGCTTAGCAGTTGGGATTTATGTGATAGCCATTACCAGATTGCTTAAAGCCAATTCAGTGGGAAGCAGGACAAGACATCAGAGCCAGGCAATCTTTTTCAGACCGAGTTTAAATGGCAGAAAAGACTTCATAAAGTTAGGAAGGCAGAGCTGCTTGTAACAGTGTTAGCAGTCTGCAGTGGAGTTGAACACACAAATGGGTTTGTGACAAACTCCTTAGCCAAGTCATAGAATCATAGAATAATTTAGGTTGGAAAAGATGATTGAGTCCAAACATTAATCCAGCACTTTCAAGCCCACCACTGAACTGTGTCCTTAAGCACTGTATCTACACATCTTTTGAAGATTTTCCAGGCATGGTGCCTCCATCATTGTCCTGGGCAGCCTGTGCCAGGCCTTGACCACTGTTTTGGTATGGAAACTTTTCCTAATATCCAAACTAAACCTCACCTGGCTCAACTTGACATTGTTTCCTCTTGACCTTGTCACTTGAGAGTAGAAACCAGCTCTGACCTGGCTACAACCTGCTTTTAGGCAGTTGTAGAGAGTGAGAAGGTTTCAGGCAGTTGTAGAGAGTGAGGAGGTTTCCCCTGAGCTTCTTTTTCTCCAGGATGAACAGCCCCAGCTCCTCCAGCAGCTCCTCAGAGAACCTGTGCTACAGACCCTTGCCCACCCCTGTTGCCCTTCTCTGGACTTGCTCCAGCACTTCAATGTCTTTCTGGTTGTGAGAGGCCCAAAACTGGACACAGTACTTGAGTTTCAGCCTCAAAATTGCTGAATACAGGGGGATGGTCACTGCCCTGGTCCTGCTGGTGACACCGTTGCTGATTCAGGCCAGAATACCATTGGCATTCTTGGCCACCTGGGCACACTTCCACATCTTGTTTAGATGCTCTCAGTCAGCACCCTGAGTTTCTTTGTGCTGGACCAATTTTCAGCCAGTCTGCCCCAAGTCTGTAGCCCTGCATGGGGCTGTTATGATCCAAGAGCAAGGACCCAGCACTTCACCTTGTAAAATCTCCTAAAAAGTCATAGGATAGGGGTATAAGACATCAACAGACCTGGCATTAATGGAAGGGACATGACTAGTTAGCACACTCAACTGTGAAAATTAAAGTAAAGCAGAAGCCGTTTACCAAGAAAAAGACAGCATTACTGTGAAATGAGTATAGAGGAGTTATCCCCAAACCCAGCCATGGAACCTTGGCAAAGCTCCCTGTCACTGGAAAAGCAAATCCTTCAGGTTACAAGCATGAAGAGGAGCCTGTGTGCAGCAGCATCTGGGGCAGAGAACCTGAATATGAATTTCTCTCAGGGGAATATGCCTCTGCAGGGCCTGTGTTAGTCCTTGCCCATCCATACAACTTAGCCATCGGAGCTACAGCTGGCTTTGTTCAGAAGGAAATAAAGCAGTTTGTTCCTCAAGTGGGAGGCTACTGCAAACCGTAGCTGTTTTTTAGAAACAGATAAATAAAAGATATGTGAATTCACTGTGAAGAGGTTGAGTCTTCATCTCATGAATATCTGATGTCAAATTCTGAGTGTTCATCATATTTTGGTTAAAAATTCCATGAAAATTTTGAGCTTAAGATTGTAAAATAGCTGGAAGATATTTTTAAAAGGATAAGCCTGTTTCCAAGCTCATGTGGATCTCTCAAGGAGACCTCTTCATCACCAACCTGTTCTTGGAATTTAATTTGCATTAAATAATGGGGGTAATGACAGCCCATGCACTGTAATGCATATGTATGCAATTGTGCAATACCAACACCAAGATCACCATGAAACACCCCTAATGTAGCTTTGTGGACAGGAACAAATGAATGAGGATCCAAACAGATAGTAAAGCATCCACCTTTGGCGCTTACCACTGGAGAAGATAGGGGACCTGATTTTTTGTAAAGATATTTAATCAGTCAATATAGGCAGGATTTCACAGGCAGAATTTCAGAAGCATTAGACAAAAATCTCTTCAGAATATCCTGAGATATTTGACTGCATATAAATACACATAAATATTTAAAAATATGGTGTATATGGTAAAATGTTTTCTCCCATTATAACAATGTGCCTGGTTGGACCAGAATAATCAATGGGAGATGGTTATTTAAAGGTGGTTGCTAGTTGCCCATCTGCTACAGTATAACCCTTGTGACAGAAGAAGTTACCAAGTCAGATTCTTCCTCATCTAAGGGTAATTTGGAAGAAAAGCTCTAAACTGTTTATATGTTTTCAGGAAGGAAAAGGGGATGAAAATAATACCTTCTGAAATAATATTTCTCCTCTATTGCTTCTCAGGGAAACAAAAGTAGGGATCAGATCATTCTCCAGCAGGTGGTATGAAACCAAATAAAATACATTTCTACTTATAATATGGAGCCATGATGCTACAGAGAGCTAGAAGTACACCAGAAAAATTAGCATAATCTATACAGGTTTGTCCTTCTGACTGTTTAGCACATCACACTGCACTGATTGCTGAAATCATAGGATAAAACTGTTTTTTTTCATTTTTGGAAGCAGTTAAAATCTAGTAAAGTGGTCGTATTGTTTGACCTGACTCACCTGGCTATAGAATTTCATCTAGCAACACCTGAGGACATGTTTGTGACACAACTATGTCCTAATGGCATGCAGAGAAACCGTTCCTTTTGAGGTTATAGAGCAGAATTTCTTGCAGCTATTATGACACTTGGTGTGACTGGCCCCATTCTAGAGGATTCTCCAAAATGGAACAAATTAACAGTGATGACAAAATATTGCTTTTCTTAATTTTTGGCCAGAGAAAGGGAAAGAAAATGAGAATAAAGGTGATTGTGGCAGTATTGAGAATAAAATTCAGAGCTTCTTTTCCTCTTTTGTGTTCTTTAATCATTCAACTTTCATTTGTTTTATGATCCTCTGTATAGTTGTATAATATTGTGCCAATGTATGTATGACTTCTCTGCTCAGTCTGAAATCTCACTGAATTACACCATGGTTTCTTGGCAGAAAGTTCATATCTTTCACTACAGTTTTGTGAAAAAGAGTGTCTTCCTTCTTTCTGTACTGCTGCCAAAGTCACAAATCAAGGAATATGCAAGGTTATGAAATTGTAACTACTGTAAAATGGAGAAAAATTATATAGGGCTAATTCCTTAAATGATTGATTTTAACTTTCCGTGTTCATTTAGGATATTTTCTTAATTTCTTTGTTCAATGATACATGCTTAAAAGACACTTATACTTAAAAAACTTAACCATAAATTCTGACATATTTTAAACTCCCAAAGCTCCACCCTTAAACAACACACCGAACATCTCACTATGAACAATAATCTTGTAAGCTGCCAATGTTGCTGCCCAAACCTTAAGAAAATATAACAGCATAGTTTAGAATTCTGGTAAAGAAGTTTCTTCCATCTGAGCAATGTTAGTTAAAGGTTAGACAGCTGTAAGTGTGATAAATGTGTCTTTGTTATAGGCAGTTGCATCAAAGGAATCTCACACAGGACTGAACATCTGCAAGTGCTGTAGCAAATATCATTCATCTGACAGACCAACTAATTTGCTGCAGTTATTCCAGGAAGATTTTACATCCAGATAGCTGAAGTTTCTGTATAAAATGTAATTTACTGCTGAAATGCCCTAGGAGGAAACTTCACAATTCTGCCGTGCCTATTGAGTCTTTGCCAAATACCTCAGGTCCTTAAATAATTGGGCCAAATCTCCATCTGGTGTAAATTAGCGCACCTCCACTGGTGTCAGTGAAATGATTACGATTTACACCAGCAGAGAGTATAAGCATCTGTGTTTATTCAAGCAAAATAAATGATTTCACAGAATGATTACAAAACAATTAAGCCTGGCATTTACTGGCATCACATAACTGCATGTCATCCTGTGTACCTGCAAATACAGGCAGCAACATACAGAGAGTACTCAAGCTGAATATTGGGTTGAATTCACAGCAGGTAACTAAAGCACCAGTGACACCATTCCCTGTTGAAATGAAATTTAATGAGGATGATGGGGAGAAAGAATCCTGCAGTCTACCTTTCTCTGCTTTTAATTTAATGCTTTGTGCAAAGTTGCAGCAACAGTCGATTGTGTATCTTTCCACTTTTTCTCAATTAATGGAGAATGTAGAATGAGTTAATTCTTACAGACAGTGCACTGTCTGTAAGACAGTGCATTTAGACAATGCAGACAGAAGAACTCTCTCTTCCCTGAAGCCTTATTAAAGTAATAATCTGTAACATTCATGTTTTAATTTTAAATATCATTTTATCAGCTACTGGCTCCTGGTTTACACTTCAATTGTAAATGATAGAATTATATTAAATTTGTGTATAGGATTCCTCCTTTGAAAATCTCAGTGGGCTTTGGCTCTTCATCCGTGTGACTGTGATTCAGTATGGCAGGGGTTAGCTCTTAGATGTCACTGTTCTCCAGGGAATTGGTAGTGATGATTAAGTTGAGAATCCCAGCCCTGATAATTAGCTCAGAGATTCTGTATCTGGATATGTGCTGCGAAAAGAAAAAAAAAGGAGAAAAGGAAAAGAAGTGATTTTTAGAGCAGTTAGCCCTAAGGAACTGCCTAACCAGCTGTCTCAGATTTTATACCTGCCAGAAGCTGGTTGGACAAAATAATTATTTACTACATGGACTGGGAATGTTTATTGTCTACTGCTTGATTTACTGGTTTAATAGGTTGCTTTTTGAAAGACAGAAAAAGAAGAAAGGAAGAGAGAGAGAAATGAGGGAGGAGGAAAAAGAAAGGTAAGAAGAAAGATAGGAAGAAAGGAAGAAAGAATGGAAAGAAAGAAGGAAAAGAGGAAGGAAGGAAGGAAGGAAGGAAGGAAGGAAGGAAGGAAGGAAGGAAGGAAGGAAGGAAGGAAGGAAGGAAGGAAGGAAGGAAGGAAGGAAGGAAGGAAGGAAGGAAGGAAGGAAGGAAGGAAGGAAGGAAGGAAGGAAGGAAGGAAGGAAGGAAGGAAGGAAGGAAGGAAGGAAGGAAGGAAGGACAATTTTCAGCTGTTTTAATCAGTCCATGATGTGATCCCCAAAAACTGATGAATAAAGCTCCACTGAAAGCAACAGAGTTGCTCTGTTGTAGATAAGAGTCAATACTTTTTGTGTGACATTTTTTCTGCTGTCGAATCTGAATGATAGTTTTCTCAGTGCAGGTCATTTTTCCACCTCTGGTATTTTTTCATATATCACTACCATTGTTGAATGGGGTAAGAAATCCAGCCTGCTGTACTTCCAGTAAACTAGACTTGTACTGGAGCATTTTACATTTATTTATAGACATGGAAAAAAGCAACAATGATATCTTGTATGTTAGCAAGACAAGAATTTTCCTACTGGTGAACAGGATTTATAGATGGGGTTTATATTTGTATGTAGATGGGATCTTTTATTTGTATATGAACTGCAGATTATGAGTAACATGTATGGCTGACACCCCATTAGCTGTGATAGGCACTCATTTGAAATGATCAGTGGAACATTTTCTTAAACATTTTCATTGAGTTTCCATGCTCAATAAGCAAGGATGTACTCAAGCCTATAATCTAATTTTTGAGATTTTTAAATCTAGAAAGTATTACGAAGATCCAGTTAAGAAGTGCTGTTTTGTCCTGTAATATATTCCTCCAAACAAAATACCTATCTTCCAATTAGACCTGTTTACTGACCATTCAAACTTCCTAAATATTTTTGTTGAAAAGTTTATTCCAAATATGAATTTTACAGTTCAGGAGTCAATAGAGATGGGTCAGATGAGCCTATAGAAGAAAAGTCTGGCTAATACATGGACCTAAACAAGTCCTGACTGCCAATAGGTGGATGTGAAATTATCTAAGTTTTGGCTGCCAAGAAAAAGTATCAGGGAAAAAATAGTAATCTAGACTTTGGCCCTGCCTAGAAAAAAAATTACGTTTCAAATTTCCACTGAGAAATGAGATTCTGAAGCATCCATAGAGCATCTCAAAAATATATCTGGCCTCTTTTGCAGGTACTGCAGAGGTCAAAGGGCTCTAGTACTTTGAAAATGTTTTTTCCCCGAATATTTTCTACAAAAATGTCAGTGGCTCAGTTAAAGCGTGTATTTTCTTCTCTCTCTTCTTGACCTCATTCCAAAACAATATAAGTGCTGATATTAAAAGGCATTGTGACCACTGATTACAACATAAACACTGATAGATGTGGTGGTAGCATTAGTGTAGGTGTTTTTGAGCACAGGACATCTGGTGTTGTCCTTCAAGAACTAGGTCATTCTGACATCCACATTGCATAGTGTGTAAATAGTAATAGCTCTTCTGGTTTGTAAAAAACTCACAAAAACACACACAACACCACCAAAACCTTCACAAGAAGCCCCATACTGTAAAAGGACCACAAACCTCTTAGAAGCAAGACATGTAATGAAGGTTGGAGGAAATCTGGGGGCAAATTTCACATGTGCCACACCCCCAAGATAAATCATGTCCCAAACATCACTGTAGTTGACTAAAGTGCGTATGGGCCTGTTTTCTGCTTTTGTGACTTCAAAGTCACAAAAGGACATTCACTTAAGCTAGCTAAGGAAAGTCTGTAATTCAGCAAGAAGCATGAAAAACGTGAATAGTTCAACAAAACTCCAACAGTGGTAAATTATACAGAGTCACAAAACAAAATCATGGAGGTTCTTCTCATTGTAAAAATATGGAAGATCTAATAAAATCCTGTTAAAACAAGGGAGAACAATCAGATTTAATATGTTGCACATTCTGAGAACCAAAGAATGACACTGCCTTGTGTTGCCTGGTTTCCTATGTCTTCTCATTCACCCAACATGAAATGTCCAAGCAGAAAAACAGTTGGTTCTGATTTTAAAAACAGCATATATGTGGGACTTGTATTCATTTCAGCAAGAAATAGTTTTGTACAACTGAAACCATAATCTGGTCCTTGACATTTAAAAGGCCGCAGGCCTCTAATTTTTCCTTTCTAAAATCTGTGTTCTTTTAAATACTGTGGAATATATTTCCATAGATCTTAATGAGGAAAGGCATCATATAAATTCTGAGAAGTCATTTAAATACATTTAAATTAATTTCTGGAACAAAAGAGAGTTTTTCTGGATTTAGCTTTCATAATAATATAGATAATTAATCTTTCATTCCAAAGTTTCTCTGGGAAGAGTGGCAAACGGTTTTCATTTGTTACTAAACATCAATCTTAAATGACTCTGAAGACTGTGCCTTGATTTGTCATGCAACATGTTGTATATTCTTAATCTGTTGGATGATGTTGAAAGTCATAGCTTAAAAGACATCATGCAAATATCTCCCTTCAAACCAAAGGAAATAATGCATTTTTTCTCAATTCTGAGTCATCTTTCTAATATGAGACCCTTTTTATTAATTGTATATCAGAACTGTATTAAGAAAAAGTTCTAACTCAAAATACTTTCCTTCTAACCATATAATCACACAACTGTCTTTGTCTAGAGGGAAAATTCTGGAACTTAATTTGATTTCTTTATTTTCTTTTCATTTTGTGATTTCATTCAGATTTTACTGTGTATCAGATCACATTTGAGACAGAAAAAAAGAGAACTAATCTACCTCTGCTTATTTGGCTAATATCTGTTAAAAGTAAAATTGAATATCACCCAACATGCAGGAAGGTGTCTGAGAAAATAGAAGTAACAAATACTTAAAATTATAGCTTCTTTATTAATCCATAGGCAGCACTGGTGAAACAGACACCTACAAGTTTTTTTCCTGTCCTGGGCTGTATCTGGCTAGAATAGTCTGGTTCTTTGGGTTTCAAAAAAAGAAAAAGAAAAAGAAAAAGAAAAAGAAAAAGAAAGAAGAAAAAGAAAAAGAAAAAGAAAAGAAAAGAAAAAGAAAAGAAAGAAAGAAATAGAAAAAGAAAAAGAAAGAAAAGAAGAAAAGAAAAGGAAAAGAAAAGAAAGAAAAGAAAAGAAAAGAAAGAAAAAGAAAAGAAAAGAAAAAGAAAGAAAAGAAAGAAAAAGAAAAAGAAAAGAAAAGAAAAGAAAAAGAAAAGAAAAGAAAAAGAAAAAGAAAAAGAAAAAGAAAAAGAAAAAGAAAAAAGAAAAATAAGAAAAAGAAAAAAAAGAAAAAGAAAACTTTGAAAAATATGGAATTTATTCAAAACACAGATAGAAAATAAATTAAAAGCTGTGTGAAGATGCCATCAACAATGTGGACAGTATCAGAAGGAAATACAACCTCCCTAAAATATACCAGACCTGACCCTTTGGAAAACCCTCAAGGCTAGATGACCTAAACTTTCCTGAGAAACACTAATTTTCTGTGCCAGACTCTCCTGTAAGGTGCATTCTTCTAAATTAAACATTGTGATAGAGTAGAAAGGTCTGTCAGAAACCTGAATATGGAAATATATTTCTCCATGTCAGCAAAGGCTGACAGATCAATAACTGATACTGTCTGTGTTGGAAGGAGCCTTGGAGCACTTTTACTGCACCATGGGTGGTCCTCTGAGTCACAGACAATGTAGTGATGGTGAAGGTAAAGGAGAAGAGAAACAGTAAACAGAATAAAGCCTAGCAGAATATTTCCTGCATAGGACTGAAGCTCATCCATAAGTGGAAATGCTTCTGCATGTTTCTACAATACCTCTCTTATTTTTCTTGACGTGTTTATGCCCTGGTTGGCCCCTTTTTCCACCCCCTCAAGTCTCAGCAACATGGGAGAGATGTTTTCTGACAGACAAAGGATAATCTTACACTTGACTTCCAATATCAAGGCATTTTAACTGGCACACTTTATATTGAATAATTCATGGATATTCAAGCTTTACTTCGCTTCACAAAGAAAGTGCTTTCTCTTAGCAGCGACTAGATATGAGCAGCTAATTCATTATTTAAAGAGATTAAGTATTAGCAACTGGTATGGGCTCTTCAGAGCTCTTTTTATTCCCTTTGCTCATGTTATCCCCTGCCACTTCCCTGCCAAGCACAGATTTTAGATTGATTTTACCATATTAAAATCTTTTTAGAACAGATCTCTACCTTAAACCTTCACCATTTCCAGGGCTGTATTGTCCCACAAATGTAAAGTAATAGGTAAAAACTACAATGTGCTGGTGAAATGCTTTAAATCCCTATGAACTCATGGGAACATGCACAAATCCAATATTTTTACTCTTGTTGTTTAAAAATCTGGGAAATGGTGATCTGTATTTATGACAGTCTCCAGATTCTCACATATTGGACCAGGGAAAGAAGAATGGATGTTTGATTGAAACAACGCAAATTGCTCACTGTTAAACTTCGGAGAGCTGTGGTTTTGTAGATCAGCTGCTTGCACCCAGGGATTTCTCTCCTTGGGGATGTAGACCCTTAAATGCTGAAGTGAGATGGGATGATTTAAATGTTAAAAGCTCTGCCATTAGATGTTACTTTGCAGAAAGATGCATTCCTTTGAACCTGAGAGAATTAAGATCATTCTCTTTCAGCAAAGGTCTTGTGAGCAAATTTTCCTATAGCTTGAAATTAAAGAGACCTTTTGCCTGGGACTTCGAAACAACTTTTAGCCTCTCATGCTTTGTTTTTGATGCAGATTTTTGGGCACATAGTGATGCACTTTGGTAATAAAATGTGCAAATTCAACTAGGGAAGATTTTTCTCCTGATCCTCCCAGAAAACCTGCCCAGTGTATGGTCTATGGCATGAGTGTCACCACTTTACCCTACTGCTGTTGAGTGTAACATTTATAGTAGACTCCCTTGCCCATGGCAGGCGTATTACAACTAAATGATCTTTAAGGTCCCTTTCAACCCAAACTACTCTAAGAGTTTATGATTCTATGCACAACCAACTGTCCATGAACACACGTGGCATCAGAAAGGGATCCCCATTTGATTTCTTCACATTATGCCCCTGCATGTCAGGGCATACAATGACAGGTAGCACACATCTTCAAAGGCTGCAATCCCGTGAAGCTCCTTTGCAGCTATACAATTGGTGCAATTTACAGAAAAAAATCTTTTATATATCTTTCTTCTGCCAGTGCTTTAAACATAACTTAACAGCCTTAGCAGTGGTATAACCTTATTCCACAAAGGAAGAATACATAGGTATACTTATAAAAAAGAATAAACATGTGTATATTAGAAGCCTCAGACCAGCAAATAATTTAAGCACATTATCATGTTAGTGTGAGTAGCCTCAGTGAAAAATTTAGCTCTTCAGATCTAAAACTGAAAAGCTTTGCAGGTTTGTGTGCATCTCTGCACAAACTCTCTGTCTCAACAGCAAAGAGAGGTCTTTAGCTCATAGAGATGAATTAAGGTAGGCTAGTTTTTGTTGATGCATGCTTCTACATCTACTATTAGGGTCAGAACAATGTTAATGTGATTAAAAAATGTTAGAAAGTAACTGTCCCATAAAAATGTAGGTTTCTTGCAATTTAGTAATTTTGCTATGAATACCCTGGATCCAGGCTTCAGATAAACAAATAATAAAACAGAGTGAAGCCGATTCATTTCTTTTCAGGCATGGGAACCTGGGGAGACACAGCTTGTGCTCTCTTCTGTGCAGGTGAGGAAGAGACTATGAGCTCCCAGCAAGCAACCAAGTGTTTGGACACAGGTTTAGGCGCCCCACTCCTTCATAATGATGATAGCTTTTTGGGGTGTGTCCTCATGCTTTTCTTTCACCACTAGAAGAGTCATAGGAAACTGAATTAAACCCAACTCCTATGGGCATTTCTTTATATCCGAGTATGCTCTCATATGTGCTAAGTAACTTGAAGAGAAGGATAAAGCACTGTTGCTCCACATACCTCTCCACTACTGCCTTTTACCTGGTTTCACAGTTTTACCTGACTTCATGCAACTAATTATTTTTTTATCTTGTTCAAAAACGTGAGTTAGAGAATCTGGTTTATTCAAGTTTTCACTGAATTTTAGCCAAATAACTTGCAACTCCCAAGCTTTACAAAGAAAACCAATACTTGAGGTCACAACTAAAGTTTAATTCAGACCACTTGCTTTAATCTCCATTTAAAAAGCTCATAATTTTTTTATTAAAGGAAAAGGTATGTTTTCATTCCACGGGACTGAATTTAAGGAGTTTTGATATGTTTCTCACAACTTAATCCAAGCTTAATCATTGTTTTTAACTCAAGCTGGTTGGTCACTGAATCAAAGCACTGTTACTGGAGAAAGTGCAGAGAGCACAGGACTCTTTTGCCTTAAGCAAAGTAACAGGTCTGGTAAGCAAAAACATTTTCCAAAATAACTTCAGGTACAGGATTGGAACTTTATCTTGGAAATATTTGTGTTATTATTGGTAGTACTTGCAGCAGGAACAAAAGCAGGGTCAAGAAAATGAAATCGCTGCTTTCCTTAACTCTAAATGCTGCCTGCCCTAAAGGGCAAGAGACAGAAAACAGTTAATGTAGAGAAATAAAATCATAGGGTTTGCAGTTTGTATATGAATGAAGTTGCTGACTTCTTCCCCTGATGGCTCTGCTGAAGCCAGTGGAACTCCTATCAGATAAAGGTATTACATCTGATTCTGACCCTAATTAAGGATGTAACGTTCTGAGCTTTTTGGATAAATGCAAATGTATGTAAACCAGATTTTGTGCCCGTTTTTAAAAAAGTCATAGGATCAGAGAATATCCTGAGTTTGCAGTGGCCCACAAGAGTGCAACTTCTGGTCCTACAGAGAATAGCCCCAGGAATCACCATGCTTCATCTTCAAATTATTAGGAAAATTTCTTCACGGAAAGGGTGGTCTGGCATTTGAATAGGCTGCCTAGGGCAGGGGTGGAGTCATTCCTGGAGGTGGTCAAAAAACCTGTAGGCCTAGTGCCTAGGGACATAGTTTACTGGTGAACTTGGCATTGCTAGATTAATGGTTGGACTTGAGGATCTTAGAGGTCTTTTCCAAACTTTATGATTCTATAATTCACAGATAATGGCTCTTTTGTTAATGCTCTCTCCTTTCTATCTAGGAAAACAATGAAAGTGTCATTTTAATTCTTAAAGGTTGCAGAGTAACATTTTCCCAGTTCCTTCAGGGGTTTTGGTTGAGAACCATCCTTGACTGAGGGAAGCTGGTCTTGAATTCAGCTCCCAAGTTTCTATGTCCCTTTCCTGGGGACACGGATGGGGGTGTACAGTACTTAACTTACACAGAGCATGCTCTTTTTACCTCTTTAGCACAAATTACATCATGTACAGTACAGTGAGATCTTTCTTGCAGCAGCAATCTAAAAATGAGTGCTAAGTGTGGAGAGGATAAGATCAAGAGTGATTCTCATTTTTAGGTAAAGAAAAAAACAGGTTCCAATAAGAAGTATATAAATACTTGCATCCTTTTCCTTCAATAATCTTTACATCAAAGTGGATTTTGACTTGATATCAGGTAGTAAAAGATATACAGCCCTAAAAATAGATGGCAATCTTTTCCCTTGTAAATTGGAGGCCTGTTTTCAGAATACATTGGATTACATATTTGTACAGAAAATTAATTTTATATTTGGAAAAATAATTACTATATCATAGATAGATGGAAGAGTGGGCTCAAAAATTGTAAATAGTTCACCACCAACTCATGTTGTTTCTATTACACAATACAAGGTACATAAAAAGGCAAAAGCTTTGTTTAGTGATTTATACATATTTTGGCTTAAGATTATTGGTTTCCCTAGCTTGCAGTGTGGGTGGTCTAAAACTATGTCAAAAGATATTATATTTCCCTCAAAATTTATGCACTCTTCTCTTTTATAAAAGATAATTATCTCTACTAGGCAAAGGTAACCTAGCCCAATTTTGTACAGAAATAAAACAGAGGGTATTAAAATCTATGTTTGTGGAGATAAAACATACATTCCAGAGTCCTTAGAATCTCTCTGATCCTGTCTCTCTCACCAGCAATTTATCTTCCTAATTTATCTGTCTAATATCAGGAATTTCTAAATTACATTAAACAAAGGTGATTATCTACATGATGAAATAATGCTTTCCTTTGAAAATATATCTGTGTTTCCTGTTCTGCCCTCTAATCATTGTAAAGAAGAAGTAAATTACTTTTTTCTTCATATGTGGAATGCCACATTTCCTTCTGTAGTGAGATTTTTGATTTCTGAGGTGTTTTCCAACAAACCTTCCTTCAGAGATCTGACCTTGTATCTGGGGAAGGCATTGAAGGCCATTCTAAACTCTAAATCTGGTGACTGAAGGGCATTCTCGTCATCTCAAGAAAGCAGCACAATGATGAGCGTGTGTGAGTAAACTCAGAATAAAAGTAAAGTCCTGCAGGACTTTTGAAGTAGAACATTCATCTTCTCTTGAACTTCCTGGTAAAATACACTCATCAGGTCCAGCACCCTGAAAAAACATCTCTATGATACAAGCCATGTGCTAGGCAAACCAGAAAGTTGTCCATGACACTGTCCAACTCAGTAACTTTTGGAGATTATTTTTCACTCACCAGTAAGAGCATTCCTCATGTGATCTTCCTGTTTCCCTTCCTTCAGTACTCAGCAGTGGTCTGTGGGAAGCCTTTCTCCTCCACTCTGTGCAGCAGCAGGGTTTTGAAAATACCTAAGTGGGCTTCATTACTGGAGAGGGGCAATTTCAATATTCTTTTGACTTTTCTTTTCAAGTCCTTGCTGTTGTAGAGGTAGGATGCTGCCTACTATTTTCCTGGTTGAACTAGATTTTTTTTTTCTCCTTCAGAAACTAGTGCATAGTCATCAACCACTTCTTAAAACCCATTATTCCATCTAACATCTGGAACAAGGTGCTGTTAGTGGAAAGGAGGCACACTTCTTCATTCTTAAGTGCAGATAGGCTAAGAATGATGCTTTTTGTTTGAAAATACATTTAGAAAAATGAAGAGAAAATGTAAGCAAAGAAAACTTTTTCTGCCCTTTATTATACATTATGTATATATGCATGTATACATGTTAAGAAAAAAAAAAAATATATACAAAACAGGATCTCACTGAAGTAAAAGTGATGATTACTTAACCAGAAACTGGAGCTTGATTAGGTTAATATTAGAGGTATCCTTAATTGCTAACATACATGCATACATACATACATACATACATTAATGATTGCCATCTAAAATGTCTGAAATTATTAAGGCTTTTATTGTAAGGCAGCTCAAGAAAATGTGACACACTAAGTGACATACTCTATTAGCAAATAAGGTAAAGAGATAAAAATCTTAAAAAATAAACCAATTGATCCTAACAAAGAACACATAGGGAATTCTAAAAGAAATATATGATAAGGGCAGCATTAATGGAAACCTTCTGTACTAAATAAAGGCTCTTAAAATTTTATGCATGCTCTACATATTAGGCTGTGGGATTTTTTTTATTATAGGCAAGCAAATAAGTTTGTCTTGGAGCAATGAGATTAAGAAGAATTACCTAAAGTTTATTGTTCACTTCAGGTGAATATTTTAATTGACACATGGAAAAGGGATACTTCTTCTCTTCATTATGTGAGATTATATTAAAACAGATTATTGTTTTTCAGTCTATAAATGTACATGTTGGGGAATGAGGAGTGCTTTGATGTGTTTATGAATAAAATAATCTATGCATGTGTCTTGTAGCAGGGCTATAATGAAACTTTTCATGCCAAATCTTGAGACTTAACTCATCAGTAAGGTTAAGGAGAGAGTTGCCCATAAAGAAATTAGGGAATAAACCCAATGAAACTGACATCAGTTGAGCCCAGAAGACCATTTCTCTACAGAAATGTTTGTAGAAAACATTTTTCTATTTTCAAACTCTGTCTGAAATAGAATTTATTTGAAAATAAGGCCATGATTTTGCCTGTTTAGCTGAAAAGGAATTTCTGTATGAAATCAAATGTCTCATTGGGAAAAACATTGATCCCTTTAGCATGATTTTTCTTTCACTGTTGGCATGAGAGTGCTTTTTCTCATGTTTGTTGTTTTGGTCTGGGGTTTTTTTGCGGGTTTTTTTTTGATTGTTTGTTTGGGGTTTTTGTTGTTTTTATTTATTTTTCTTTAAAGCAGAGGTGGGACTCAGGGGCTGGAGAGTGGGAGCTGTAAAGCAAATGGGATATGGAGAAGTGAGGCAGGTGAAGGACTATGGGTGAAGGTGAAATGTTCTCTCCAAAGCCCTTGGCCTTCCATCTGCTTATCCTTAAAACCATAAATATGGCTTGCTAGCTGATTTAATGCTTCATCCATTTGGGGATGGTGTGAGAGTCTGAATGTTGATTGGTAATGACTCAAACAGTTGGCCATTGGCAAAAGCAGAGGGTGCTTTTCTGGGGCCAGGTTTGCATCCCCCAAACTGAAAGGGAAGAAGAGAGGTTTTTGTATGTGGTGGTGAAACCTTTGATCCACATAAGACAGAGGAGGTGAGCATTGGAGGCTCTGGATTTTGAACCAGATAAGGGAGGAGGCTGATAAGAAGCAGATCCTTCTGAGGTGGGATAGTGTTTTTTATGACTCCACTGTCCTCCCTTACACAGCTGGCTCAGTTGTAAAACTCCCCTCTCCACTGTCTACTCTTGTCATAGCCTTTCTTTCTTTTTCTGGCTTTTCCTAATATAGTCTCTTAAGTGGTATTTTCATATTTTTATGCTGCTATATTACTATAGATAATAATAACCAAAACGGCTACACATACCTGCTTCCCATTGTAAGCCATTTGTTTTAAAATAAACCTTACATATGTAAACACTGGTCATTCAGTGTCATTTCACTCTCATCTGCCCCAACGGATCTCTCAACAAGAACCTCTGTTACTTCACCTTCAGGGCAGCTTGTAACATATGGTCTGGCCAGCCCTGCTGGGTGGGCTGCAAGTCCTGCAGCAGTAGCTCCAGAACTTCTTGGTCCACAGAGGAGCACAGCTTTCCCTGGAGAGCAGGAGGCTTGTATTTTAATATGGGCACTGATTCCTTGGAAAGGAGACTTAGGAAAAAATGAAATGAAGATAAATTAATTTATGGATGAACTCTTACAGCAATAATGAATACTTCACTGTTGTCCTGCACAGGATTCATCTGCAGGATATAAAAGACACAATGAACTACTAACATTGGTATTTCAGAAAAGCCATGTATTGTTACATATATTGTTTAAATTTAAAGTTCTCTTTTGCCATCACTTTAAATACCTAGATGTCTATGCACATGTACAGATACCTGTCCATCAGTCTTTACAAAACACAGTCCCACAAACTAACATTTTCTAAATAATTTTCCACATTTCAAGTTACACAGTCTTTATTCCTGGAATTCAAAGAAAATATCAGTTTGTTGTCCTTTTCTTTTCTTTTTTTCTCTAGTTCAATATCTGTATTAGAAAGTGACAAATATGTAAAGAAATAAAACTCCCATTGAGTCGGTATTGTATATGGAGATATCTAGAAAGAATGTGATCAAAACTAAGAGTGTGATCTAAAATTATGTAAATTTTCTTGTCTGTGTAGATAAAGAAAATTTTCTTTATCTACACAGACATTTTCTTGTCTGTGTAGATAAAGACCAGGCAACTCTGCTCTGTTGGTGCTTATTTTGACCCACCTAGAATTTACCTTTAATATTTCCTTTACTTTTTAGTATTTCAGCTACTACCCTCTCATTTAAATTTCAAATGTCATTTGACCCTCCAGGTTTTGAGAAACTGCTTTTTCAGTTTATCCAGACAGCCTTTGTTTTCATGTATGCCAGATTTCTGCTATTCTAGTGCGTCACTTCACATCTTTCCTCCCTAGTGCTCACTTCACAGCCTATTTCGTGCATCTCCCTCCCTGTGTGCTCCCATTGTACTTTGATATCTTGCTCAGTGTTTTTGTGAACTTAAATAAACCCATTTTTAGTGTCAGAGCTTCTCCCATGGTGTGACTGTGGTCCAGGCCTTGCCTTTGGATGTGTGTGCCTTCATGTCCCTTTGTTGTCAACAGAAACTTTGCATGCATCATTATAATGCACTTTTACTCTGAGACTTCATTTGCAGAAAAATGTAGATCTACATAAATTTTGCCACTATCTGTGTGCACTACTCTGTAATATTTGTGGCATTTTTATTTTCTAGAGAAGCCCATCAACACATGCCCACATGTTTTATTTGCAGCCTAACAAAGTTGAATATGAAGTAAACCATTTTTCATGCCCACATCAAGGAGTCTTTATTCAGGTGGAACACACAGAGAAGTAACTGGATTTTTTGCTGCATAAGGATTCACTTACTTGGGCTGGTTCTGTTTGCATAAACAACAAGACTCAGAGAATACAAGAGATTGGATTCAAGCATTACCGATTTATGTTGTGTGTCTCTTATTATAGGTACGGAACTTAATAATATTGGGGGTTTTGGTTCCAGAGGTAAGATTTCAAGATGTGAAATGTAGTTTCCACCACAAGGAAATCCAACCCAAACAACAAAAGCCTCCACACAAATTAAGAAAGAGAAAGAAGTTATTTTCATGGTTTTTGGCATGTGGTAGAAACAAACAATATGGAGATTCCTTGCTCACAAATCTGAGTTTACCTTCACAGGACAGTGTGTAAAGGTGACCTCTTCACTTGGCCAAATGTGTGACTGTTTCACCTCTGGCTTCTTGTTTTCCTCTCACAATCACCCATTCTCTAGTCTATTGTGTTTGCTGTCCATCCCCATTGAAACCTCATGACTTCACCCTACCACGAGCACCACATGCTGGACAGACCTCCCAATATTTGGACATCCACCATGGAAAGCAACTTTCTCACTCCTGCCATTTGTGCTCAAATGAAAAGTTCTCACTGATATTACCTTTACATATTTCAATCACCTTCTAGCTATATATATATATTTTTTTTCTGTTTGTGAGATAATTTCATGTAACTTAAGATGCCACAGAGTAAATGGAGAAGTCAGTAATAACCTCTCACTGCGACAGAGTTCTCAATAATCTGTTTTGCATTTTGCAGTATTGTCAAGGAAAGGAAACAAGAAGAAAAACATATTCACATCCCGATGATGTAAAAGGCATTTTAAAATTAAATTATTAGCCATATTTGAAAGTTAAAAATGGCTTCTTTGAGGCTTTTGTAGCTGATGGTACAAAAGATGATGAGGTTGTGGAAGCCAATACTAAGACAATTTCACTATTTGGAAGTTTGAGTAACATAAGCCAAACAGCAGGGATATTCTGGCCTTGCACAAGATACATAGTGTCATATTCAAGAATATCTCTACAGTTGTATTTTGTGTTTTGGAGAGGTGCCAGAGAGATTTTTAAATTATCTAAGTTTTTCCTCTTCATTTCCTTTCTCTACAGTATACAGTACATGCCTGTGCTTTTTGATCTTTGAACAACAAAAACAATATGAAAAACAGCATAGGGGCACAGCTGGGTACCAAATAACTATGTTTACTAAAAATACACAAACATTCAAGGCCTGGTTATATATATATTACTGCTCTGGCTGTTTTCTGGTGGCTCTGGATTGACGAGTGCACTGAACAGTCTAGGAGGTTTGCAAGCTGTAAAAAGGAGAAGCTACTCTCTGCATATACAGTGTATGGAAAAAAACCCCAAGCATCTGGGACTGTTATAGTTCAATGGGATTTTTCTATCACATATGAACCATGTCTTTCATATATTATTTATATATGAGACACACATACACACACACACACACACACACACACACACACATCATATACATACTGTGCTGAGAATCATCAGATGAAAAGATTGTACGTATGGCTACCTGAACCTTGTCTGATAAACTTATGATCTTCCGAGAAATCCAGCTTTTCTTATCACCTTTTCTCACTCTGAGTAAAACACAGTTGTCACCGAGACTGCATTAACACACTGTGAGGCACTTGAAAATGAGGAAATAGCATAAAAAAGATGCCCAGGCTTTATTATTTGGTTTTAAATTGTATGATCACACCCTAGTTTTTTCAAAGATAACTATCTCATTTAGTGACTGGAATGGTTGCTCATTAATGATGAGTTATTATCTGATATTTTGTTTTCTTTCTTCCATGCGTCAGCTTTTCCTTTGTATAAAGCTTTGCTCTAAAACCACTGTGATTTATTTCTTAGCATTTTCTTGTGTGGATCTCATCACTGCTTCATGAAAAAGAGGGAAAAAATCTGCAACTAATAATCCCACATAAACACACATAAAAAAAGAGATGCCCAGGCAGATATGCTGCTTTCTGTTGTTATAGTTCTTTTGGTTTTACACAGCAGTTCAAACAGCTTTCACAGAATTCCTTTGCATTTCCTTTCTGGTCCCTTGAGCTGTAAAATAGGCTTGTGATTTTATATAAATTTGGATATGCCAGAAACAGTCAAAGTCATACACGTGATTCAAATGCCAAACTTTGTCAAATTTCAATAACGTTCCATAGAAGCTGACAAATTCAAACTGTTCAGAGAAAAAGCTGTGGTGATTTCTTTGTTAGAAAATGAAATAAAATAAGGCAATTTTTTTCATTAGCCCAATCTCAGATATTGCTAATGAAATGTTCTGAAATATTCCCAAATTCCAACATAGTATTTAGAAGAGTTTCACTCAGATTATTAAATTTTTAAAGATTTTAAACAGTGAAACTGACAGCTTGATGGTAAGGAAATGTCAATAAACCAAAATAGAGCATCACTGTATAATAGGTGGTTTTATAGTCATCCTGCAAAACTGAAAATTAGCCCTTAAAGGAATTTAATGTCTTAGAGGACAAAGTGATTCGATCCTTTGCACCCTTAGAGTTTCCCTGTGATCATTCCCATGGTCTTACTCTGCTGTTGTAAGTCAAATGGCTGATAAAAGGCAGGATTTGACTCCAATTGTTGTGGCACATCTGTGTTTTATTATTTACTTTATGAGTCTACACTCAGAGATGCACTGCATCAAAAGATTAATGGTTATGGTTTTAAGATTGCGTACACTGAATTATATTGTTCTGTAGTGCTGTTGCAGCATCTATAGCTGGTTTCCTCAGACTTTGCTTGCCTCTCTTGGGAGTATTTAATAACGTAGAAATAAAATAAAAAAACAAGCACAAAAGGAATCAACACTTTGTATATTCTTGAGTCCCTATCTGTATTATGCTACATACCTAATATTGTAACAAGCTAAGAAAGAGTCAGGATTACTGATTGTCAAATCGGATTCCTCTTGCAGATTTTATTTCCACAGCTTCCTGATTCTAAATCCCAGATTAAGTGAATAGTGTAGGATAAATTTTCTTGATCAAATTAACTTATCAGACTTTGTTTTGAATAGTTTTTTGATGGTAGAGTGGCAAATAACTTACACTTAAAATGGAATATGTGTGTCATACAATAAACAAGGATTTCAAGTTTTAAGAAGATTAAGGGTGGTGCATGAAATTGATTCTAGACAGAAAAATATAAATATGAAAACGTTTTGCAGTGAAACCATGGAACAATATTTTATTGGGGAAATAAACCAGAGGAATGATGGTTGCTTTTACACATGTGAAAAAATTTATTTTTTCAGGCAAGGTTCTTTTGTCATATGAACACATACAGTTGTGTACTTTGGTGGTTTTCAGAGCCATGAAGACTTTCAGTTGCTTCAGGTTGGATGTAAACTGTAGGTCTCAAGAGGCATTTTAGCCCTAAAGAGCTGTTTCAATTAGTGAATAAAACACAGTTAATGCATAGATGATAAGTCATTGTGGCTTAAAAGAAGTTAATGTGTAGATACTGAAATGACAGTGGGTATTATTTGGGGTGTAAATTACAGATCCCAAACACCTAGCTCTACTGTTTTAATAGGATTTCAGGCCATTTGCTGGACTAAGTGATTTGAACTACAAGAACAAGACTGTCATTTGAGCTCAGTGTTTTTTGATTCTGAAGCCTGAAATTCAGTTGCCAAATTTTAAATAACAAAATTAAGGAAATTTGCAGTTCACTTGTACATTTCAGTGTTAAGACTATGGGAGGTGACTTTTGAGATCCACCTACCTCCAAAATTACTATCTCATGTATCTCCATCCTGAAGTCCCTTCTGTCTCTTCCTGTGAATATACACAGGATACAATTAACAAAGTATTCTGTGGTAGTTTGTCAGTGGAAAGGCATGTCTGCTGGGGAAGAGTCAGAGTTATTGAATTTACAGACATAAATGAAATGAAGTCAAGTACTACAGTATGTAAGGAGAAAACTACAGATAATTTCACATTCTCCCTCCGATTTCCTATATTTCCTAAATCTTTTTATTTCTTAATATATCCTATTCCAAGCCTCACCCTAATAATGTATGCTATGTATATGGGTTTCTTAACTAGAAGTTTACTGATTTTTTTACAGGATGTTATGCCCAGTTAACATCATAGAGAAAGCCCTTTCTTTTTCAAGAAAAATAGTACCTTGTTACACATATATTCACCTGGTTTTGTGTGACCATTGTTGTTGTGTTGAGCATAATTTGAAAGACAGACATTTCACAAAGGTCACATCGAGGCTTAAGGGGGGATATTTAATGTGTGGTGGAAGAAGACATCGGGATGGTCATAAGTGAATATCCTTCATGGAGCTCAAATTTGTGCTCACACGTGTTAACAAGGTAATTTCTTATTGCATTCACTCGGGCAGTAAAATTCTGGGCTCAAAAGAAGCATCCTACTCATGGGACTGATGACATGGCACTTAGAGAATAGTGTTGTGGTGTCTCCAAGACATTCACACCACAAAATGTCCTATCCAAATCCCTTCCAACTGCTAATGAGATTGAGTCCTGACCCACTGTGTCCTGCTTGCTGAAAGGGGTTACTCTCATGCAGAGCATTCACTTCAGAGTTGAACTCAGTGGCCAGCTCAGCATACTCTGTGATTCTGTGACCACATTTC